>NC_080168.1:17329875-17702127 GCF_950295315.1 Erinaceus europaeus
GGCTCCTTCCCAATCTCCTTGGTTCCAGACTGGACAGTGTTCAAGCTAAGGCAGATGTTTATTGTCTCTGGGGGAAAAAAAAGCACAATTTGTACACAAGTCCACAGTAGTCCAGGCTATTCCTCAGCACACATCTTGCCAGATGGGCCTTTTCTTCCCAGATCTATTTCACAGTGGTTTCTTTTGCTTTTTCTGACATAGTTGGCTGCCTTTTTGTTTGTTTAGAAGGATTATAATGCTAAGAGAGTCCTAGGAATCTTAATTCAAGCACCTCCTTGTATAGAAAATGAAGATGAGGCACAGAGGGGAGAAAGGATGTTTCCAAGGCTGAGAGTGTTTAGAATAAATGCTTGGGTTCTAGTTCCAGTTCTTGGATCAGCTGCCAACAGCTCCAGCAGAGAATCAGAAGGACCTGGAAACTTAGATGAAAACACAGTGCATTTCTCGGGTACAAACAGATTCTTCTCTGTCAAAGGTTCATGCAAGATTTTAGGAGTACAGAAACCAGTTGGAGTTAACTATTTCCTCAGCTCTCCCAAATGGTACACATCTATTTACCATCTTAGGGAACTGTAGACCCAGATGAGTCTAGATGATGTTTAGGTTTGGTACACAGGACATAGTTTGCCCTCTTCTGCTTCTGTAAGAATTGATTTAAAAAAAAAAAATTGGTGCAATCAATGGAATATACTCATACTGACTAAAGAAAGAGAATTATTCACAGAATGACTAAGGAAGGAAAGACCTTTGGGAAATTCCAAGGATTCGTTTATAGTTTCCTCAGGATATCCCAATTTGGGGTCATCCTTATGTGCCAAGAGGAAGTCTCATTCACTTAATGTGGCCACAAGCCCACCACTTAATGGGAAACCCCTTTATGAACATTCAGAACGGCAGGGGCAGGTAGCATAATGATTATGCAAAGAGACTTTCATGCATGAGGCTCCTAAGTCCCAGGCCCAATCCCCTGCCCCACTATAAACTAGAGCTGAGCAGTGCTCTGGTAAAAAGAAAAAAGTAATAAAATAAAATTAAAGAAAAAATAAATTAACATGCAGAAGGAAGTTGAGGTGACTTCCTATACTAAAAACAGAAGAATTCAAGCAAACACAAGAAATAGACTGGGGTCAGTTGCCCACTCCAGGATCTCTCTGACTATGCCAGGACCTGTTCTTTACAAAGCCTGCATCAGAACACTGTAGAGGATGCCTGCAAACAAACACCACCACTCTAGACTCAGTTGCTAGCTTAACTCCTAACCCAGACCCTAAAATCTTGGGCACGTGAAGTCTAAATGGGGCCAGAGCAGAGTCAAGAGCTAGTTCAAAATTCAAACAGCATCCCCCACCTTTTTTTTTTTTTTTTATCTCTGTGCTCAGCCAGCACTACTCTAGAAGTGTCAAAAGACAGTAACTTCTGTCATACTAACCTTTATAATATCCAGGATCTAATATCATATTAGTCATCTCCCAGTTCACTCATAACAGTCCTCCATTAATTCATTCACTTAATAAATATTCAAGAGCTTTTTATGTATCAGGCAGTTACCTGGTCTCTGGGGACCCAATAGTATGCAAAGATAGTTTCTGTCCTTTCATTTTGAAGGGTGTAAAAGGAGGAGGTAAACTTTGAAAAAAAAAAAAATCTTCACATATGGGTGGGGTAGACAGCATAATGGTTATGCAAAGAGACTTTCATGCCTGAGGCTCTCAAGTCTCAATCCTTAGCCCTACCATACACCAGAGCACCAAAGCTCTCTCTCTCTCTCTCACTCTCACTCTTTCTCCCCCACCCCCTCACCTGTATTTCTCACACTAAGGTAGATAAAAATAAAATGTATCTACAACATCTGGGCCATTTTTTTTTTTTAAAGTCACATAAGGACAAGAAAGGAGAGCATTATGGTTATGCAAAGAGACTTTCATTCTTGACATTCCAAAGTCTCAGGTTCATTCCCCTGCATCCTGTTAAAACCAGAGCTGAGCAGTTCTCTGGTAGAGGACCTCACCAATGTGTCCTGGAGCCCTGCCTCCCCAGAGCTCTGCCCCACCTGGGAAAGAGATAGACAGTCTGGGAGTATTGATTGACCTGCTGACACCCATGTTCAGTGGGGAAGCAATTACAAAAGGCAGACAGACCTTCCACCTTCTGCACCTCATAATGATCTTGGGTCCATGCTCCCAGGAGGATAAAGAATAGGAAAGCTTTCAAGGGAGGGGATGGGATATGGAGTTCTGGTGCTGGAAATTCTGTGGACTTGCACTCCTCCTATCCTGTGGTCTTATCAATATTTCTGTTTTATAAATAAAAATGGGAAAAAAAGAAAAGAAAGAAAAATTACATAAGTGTAAAACTATAACTGTGATAAATGTAGGGAAGAAGAAGGAGTAGAGTCCATCATATTTAAGGGTTGTGGATGTGGCCAGAGGAGTCCAGCAAAGTGTTCTCTAAGGAGACCAGGATTCCGCTGGATCCAGAGGGACAAAGGGGTGGTTTGGCTTAAGGAAAAGAGGGAAGGAAGTGATGGAGAAGAAACTCAGCAGAGGGCACAGTACACTGAAAAGACAAAGGCATGTAGCAGAGAGGAAAATGGAAGAAAGCTAAAGCTAAAGGAAGTCGAGCACGGAGATAGCATGAAATAAAGGTCCATAGAAAGCTGGAAGAAAGAGAGGGATGCAGGTATGCTGGGTTTTGTTTCAACATTTTGTCTTTTAACCTAAGACTCTTGGGAAGCAAGAGGAGAGCTACAACACAGATTCACAAAGCAGAGACAGCTCCAACTGCAAAGCAGAAAATAACTTGAAAGGTAGCAGTGGTGGGTCTGGTTAGTAAGCTGCTGATGGAGTCTTGATGGGGGGGGCAGGAGACAGCAGGGTCTGAGAAGGGTGTAACATTGGGGAAAGAGATCTCCATTGGTCGCCATGAATTTTCAAGGGCTGACACACTCAACAGCTGGGGGCTTTCTTTCTCGATCCTGAAAGGATCTGGGCACCACATTGCATCCTTTTTTGCCATCTGAAGTTTTGCTTTGTTTTCCTCCATCACAAAGCTATCAACTTGCAGAGCTCCCATCATTCTACTGTTATCCACCTGTCTAGGTTACCATTCAGCATCCAACACGCTGCACCTGAATTTTTCTTCTGGACTGATTTTCTTCCGTGTTTCTTTTGTTCCACCCATTTAGCCAGGTATCAATTCCCATAACTGAATCTTTTTCCTGCATCTTGGATCAATTGGCTCACACCTCACTTGTTAACTTTTCACTATTCTTCAAGGTATATGTAATGTACAACTTGAAAGACTGTCTACCACTTCCATTTTTATTCTGTTACTGATATATGTTCCCAAACTCTCACCTCTCACCTTCTGTGTGTCAAACACACACGTGAGAGTGCTCACACATGCACATACACTTTCCCACTTTGATCTTAGAGCATGTTGGCCAGAGGTGTTAGCATGGGATGTGCTTCTAATCAATTGTGAACCGAAGACAAAATATGTTTACTTATAATATAGATACTTCCAAACTAACTACTTCGTCAAAATCTTGTGAAATAATCAAAGGCTGTGAAGATAAGAGACTAGACCTTTCAACATTATTTCCAATTAGCTCTACCACTCTCAACCCCAGCCCACAGTATAAATAGACTCTATGTTAAGTCAGATGTTTCACAGTTTCAAGTTTTCTGAAATACAGATGTCAACTTGACCATGATAAAAATAGTGGGATTCAAGCAGGGAACTGGAGTCAAGTTTGTATACTCTCTCAATTTGCAAAAGCATCCCTTTGAGCAAGTCAGCCTCCTTTTCTGGACTTATATTTCCTTTATTTTTTAAAAAAATATCATCGTTATTTACTTATTGGATAGAGACAGCCAGGAATCTAGAGGAATGGGGAGATAATGAGGGAGAAAGATAGTGAGACACCTGCAGCCCTTGGACTCATAATTCCTTATTGCTATGAAGAAGAGGTGATGAACATAATATTCCTGCCAGTTCTAATTGTCTGTGTTGGTCAGAAAGCAAAGAGGTAGTGGACACATGCCCATGTCTTAACTCTCCCTTCTCCTGCCCTCTTGGACTGACAAATATATTGATAGTGTTGTTGAACACCTTATGCTTTCTCAGATCAGCCATGGTCTCCATTTTCTAGTCTTTGAGAAGTGATTTTCCTCTTGGACTGATTAAGGCCAGTGAATCCTCTATTTGCCTGTTTAGATGTCATTTTCTCTAAGAAAATTTCTCTTCACCACTTGCCTGGGAATTCATTTAGTTACTCCCATGGTATGCTGTACTATTAAAATATATCCCTGACTTCCTCTGTTTAGTCACAGAAGAGCCACCACTCTCCATGCTCACAACCACACTATAATTTCTCAAAAATCAGGAAGACCTGGCCACATTTTTAGGAACTTAGGAGTTGACACCTGGATGAATTAAATACATGCTGAGCAAATATGACCTAAACCAATGAAGAAATAGACCAAAGCCAATGATCATTTGCCTCTGTCTCTTTTTTAATTCAGATGTTTATTTTCCCCCCACCAGAGGACAGATGTTCACATCCAGCCCATGAAATTGTCAGTGAGAAAGATCATTAAGTCCTCTAGGGAGAAAATGTCTGCTGACTGCAGTTCTAACCACCACTGACTTCCCAAGAACTGCTTAGAGTACATTTTGTTTTCTAAGATCAACTTCTCTTCTGTTTCCACATGCCTGTCCCAACCTGTGGAGCTCATGCTTGGCCATAGTTGCATAGAGTGTGCGTGGGGGTGGGGCGAGTGGGGAGAGACAGATAGTGAATCTTGCCATTTCAGAAATGCAGACATTGGGGAAATTGGAGGAAACAAGGCAGGAGCTGATATTCTTGGCCTCTAGATGCTCTCTGATTATTTTTTAATATCCTCAGAACAGATTAAGATGAGGCTGATTAGGGGAAAATCATAAGACATAAGCCATAACAGCTTCTCTCTACTGCAGACATTCCCTGGGGGAAGGAATCTGGGCATATGCTTCGGTCTGTCAAGGGACAACTTGGGCCCAGCAAGTGTGAAGGTGCCCAACCAAATGCCGCTAGGAGTCAATTTCCCTCCTCTTCCCAACCCACTAACTAGGCGAAACCAGGTCAGGTAATACATGAAAGAAAGACCCAATAGTTGAATGCAATGTTATCTTGTCACTAACAAGAAATGGCAGCCTAGTAATAATGCAGCAGTTCTCTTCACATTTGTACTGGGATTCTGTACCAAAATCATGAGTCCAATTTTTCTCTCTAGTTGAGTCACCATTAAACATTGAAGTTACAAACACAAGATTTAAGTTTTCAGTAGTGAAAGTTGAAATTCTAATTGTTGCCAGTTCCTTACACTAAGACACTTAAGAGGTCACTTTTCTTAGCTTCACAAACATTTGGGGAGTGTTAAATGTGAGAAATGAAAGAACCTGCCACAGCCACTACCACAAGTGTGTCCTCAGAGCTCAGTCACCCACCCAGTCATTTATAGGACTGACCAGGGAGTGTCTCAATTTATGCCTGTTGTCTAGAATAATTATAGTCAGTGTCCAGTTAAATCTAAAAACAAAAGTGGCTCACTTGGATGATACATTTTATAGCCACCCTGTACCGACTCTGACTTTGATGTGATTCTGTTTTCAAATGTACTCTAGAGAATTCTCTGAAGCAGTAGTGCCTACTATAGACACACTTCCCCAGAGACATTCATTTGTCCTTCATCTTTCTGTTCTAAGTTATCTTTCTTCTTATCTTTTTTAAAGTTGTTTTTTATTGAGGAAATGTTGTTATACAAGACTGTATTTGTCTCAGGAGGTACACTGTCATATCTCCCCTCTCCTCCCTTTCTTCTGTCAAAGGCAGTTTTATGTACTTCCCACTCATTTGTACTGGGAGGGACCCATTTGAGCTCAGAAAGAAGAGACTGAGAGACCACCCAACATGAATCTATTAACTAAATCTCCCCACCACTTCAAGACACATTTCTTTTTTTATTCTTTTTTTTTTTTATTTATAAAAAGGAAACATTGACTAAACCATAGGGTAAGAGGGGTACAACTCCACACAGTTCCCACCACCAGAACTCTGTATCACATCCCTTCCCCTGATAGCCTTCCTATTCTTTATCTCTCTGGGAGTATGGACCCAAGGTCATTGTGGGTTGCAGAAGGTGGAAGGTCTGGCTTCTATAATTGCTTCCCTGCTGAACATGGGCATTGACAGGTCAATCCATACTCCCAGCCTGTCTCTTTCTTTCCCTAGTGTGGAAGGATCTGGGGAAGTGGAACTCCAAGACTCATTGGTGAGGTTGTCTGTCCAGGGAAGTCTGGTTGGCACCATGCTAGCATCTGGAACCTGGTGGTTGAAAAGAGAGTTAACATACAAAGCCAAAGAAATCATTGACCAATCATGGACTTAAAGGCTGGAATGGTGCAGATGAAGAGTTGGGGGGGGGGTCCCATTTTGTAGATAGCTAACAGGCATATTTTAGTTATATTCCGAAGGGCCTGTGGCTACACTAGTTTTTTTTTTTTTCTTTTCTTCCCTTTTTCTTTTTGCCTCTGAGCCTGAAATCTGATATGCATGTGGATCCAAGTTATTATCTGGGGAGATGATGTCATGGCTGCAAAAAGGACCAGAAAGCTGGATCAGGGAAGAGAGTAGCTCCCTAATATGGGAAAGGGGTATAAATATTGTTTACTGTAAACCCCATCGATTTGATGTGATCTGGGGCCCATATTTAGCTTAGGAGTCTATGTGACCTCTGCATCCCTCTATATCTGGGCTCACGTTCTGTGATCATGAGCAGGAACATTCCAAGCTGCCCCAATATCGACGCATCTTCCTCAGGAGTAGCATAGAGTATGTTGTCCATCCTCCTTGTGGAAGATGGGACATTCTCTACCACTGTTGATCCAAGTTGAGGGCAAGGTCCTATGGGGGCCCATCAACACACATTTCTTTTAAAGAAAGACCCTAAAAGCAAACCCCAGAATGTTCCAGAGCATTCAGGGGGTAATAATGGATGTGTGACCTGTGAAGAGAAAGTGTAGCAAAATACAGCTTCTTGAGAAACCCAACATGGAAATATACACAACAGGGTTCAGACATGAGGTTAAGCAACAAGTGCTAGTGAGAGAAATCTCCAGATTAGGAAAACACAGCAGCTTCTACTCCAGCCTGAGAGGATCAGAACACAAAGAACATGCTTCTAGGGGCCTGATGGGTGTCAGGTGACTTAGCCTGTGTAAGAGATTTTGATAGCAGACTGTTTCTATTATTTACTTTTAAAATATATATATATATATATATGTTATATATTTATTAGATAAATACAGAGAGAAATTGAAAATGGAAGAGGAGGTAGAGAGAGAGAGAGAGAGAGAAAGAGAGAGAGAGAGAGAGACACCCAGCACTGTTGCCCCACTCTTAAAGCTCCTTCCTGCAGGTGGGCACCAGGGCCTTGAACCCAGATCCTTACACATGGTAATGGTAACATGTGCCCTCAACCAGGTGTACCACAACCAGGCCCCTGTTTTTACTATTTGAATGATGTCCTGGAACTGTTTGGTGGAACTGGAAGACCAATTCTGATTGATGAAGAAGATGAGAATTATAACCAGTATATCTCCATTCTACAGTGTATAGCTAGATAAATGAAATGGCCATGTTTTAACTTTTATTTTATTACTTACTTATTTTTTGTTGTTGCCACCAGGGCAAAAGGGTGTTTTTTTTTTTCATATAGAGAAAAACAAAGACAGAGAGACAGGTGTATATAGGGAACACATCAGATCTTCCCTCAGTGTAGTGGAGGTCAAGTTGAAGTCCAGGTCGTGCTCATGTCAATTCAGATGCAGTGTCCAGGTGTACTGTCTTACAGGTCCTGTATTTTAACTTGTGATATCAACATTCCACAAATAAATAAATATGTGTTATATGTGATTTTAAACTGCATCTCGTTGAATTACTAATAGTTACAGGACAATACTCTTTAACTTATTTCCAGTGAGTTAAATGAGATATGGTCCATAGGATAAATTTAGAGCAAATCACAAGAAAGAACACACAAATATACACATATGTAAGATGCAGATGTATTATCTGGCATCCCTAAGGATATATGCATACACAGTTCCACCAGACTTCAACACCTTTTTTTTTCCCCATCACTTTTGACTTGAGCTTAGTTCCCTGAGTTTCCTAATCTTATTCCTTGACTATAGTGTTTAGTCTCTTTTTCAATGATTATGACTGTAGGAACTCAGGACTGTGAGCCTACCCCTGAGTCTCTTCCAGAACCAGAGCTCAGCTCTGCAGGTGGATTCAATAGTCTTTTTCATCTGAGTTCTGCTTTCCCAGAGACCTCCAGCAGACAGAATCTATTTACATATACTTCTCCAAACCAGTGGAAGACACCGGTACATACTGCTACCAGAGATGAAAAAAAAATTAATAATGATAAGAAACAAGGACAATCTGCAATGAACAGCTTCAGTTCATGATGTGATCTATTTTCTAAGCAAAAGTGGAGGGAGTAACGGAGGGAGAATAGAGCAGAAACCAAGAATAACATCCCATTTAGAGCTGCCAGTTCATTCCTCTTGAAAAACAGGAGGCTGGATCCAGGCTAGTTTCTGGGAAATAAAGCGGTTCTGTTTGCTTGAAGGTGCAGTAGGAAGTTTCCGCCTGCCAGTACAGCAGGGAGAGCAACAAGTTGCCATGGGCCAATTGGGCTCAGAGAGCACAGCTGTGCTCTCATGGAGTGGATAACTAATTACTGCAGAAAGACACGAATTGCAAATCGGGTGACTTCAAGTGGAAACTATGACCTCAGGTGAATAAACAAGGACTTTTGAAGATGAAGTGCATGGACTGCTGAAACAAAGGAGAAACAGGGCCCCTTTCCAAGTCTGTAGATTGAAAGAAGGCTGCAGAGCTGAAGGCAGTGCTGGGGAAAAAAATGTCAGAGAGAAAGAGGGAAATACCCACCACCCAGAGGACTTCGGACAAAGATCCGTTGCCTGTGGTCTTGGGGGAATCATCAGGTATGGTCTGCCATAGTTTTCTCTGTAAAGTGTACTCTTATTCAGTGTCTCAGTTTGAAATGGGCTAGTTGACCCTTGAAAGATTACTTCCTCCCTCTATAAAGGAGAGAAATGTGACCGGTGGTCATATTAAAAAATGGTTATTATATTCCCTGCAAATTGCTCCAAGATTTCCAACTAGTTTGAAAACTCTACTAGTTGAAAGGTCCTTTGTAAAAAATATTTTTATGATATATATACATATATATATGCATATATATATATATATATATATATATATATATATATATATATACATATATAGCTTTCTAGCGCAGAGAGAAATTGAGAGGAGTGGAGGAGGGCAGAAAGGAGAGAGAGAGAGAGAGAGAGGCAAGTGCAGCCCTGTTTCACCACTCATGAAGCTTGCCTCCCCTGCAGGTGGGGACCAGGGACTTCAACGCAGTTCCTTGCACATGGTAAAGTGAGTGCTCAACTAGGTGCACCACCACCTGACTCTGAAAGTTCTTTCTGAAATGTGGTCTGCTCTGTAGTACGCCGAATCATATTCTGCTAGTTGTAAATAAAGAAAAAGAGAACACATGGTCTTATGTCTACTATTAATTCAGGAAGACAATAGTGTAAATAGCTATGTCTCACTCTCAGACCATGCTTTGTCACTATGTTGAGTGACTTAATGGCAAGTGAGTTAACATATCTGGAACTCAAGTAGGGTAACAAGACTGGCCCAATACGCCCGTAATGAGAACTCAGTGCAAATGACACAAAAGTAATTTGAAGAGTGTGAAATGTATTTGCAAATGCAAATTAGAGTTATGAGTTGAAGCCCACAAATATTTTGACCTGTTGCTAATTGGATCACTAAATTGAAAAAAAACATGAAAGATTTTTCTGTAATTTTTTGTCCTTTACCAGAAAATAATAATAATAATGATAAAAACATGCTTCCAGACTATTTCCTTCAACTCCCATTCCAGCTTGAAGTCTCTTTGGACATAGAGAGAAAGAGAGAAAGAAAGAAAGAAAGAAAGAAAGAAAGAAAGAAAGAAAGAAAGAAAGAAAGAAAAGAAAAGAAAGGAGGAAAGAGAGAGAGGGAGAAAGAAGGAAGGAAGGAAAGAGAGAGAGAAAAGACTGCATTTCAGTTGTGGGATAAACAGTTTGCCTCTATCTGGGAGAATGAATGTTTCCATTAAATTACCCCAATTTCAAGGGCCTCATGGGAGCCATAAGCCATCACTCTCTACTTGGAAGGCAGAGGAATGGATTCTGGGGATGGAAATTCAAGAGGTTGGTAACTCACTAAGGTTCTTTAACTTCAAGTAAACAGTGGTGAGAATTAGACTGACAAATGACAATGCTGTGTGTGTGCATGAGCAAGTGCGTGTTTTCCAGTTTAAGATAGAAGTATACAATGTTGATGCGAGAGCAGGAAGCAATTTTTGCTTCCCCACTATTGTCTCAGCAAATTGTGACTGGCTTCAGAGACCAGAACACACACACACACACACACACACACACACACACACACACACACACACACGAGAGAGAGAGAGAGAGAGAGAGAGAGAGAGAGAGAGTTAGTTAAAGGAGATTGGGGCCAGCTACAGGCATCAGTGACTGAAGCTTTTGTTGAATGTCTTTCCACCATGTCACCCCATCTCTTTCCTTCTAATAGAACCCTGCTGTGGTTCAGTAATTAGCCTTTTCTCCCACAAAGCCATATGTTTCACATCACAAGCATGGTGATTCCACTGCTGCTTTGCCAGGGATTGGTTTAGAGTGAAAATGTGCCCCCTGCCTTTGGTTAGACACTGATAGAGGAAGGCTCTGGGAGGTTTTTGAAAGAAACAAAAAAAAATTTTAAAAACCCTCTATTTATTTCATCATGCAGGCTCTTGCTCTGCTGGGAGGTGTCATTGTGGAAAAGAGACAGTCCTCTGAGAGCATAAGGAAGCAGGATCAAGTCACGCTGAGCTGAGAATTTCTATAGCTAGTAATCACTGTTACCCATTATTGATTCATTCTTATCTGCACTTAAGTTGATGCCAACACTCTTAATTATAGGACTGAAACCAACCCGGATGAATGTGAGGTAACTAGGCCACGTTAGTGCCATGAAGGGCAACATTAATAAGTCACCATTGAATGAGGTTTCCAATGAGCTTAGTGATTTTTTCTATCCTAGGCAACCTACTGTGTTCTTGAGTTGAAGATTCACTTTCTTTTCTTTGGCAGGTCCAGATTCAATGCTCCCACTATTTCAGTCATAAGGAACTGTGCTCCCACAAGCCACAAAGTGCATGCATACTGCTCTGAATCAGACTGTCTCCTCTCTCTCTCTCTCTCTCTCTCCATCTCCCCTTTCTCTTTCTTTTTCATCTTCATTTTGCAACCAGGATTATCACTGGGGCTCAGTGCCTGCACAATGAATTCCCTGCTCCCTGTGGCCATTTTATTATCATTTATTAATTTGTATTATGTTAGAGACAGAGATAGATAGGAAAAGAAAGGGGGAGAGAGGAAGAGGACACCTGCAACCTGCTTCACCACTCATGAAGCTTCTCTGCTGCAGGTTAAAATGGGGTCTCAAACTTGGAGCTTGTGGATGGTGACTTGTGTGCTTTCCAGTTATCCCACTGCCTGGCCCCTGCATATGTACTTTTTTCAACCTATTTGACATGAAAAGGAATGTTGCAGAGAGCTGCATCTTCCCTTGATTAGTATATGCTAAATGGACTTTATTTTCCACAAAGCACCTGCTATGTACTCGGCATATTGCCAGTGACTTCAGGGGAATCTGAAACCCTAAAGGACCATCTTTGTCTTCAAAAGGCCTGCAATTTAAGAGAAAAGGCATGCAAACAGATAGCTAATTATTTACACTTCGTGGATGGCACAATTGAGGAACTTGTTAAGGAGCAGAAACACACGAGTCATTTTTGGTTGGTGTTATCACTCAAGTCTCTGTGAAAGACCTGCAATTTGAGATGAGCCTTCAAAACAAACTATGTGGATTTTTCAGTGAACAGTGGCAGTCCCAGGGACAAGTTGCCCTCAGCTTGAGGGAGCAGCCTGGGAGGCATGTTTGCTGAGGGAGTTGATCAGATGTTGAAATGACCCAGAACTGGGAGTGGATGGCTGCAGTTCTTGGATGACAGAAACCAGACTCTAAAATATCTTGACAGGTTGGAATGACAGAACAAACCTAACACGATGGAAATGAATTAGGCTCAATGTACCATTGTGCGTTTGATTTTTAAGGGGGGAAACATTCACATTCACTGTTGCTTACGGGGGGGGGGGAAGACCTCCTTTTTATTAAATATAAGCTCTGCATGAATCAATAGTACTGTCGCTAAAATATGTGAGGCAGGCTTAGGTCACGTTTCCTCTCAATATGTAAGATGCCTTTCCCTTTTTGTTCTAAAGTGTTCATAACAAACTGCACTCATTTTCTATTGCAGCTAAAATGAATTGTCAAAAAATTAGAGACTTTATAAAGACTGTGAGGGCTGGATGGTGGCACACCTGGTTGAGCACACACATTTACCATGCATAAGGAGCTGTGTTCAAGCCCTCAGTTTCCACCTGCAGGAGAGAAACTTAAGAGTAGTGATGCAGTGGTGCATATCTCTCTCCTTATTTCCCTCATCCCTATCGACTTCTCTCTGTCTTTATCCAGTAAATAAGTAAATGTCTTTTAAATGAAAACTTTTCCTTACAGTTATAGAAGTCAATCTACTTCTGGTCTTCAGTGCATTTAAGTCTAAGTGTTGGAAACGTGTTATTTTCTGGGATTCTGTGGGAGAATCAATTTCCTGTTCATTCTGATTATTGGTAGAACTCTAATCCTTGGGAATGAAGGATCAAGGTTTCTGTTTTCTTACCAACTATGACCTGAGAGTCATTCCCAATTGCTAGAGACTGCCACTTTCCCTGGACCATGGTCTCCTTCTTCCATCTTCAAAGCCAGCAAAGGCAGGTTGAGTTCTTCTCCTGATCCTTCTTCTACCATGAGACTCCTCTCTTTCCTGGAAGGAAAGAGTGTCCACTTTGAAGGAAATGTCTGCTTATATTGGACCCACCCAATCTCCTCATCTCAAGGTCTGTTACCTTAGTTCCACTGGCAAGGTCTTTGTGCTATGTAGGGTAATATATTTGAAAGTTCTAGAGACTATGGGATGGACTTCTGTGGTGTGGAATCATGATACAGCCTACTTATTTGAACTGTTACGATCAATGCTGGTGCCTATTTGACTGGACATTGAAAAACTAGGGCTAGTTTGTAGGAGAGTAACCATAGTAATTAGAAAATTCAAAATTGCATCAGCTAAAGAATGGTTGTAGCAAGTGCATTTTTCTTGGAAATTTAGGAGTAAGGAGAGAGTATAACAGGTTTTTCAAATCATCTTAATGTGGGTGATATAAAATAGACCTACTCTGCTATTCCAAATGTAGTCAAGGGAAAAAAAAACTTAATCTACAGAATGTAATTGTTATTCTGAGATGAACCATAGCTCTTGGTATGTATGCCTTCTTTAGATAATGCCCCTCTACATCTGTTTTGTGGTTTGCACTAACTAGCAGGATATATCAGGAGTGGCTTTGAAGAACTTTTGAGTCCAATTGTAGAGAAACTCTGGGTACTTTTGTTTTTATACTTTAGTGACCCTGAGCCACCATGTCAACAGTCCAGCTACCTGCTGGGAGGACAGTGTGAGAGTCATGTAAAAAGCCTAGATGCATGGAGAGAGAGGAAGAGGGAGAGGGAGAGGGAGACAGACTGAGACTGAGGAGACTGAGACTGAGACTGACTCTGTATTCCAGCTAAAGATCCCTTGGACTATCACTTCATGTGAAGCCACCAAGAAAGGTGATGCTGCCTAGCTTAGCCCAACTCAAATCTCCCACCTAAAACATAGTAAGCTAAGTAAGTGATTCCTGCCTTACGCCACTACATCTTGGCAAGATCTACTATGTCCCCAGAGCCAACTGGTACACCTGTTCATGTAATTGCATGGGTGTGTTTATGCACATGACTAAGTGTGATCTGAGTTTTTCATTTGACAATTCCAAGTCTGTTTTTCTTTCCTTTTGATTGCAAAATACCATTGGCTTTCACAAATCGTTTTAGCTTCCTGTCAGCATCCTGCTTGATTTAGCATGTTGTTTATAGACATATGCCTGTGTGTATTTGCTTTTCCTGACCTCGTGGTTTCCCTGAGACAGGTCTCCCAATGTGTGGAACACTTCTAGTTGTCTTGCTGTCAAGATTCATCTACCTTTTAGAAAAGAAATTTTTTGAGTATATCTTAACTGGAATATAAGCATGTAATTAAAAGCAGATGGTTTGAAGAGTGTTTGAAATAAGTGAAACTGCACAGGATTATGAGAGAAAGAGAGATATATCAGAAATCTTTCAAAATTTGTAGGGCACAGTGCTGACATAAACATTCACTATGATGAACCTTATAGCAAAAATGATATTCCTTCTCTCTGACTTAATTGGGAATAAGTGCCATGGGCATCAGTCTCAAGAAACACAAACATGAACCTTAGTTTTTATTTTGTGACCATCTAAGTGAGTCTTGGATGATTTTTTGAGGCTAGGTTGTGTGTACAAGTTACAATGTGAGAGGACCCTGGTTCACGTCCCCGGTCCCCATCTGCAGGGGGAAAGCTTTGCATGTGGTAAAGCAGGGCTGTAGGTGTCTCTCTTTCTCTCTCCCTCTCAGTCTCCCCCTTTCCTCTTGATTTCTGGCTTTGTATATCCAATTAATAAAGATAATAAAAAAACTCTCTAATAAAATCTTGATGATTTTTTCTCTAAAAATATCTATGTGGAATAATATTTGCAGTGACATGTATAAAAAAAAATAGCCCACCAATTATGCACAGGGTTCCAATTCCTTTTCTTTTCTTTCCTTTCCTTTTCTTTTCTTTTCTTTTTTTTTCTTTTCATCCATTTATCCATATGTCCTGCCTTCCTTCCTCCCTCTCTTTCTTTCTTCTTCCTTCATTTCTTCCTTTTGTTTGTTCTTTTTTCTTTTTTTGTTGCACTAGGGTTATTGCTGGGGCTCAGTGCCTTCAAATCCACTGCTTCTGGTGGCCATTTCCCCCTTTTTCTATTTAAATTGGTAGGACAGAGAGAAATTGAAGGGGAGTGGATAGAGAGGGAGAGAGAAAGATAGACACTTGCAGACATACTTCACCACTCTGTAAGTGTCCTTCCTGCAAGTGGGAAGCAGGGGGTCAAACCTGGGTCCTCACACACTGTAGCATATGGGCTCAGTCAGGTGTATCTCTATATCTGCTTTAACGTGTTGTTGTTGTTTGTATGTTTTTCTTTTTTTTTTTTTTTTGGTCAATGATCATTTTAAGAGGTGTGAGGTGAAAATCTCATTGTAGTTTTGATTTATATCTCCCTGATGATGAGTGATTTTTGAATCCCTTTTCATGTGTATGTTAACCACTTACAGGGCTTATTTAGAAAAAAAAAACAAAAACAGAAATCCCTCAATAAATTAAAACTAGAATTTACTTAAAACCAGAATGTAATTTAGAAATCCTGCTTCTATGTATGTACGCCAAAACATTGAAATCAGGTTACAAAAGAGGAATATTCACATATTTTGCAGGATTATTAATGAGATAAGACATAGAAATGGGGTTGGAAAAATAGTTCACTTTGATAGGGTGCTATTTTGCTATGTGTATGAACTAGGTTCAAATCCAAATTTATTGTATCAAAAGAAGCATTGGTGATATGGTTTCTCCCTCTGTTTCTCTGTCTCTGAAAAAAAAAGTTAGAAAATTACCTAAATGACAATTGATAGATGAATAAAGAAAATCTGTTATATACACACAATGGAAATTGTTTATAGTTTTAAAAAAGGAAAGGGAAGGGAAGGGAAGGGAAGGGAAGGGAAGGGAAGGGAAGGGAAGGGCAGGGTAGGGCAGGGCAGGGAAGGGAAAGAAAATTCTGCCATATGATTGATTGAACTTAGAAGGCATCAGGCAGGTTTTTACATTTCTTTCTTTCTTTCTTTCTTTCTTTTTTTTTAAATTGTTGTAGTTATTATTATTGTTGTCTTTTTTTTCATCGTTGTTGGATAGGACAGAGAGAAATGGAGAGAGGAGGGGAAGACAGAGAGGGGGAGAGAAAGATAGACACCTGCAGACCTGCTTCACCACCTGTGAAGCGACTCCCCTGCAGGTGGGGAGCCGGGGTTCGAACCGGGATCCTTATGCCGGTCCTTGTGCTTTGCGCCACCTGCGCTTAACCCGCTGCGCTACAGACCAACTCCCCTTTTATTTATTTCTATGGAACTTCATGCAGAGTATTTAAGCTTAGAACTTATTTTAATGCTGGCAAGATTTATAGAAGTCAAGTAAGTACTCCTATTTTTCTATATTTTGTGCATAATGGCACTAGAGACAGAGAAATAGAAAAGTAAAGATACCACATCACCACCCCACCATTTATAGAGCTCCCCTAGTGCTGCCCGTGATTCTCAGATGCAGTTGATGGAGCTTGAGCTCAGTTTCTTACACATAGTGAGGCAAGCCCTCAATCAGGTGATCTATCTTCTGGTCCCCCAAACAAAAGAGTTTGGTTGATTTTCTCATTAGGTTTTCATTGGATCATGCCAGATGAATTCCAGCATTCCAAATTACAGCAAAAATATAGTAAATATCTGTAGCACTTGCCCCGGAAACTATTTCACAGGAGAAAAGAAGCATCAAATGGAAAAGATGTCTTTATTAAACACCGCTGCTAAATATTTTTAAAGACATGCTGATGAGTCAAAGAACTAAACAGACAGTTTTCTCAAGAAGAGATGCACATGGCCCACAGACATATGGAAAAATTCTCCACTTATTATTAAAGAAATGCAAATTAAAGCTACACTGAGTTTCCACCTCACACCTGTGAGAATGGCCTACATCAACAAACCAGAAAATGGCAGGGGCTGGAAGGTTGTGGAGAAAAAGGAACTCTGCTTCACTGCTGGTTGGAATGCAAACTGGTACAGCCCCTTTGGAAGACTGGATAGAGTCTTTAAACAAATAAAGATGAAATTGCCATATGATTGAGCATACTGCTCTTAGGCATTTATCCAAAGGACACTGAAACACTAATTTAAAGAGATATATGCACCCATATATTCATAGCTCCAGTATTCACAATAGCCAGAAAAGTGGAAATACCCTAAATGCCCACCTACAGATAGGATATACACTGCATGGAATGCTCTCTGTAGGTAAAATGATGATTTTGTGTCCTTTGGGACAAAGGAGGTGATTATGCTGGTGAAATAAGTAAAGCGAAGAAAGACAACTACCAGGTGATTCCCTCAGATGTGGAATCTGGAGAACTGATACACGTAAACTCGCAAAAGAAAAAAAAAACAGAAGTAAGCAAACTGTTTCTAAGACTTGTGAGAACTATCTAGTTATCTTTTGGAAGTGTGAGGGTGAGGACACAGAACTTTGGTGGTGGGTGGGTGTGGAAATATACAATCATGTATCTTGCTAGTAATCTTATAATCATGTATCCCACTATTAACCTCAAATAATTTAAAAAACATGCTGAACAGCTATTTGAAAGGACAAGCCCTTATCTTATAATTCAATGTGTACTTGAATCTGAGTGATTTTTCTCTTCATCGACTATATGTGTGTGTATATATACACATATACACACACATATATGCATATGCATATTAATAATGAAGATATAAACTTATGGAAAGAATCCTATGGTGTGTAAAAGCAGAGGGTATGATATACACCAAAAAATGGACAATACTTAGCTTTTTTTTTCCCCTCCAGGGTTATCACTGGGGCTCAGTGCCTGTACCACGAATCCACTGTTCCTGGAGGCCATTTTTCCCCCATTTTTGTTGCCCATGCTGTTTTTATTATTGTTATTGTTGTCATTGCTTTTGTTGGATAGGACAGAGAGAAATCGAGAGAGAAGGGGAAGACAGAGAGGGAAAGAAAGATAAGACACCTACAGACCTGCTTCTCCGCTTGTTAAGTGACCTCTCTGCAGGTGGGAGCAGGGGGCTCAAACGCCATGTATACTTAACCCCCTGCTCTACCGCACAGCCCCCAATGCTTCACTTTTTAAACACACTATCATTTAATTTTTAGAAAACCCTCAAGTGCAGGTATTATGTCTCCTATCTCTTATGTAGGCTGGAGCTATGCTAGAGCCAAATTCTCTATCATTTATTTTTCATGAGAATCCTGCTAGATAGGTGGCATGATTTTTACAAATAAACACAGTGGACTCTGTGAGGTTTTGTAGGTATAATTAAGTGTTGGTGGCATTATAACTGGCATATTCCTGAGCTTGTGCATTTTACCACATCAGTTTATCTGGAAACTAATAGGAGACACCATTAGTGGTGGCAGGAACACAGAACCTATTACTTTCAGTGAACACAGAACATATTACTTTCAGTGATGCAGACCCTGGGAGACTTTGAGTCACAGACAATTGCTGATCTTCCACTTCTAAAAACAAGGGTGGAGATTTAGAGAGGGTCAAGTTGCTGTTTTGCCATCATCTAGCTGGGTATCTTCAAGTTCCTGGGGTTCATGTTCATGATGCATAAAGCAAGACTTTAAGTAAAACAACTTCTTAGTACTTGGGATTTGAAGGAGCAAGTGTGATGAAATAGGAAGCCTTTTCCAAATAGCTTACTTCAATATGCCTTGCCATTGGTAAAACAAAAGCAATGCAGGGGTCTACATATTAAGATCATTTCCTTATGCTCCATCTGCCCCACCTCTAGAATCTCCAAAGTGCCCTCCAAAGGATATTGTCTTACTACAGTACTTATTTTAAGAGCCAAAAAAAAAAGGGGGGGGGGACAAGTAATTAGTTTATAAGATCTCTTTTGGCCAGATATCTTGGTTATATCCATTTAGTAGAAACTTAGCAGAAAACAAACAACAAAAAAAAAAAAAAAGGAAGAAAGAGAGAGAAAGAAAGAAACTTACTTAGCATTTAGGACTCTGCTTATGGAAACTTTCAAGTTATGTTTCTAAATGACAAAATTACAGCTGCAAGTGAGGAAAGATAAAAATAGATAAAAGGTCATGCCTAGGGGCTGGGTGGTGGTGCACCTGGTTGAGCACACATGTTACAGTGTGCAAGGATCCAGGTTCGAGCTCCTAGTCTCCACCTGTAGGGGAAATCTTGGCCAGTGGGGAAGCAGTGTTGCAGATCTCTCTCTCTCTCTCTCTCTCATCTCCTTCCCTCTCAATTTCTGGCTGTCTCTATTCAATGAGTAAATAAAGATAATAAAAAAGGCTTTGCCTAAAAAGTCCCATACATATCTTCCCACTCAGACAGTTATGATTAATGTGTTTTGCCAATGTTGTTTTTTCTTCCACCTTTCTTCATCAGATCCTTCTATTGTCTAATCTTCAATCTTGACTTGAGGTTTAATTAATGGTGCCTCAAAATCTCAGTTGTGCTCACAAGCCTGCCTTGCAAGTAATGAACAGAGAGAGCTTCCTATGTTTTCCACACCTAGCGCCTTGTTGATGTTTGCTATCCATGCAGTCCTGACTATTTTTGTTTCTCTTGAGAGCTTGTTTGGAGGTTCTAGCAGGGGAGCGCAGCTACTCCTATACCCTCGATCGAAGACTGGGCTGTCGCTATTCGGGGAAGGCCATCAGAGCACGCAACTTCTGGAGGGACGCACATGGAGTGGTGAGGGAGGAAGAGGACACCCGCCTAGCCAGCCAGATCAGCCGAATCAACCCTGGCGATCAGTGGAGTAACAGATGTCGCAGCCACATCCTGTTTCTCTCTCTTATAAAGCAGATAATTAAAACAAATGCATTTTTACCTACATTCTGTAAACCATCATATTCCAGCTCTGATTTGGTTTAGTATCTTGAAGAAGAAATATTTCCATGTTCCTGGTTTTGCTGCTCTGATCCACATACCCTAGATCCCAAGCTCAATACTTTCGAATTTAGAACAAAGGAAAAGTAGCTGGGAGAGAAATGACACCACCTCCAGTGGGCCAGAGAGATTAATAGGACTATAATGCTGCCAGTGCTCTAGGAATTCTTTGCTTTCCAGTGATCTGGACACTTTTTTTTTTTTTTTTTTGTATCATGGTAGCCTTGCCTTATGTTCTTGATAGTCAAAGTGAGAAGAAGTTTAACTGGTATTCGCAGCATGACTTTAAGATTTCTTGGAAATGCAAAGGTTCAACTCAAAGCTAGACCCACTAGTTCATGATCTATAGATTATTTCTATGTCCCATTCAGACTTTTCACACTGTTTTAAGTAATTTTCTTCACATTTTTCCATGCTTTAAGGGTGAAGGGGAGAACATGTTTCAAAATAAAATTCTAGGGGCTGGATGGTGGCACATACAGTAAGGAGAGTACACATTGCCATGTGCAAGGACTCAGGTTCAACCTCAAGACCCCACCTGCAGGGGGAAACTTCATGAATGGTGAAACAATACTGCAGGTGTCTCTCTTTTGTTCACTCTATCTCCCCCTTCCCTCTCAATTTCTCTTTCACTCTATCAAAAAAAAAAAAATTCAAAATTAATCAGTTTTATCAGTAGATGAGTCCAGAACACATCTCACAACTATTGAACTTTGTCTCATTATATATTTTTTATCTTCATGGTAATTCATAAAGATGGTGGAAACTTGAGAAATAAAATTTATGGGGGTCAGGTAATGGTCCCTACCTGTAGGGGTTAAGTTTTACAAGACAAGAGGTGGCACAGTGGTTCAGGTATCTCTCTGCTTTTGTCTTTCTCTCCGTTCCCACTCTCAATTTCCCTCTGTCCACTCAAGTGAGGAAAAAAAAGGTTACCAGAGGCAGTGAATTTGTCATATAGGCACCAAGCTCCAACAATAGCCCTGGTGGCAATAAAAATAAATAAGCAAAGAAATAATTCTAGTCTGAAGTGATAATTCTCTGTGATTTAAATAAGCATTTCTCTAAAGATGACCAAAGTGATAAGTTAAATGGAGCATTTTTTATGTGTCTACGGGCCATATGTATGTTTTCCTTAGGGAGCCATATATTCAGATCTTTTACCCAGTGTTTTTTTTTTAAAGATCATATGGTTGTTTGTTGTTATGAGCTCTTTATACAGTTTTGATGTTAATCCCTTGTCAGATGTGTCATATTCAAATATCTCTCACTTGATGGGTTGCCTACTTATCCTTCTGGAATTTTTTTTTTATGTGTAGAAGATTTTCAATTTGATGTTGTCCTCTTTATTTAATCTTGTTTTAGTTTCATAAGCCCATAGGGGTGACTCTTGAAATAGATTTTTGATGTTAAGATTCTGGAGTATTTCACCAATATTTTCTTCCTGGTACTTTATAATTTCACATCTAATATTCAGGTTTTTAATTCATTTTGAGTTAATTTTTTGTATGCTGATTATGCTTAGTGAAGTAAGGAGATGAGAATTAACTGTTGGATGGTTTTGGTCATGTATGAAACATACAGAACTCAAATACTTGAACTTGCAAAAAAGGAAAAGTAGCCAAACTATAAGACTTCATGACAACTATGGTGGTTATTGTGGAAGGTGAAGGGTAGTAGACTTAACTGATGATGCAGTATAGAACTATGATCCTGTAATCTTATGAATTTATACATCAACATTAAAGCACTGATAAAATGTTAAGAGAAACCATCAGAGGCATTGATACAGATTTTATCATTGAGAGGAAAATAGTAAAGAAAGTAAAAGAAAAAACTTATTCATTGCTTTTTTTAGCACTAGGCCACAAGTCTAAAAAAATAAATAGCAGCAAGTGCACTGTAAGGGAATTATTAAAAAATAGTAAAAATTGAGATAGAAAAAGCCTGAGTTTGGGGCCGGGTGGTGGTACACCTGGTTGAGCACACATGTTACAATGTGCAAGAACCCAGGTTTGAGCCCTCAGTCCCCAACTGAAGGGGAAAGCTTTGTGAGTGGTGAAGCAGAGGTGCAGGTGCTTCTCTGTCTCTTTCTCTATCTTTCACTCCTTTTCCTCTCAATTTACAACGGTCTCTATCCAATAAGTTAAAATAATAATACATTTTTTATATATCTTTAAAAGAAAAAATGAGGGGAGGAAGAAAATCCAGACTTTGAGTCCTGTCTGCCACAACACAACTAAATGATTGTGTGTGTGTGTGTGTGTGTGTGTGTGTGTGTGTGTGTGTTGTGTGTTGAGGTCCTGACACATGATGATAAAAATGGCCCTTATTTGGGGGTGAAAGTGTTTTGTAAACACTACCAAGTCAAGAAGAGCAAATGTACCTCTGTGCCAGAAACACTACTGTAAACTATTAACTTCCCAATAAGCAAACAGACAAAAGCAATGAACTCTTTCCCTAGAAGAGCCTTTGGTATTTTGCTCAGTAACGGGATTAGCTGTCCATTTGCAGGGATGAAGGAGGCATAGAATGGCCTAAGAGTTTTAGTTTTGATTCACTTTATGAAGTACATATCCAGTTCCCTGGCAAGTTAAGCCAAGCACGTCTTCTCATGTGTTTTAGGAATCAAGGCGTTTGGCTGAGACAAAAAAGCAAATGCCTCTTATTAATGTGTGACAAATCCATATGGAGAAAAACATTGTTTCTTCTCTTACATATGGCACAGCTGAGTAAGGCTGGTTTTCCTGGCCTTGAAATGGTTCCATGAACCAGGTGGGTGGTTTATTTCATAGGCTGGTGACAATTCAGTGTCTCTCCCATGGCAACAGGAAAGGGGGGGGGTGAGGATTCTTCCATTATATCACAGACCTGTCAGCAAGGTCTATGACATAAGCCATTGGCTCTTCTGTCAAGAACAAGGCTGGGTGAACTGTTGTGAAGAAGAGAGGGACAGCAGTCCAACTGAAACTAAATGTTTAATGAACCTCAAGATCTTCTGAGTTCTAGTTTTCTGGAGAAAACTCTGATTCCTTCCTACCCAGTCCCAAATTAGTGTGATAATATCTTGAGTGTTGGGTGAGGTACAGAAGGGGAAAGTAGGAGAAATCTTTCTAACCCACTTTCAAAATGTCTAAGTGCAAAGATTAATACTCAGTGGTCTGTGTTCCAACCTGATTTTGTAAGGCGTAGTGGCTTAGCTGCTTTGTTTCTTTTATCTCTGGGGTACAGACTACAAAGTATAGAGAAGATTGCATTAGCTGATTCTGAAAAATTATCAGAAAAACAACTATAGAAATCCAAATCATCCCACAATGACCCTGGGTCCATATTCCCAGAGGGACAACGAATAGGAAAACTATCAGGGGAGGGGATGGGACATGGAGTTCTGGTGGTGGGAATTGTGTGGAGTTGTACCCCTCCTATCCTATGGTTTTTGTCAGTGTTTCCTTTTTATAAATAAAAATTTAAAAAAGGAAAATTGACTTTAAAAAAAGAAAAGAAGTCTAAATCAACCAATTCCTCTAAACCAGTTTTTTTTTTTAAGAGTGAGGATTTATGATGGAGAAAAACATAAGTTACTCCCTCTGCTCTCCAGTTTAAGCCAATATGAACTAGAGAGAATTGTGATTTTCATTGTCCCTGCAATTTGGGACTACAAGTGCTAACTTATATTTTAAAATTTATTTTTATTAGTGATTTAACAATAGTTTACAAGATCATAAGATTACAGGGGCATAGTTTCATATTGTACCTACCACTACAGTTCTGTGCCTCCCTACTGTCCCCTCACCCCCAAGAATAAAATAACCACCATAGTTTTCACAAAATCTTAGAGGAAGTTTGAATATTTTTTTTTTTTACAAGTTCATGTGGCAAGCTCATCTTTCACAAGTAATTCCCAATTAAATTTTTTGACTTTTCTCTTTTGGCTATGGGTATGAATGAGTAATTACTTTGGTAAGTATTCACTAATAAACTCATCATAATTCTTTTAATAAAATCAAGCAAATGTGCATATTTTTCCAGTATGTAAATTTTCATCATACACAACTACGTACAAATATAAAAGATTTGCTTAGAACGGGAAGCAGTTAATTGGCGAAGATACTAGTTTGTAAAGAAACTAGGCACTTACTATAATCTAGAAAGCCAACCCCATTAAGTTATGAAATAGGTTTTGGTAAGCACACACACACAGAGACTGCATTTTGCTTTCCTAGAAACAGTGCTAAAAGATATGAAGTGAGCTTAAAATGAGCTGTGGTAAATTCCCTATTACAGGCATAATAGAGGACCTTTGAATTATGAAAACGATTTAATAGTGAAGGGAAATGGTGTTTTGGGGGGAGTATATTTGTGGACTTTTCAGACTAAAATGGATTTTTTAAATCAAAACTTATCAGATTCATTGGGATAATTCTGATTTATTACACTATTGTTAGTATTTGTCAAAAGATGAGAACTTATCCATAGATATGTTCTAATTTCTTATAATCAGTGAAAAAAATTTCCATATATTAAACCAATATTTATACTATTCACTGTGTTCCTTTAGAACCATGAAAATGATCTGATTTGTCTAGATGACAAACCTTCAAACTTTTTATCTTACTTACGCTTCATAGTTCTTCTTTGGATTCCAGAGTAAACATTCAAGTTATTTGAAACTATGTTATGGGAGAAATTGTTGACTAGATGAATATGTGTGAGAGTGAATGGGAAAATTGGCAGGTATCACCAAGTTGGTGAAGGAATTTTAAATAACATAAGTCATGTACTATGATCCTAGTATACTAGGTTCTGAAGGTTCTTTCATAAGTAAAATAAAATTGTGTTAATGTAACATTATATAATGCTTTATAATTTTGTTTCAAGTATATAATGTTTTCATTCAATATTTACACTATATTGTTGTCACTACCAAAAGTCTAGTTTCCATTCATTACACCTTTACCAGTTTTGCTTTTAGTAGTCTCCCTTCCCTCTTGTAACAACTATTCTGTTCTCTGTTTCTCAGAGTTTGGTTTCCTCTAATTTTAAATTTGCTTTGTTTCTTTATAGTCTGAGTGAAATCACTGATACTTCCATTTCTCTTCCTGGTGTTTCACTTAGCACACTATCTTCTAGATTTATCCATGCATCCTGGTGTTTGCAAATGGCAAGACTTTACTCATTTATTTATTTATTTATTTATTTATTTATTTATTTATTTATTTTTAGTATCTTAGTGGTATTCCATAGTTGTAATCTCTTGGCTATCATAAACAGTGATGCAATGAACATAGCGATGCATATATCTCCATCCTATTTTCTGTAGTGGCTTCAACAGTTTGTTTCTATCAACCATGAACTAGGATTCCTATTTTCTACCTTCTCACTCACACGTGTTGTTTCTTATATTTTACAGTAGTAATTCTTGCTGGGATAAGGTGATATCTCTGTGGTTTTCATTTGCATTTATCTAATTATAAGTAATGAAGAACATCTTTTCTGTATAGCTAAAGGTAACTTTTCTAAAATTCAACACACTGAATTAATATCTATATTCTAAGGAGTTCTTATTAGCTCAGAATAGAATGGGTCAAACACCACTTACTGTATTTTATAGGAAAGGGGTGGTATTACTGAGAGAAAGGTGACAAGAAATAAAGTTAACTTCCTAATGGCCCTCTAAGGAATAGTTGTAATTCTACAAGGGAGATGAAGGCTCTTAATTTGAAAGCCACAAGAGGGCACTAGACTACTATATGGACTTAATTCTTCTTAACACCCCACACACTAAGGGTCAATATTGACTTTACACTGACTCTGACAATAGTAGATGACCACATCAGTTGAGTGTCCTAAGCTTGTGTTTCAGACACAACATGTAATCATGGATGATGTACTAAGCTATTGGCGACAAAACATATATTCAGATACTGACCTTGGGCCATACAGAATATAGTAGAATTCAAATGCAGTTTGGGAAAATGAAAATGAGTAAGGTCTCCTCCTCCAGTTCTAAGAAAAAGTAAGGTGGTTCTTTAAGTTGTGAGTTCTGCAAAACACCATGGGTAACATGGTCATTGTAAGGCACAAAAAGCAGGAGTTAGACAACTGGGAGCCTCCTGTGTCCACTTTTAGCAATCCTGAAATTAGACAAGGTTCATGTTTGGCCACAAGATGTTCTCTCCAGACCATGGTATTTACACTGGGAATCAACCAAGGTATTCCCTCTCTCTTGAAATGCTCTTTACTTCACAATGTTTCAGAAAAAGGAGGCTCTGACTAAAGAGAGGATACTGAACAACATCCAGTACAGACCAAATCTCCATGATGTCATTACATCATTTGAAAAAGGTAAAAAAAAAAAACAAAACTCAATTAACTTGTAGCTTAATCTGAGTGACATCAACCGATAGATTATTTGGTTCAGTGAAGAAGTGTTTTCACAATGCCAAACAGTCAATCAAGCTAATTCAGTCAGATGTGAACTAACACAGGAGAAAGACTGTTCAGTGAAGAAGGTTGCTTGGAGTCATGGAAATCAAAACCTACACCGAAGACTGAGTTTTTTACTTGTCAACAGTTCTGTTGAACATTATATAGAAAATGGCTCCTTTGGTGTCATAACTATGTATGGGGTATATCTACCTATAAAAATAACTTAGATGATAAATAGATAGATGATAAACTTAGATGAGTATTATAGAAATGAGTTACTTCATTGGTTGAAACAGAGGTTTTTGGTACATCAAAAGATAAGAGAAAGTAAGATTTCTGAGGCAGTGTTTGGTCCTCTGAAGGCAAGAAACCAATACTAGAAAAATTAATCCTCATGAAAGAAGTCTCTAGTCACAGAGGTAATCTTCTTCACAGCTCACTGAAATCACTAGGGAACATATTTCTTTTTTCTTTTTCTTTTTTTTGCCTCCATGGTTGTCAATGGGACTTGGTGTTTGCACTATGAATCCACTGCTCCTGGAAGCTATTTTCCCCCTTTTGTTGCCCTGGTTATTGTTGCTATTGCTGTTGTTGTTGTTGTATAGGAGACAGATAAATCAAGAGAGGATGAGAAGACAGAGATGAGAGAAAGAAACCTGCAAACCTGTTTCATCACCTATGATGTGATCATTCTGCAGGTGGGGAGCTGGGGTCTCGAACCAGGATCCATAAGCTGGTCCTTGTTCTTCGCACCATGTGCACTTAACCTGCTGAGCCATCACCCAGCCCCTGGGAGCATATTTCTTTAGGCACTAGCTCTTTCTAGCCTAGTGCTCATTTACCTACATTCTGAGTTCTGGGTCTTTGACCTTCAAGTTTTGTATTATGTGAGAACCTTCCTGATGTTGATGTTCTTAATTCGCCTGTACTTGCTATATTTACCCAAGTATTGGTTGGTGACTTGTTTGCTCCACTGTGGACCAATAAGAGCTCTCACCTTTTGTTTCTTTCAGGCACTATCCTAAGATTTCACCTCATAAATCATGTTTCTTCTGGAATTGATCTGTGTATGACATTGCCTAATTTCTAGGTCCTTTCTAGGGTCAGGTATATTGAGGCTGTTAAAGATAACTTGCCCACATACCTTGACTTTGATTGAGTTGCTTCCTTTGCTTTCATCTTTTACATAATAATCTTATTTTGTGAAGTTCTGGTCCAATGTCTGTAGATCTTCTTCTTCTGGGTTCTTTCCTTAGCGTAAAACGTGATTCAGATTTCTCTCTAGATTCCTCTAGTTCTGTCGTCAGAGCTCTACCTCACACAGTATAACCGACTCTAAACTCATAGTGGTCATGTTTTCTATACGTCTCTTTGATCCTCCCACCCAGCTCAGTCTTTATTTGGAATACATCCCAAAACTACAGGGAAGGTAAGCTTAGAAAAAAAATGGTGCTGTGCCTTTGGTCGGAGGTTATTTTATTTTACCTTCCCTCCTTCCCTCTGTTACCAAACACATACTTTTTAAAATTAGGAAGTGAAAATGATAGTGCTCCTTCTAGCCAGGAGTTGGCCCTGTGTGCTCCAGGTGTGTGAGCCAGAGGAATAACTCATGGGGAAGAACTGAGATTTGCCAGCCCAACCACAGCTTTGGATCAGGTGAACTGAGCTGGTGTTGAGCCTGCCTGAGGTCCAAAGTTAGCTGGTGGCCTTGGCAGAAATTGTGTTCCATTCAGTAAGGACCAGGTGGACATATGTGGCCCAAAAGAGCATGGCAATTTCCCTATGATGTTTTCCTTTCTATAGAGAACCCATCCAGACAACTCTGGCCTGCAGGAACTTGTCAGCAGCTGGGATGTCCGGAATGATTGTCCAGACCACCTAAATTATATGGATAATGGAAAAAAGTTCCCTTTTTACTGAATGCCAGGTGAACTCACTCTAAAATCTCCTTTGGATTAAAGACTGAACATGTAATTGTGCTTCAGCAAAAGGGGAGGAAGTAAAATAAAGAAAAAATATTAGGAATTTGAGTCCCTTCTTGCCGACAGCTCAGAACTGAAGACAGGAAATCTGTATATCTTTTCGCTTTTTCCAATGGCGACATTGCCCTGATTACATGAAACAGTCACAAAACACATTCATATGATCTCATTTCATCTGAGGTTGGGATGCCAAGGATTTATAGCTTAAATCCTCAGGCCCATGCAGGATAATGTCAGGTGATCACCAGGAGTCCATGGCATGACCCATCATAGTAATCTAGCTTTCTCCAACTCTTGTCAAGTTTTTCAGTCCTGTCTCCTGCCCAAATGCTATTTCTTCCAGGAGGTCTCATACATGGTCCCTAGAGTCTCTCTGTGGCTATCTGCTTCTTAGTGAGGTTTCCTTTGCTCAACTTGACAAGTCTTTCCTTTTTAAAGAGTTAAATGTGTTTATTTATTAATGAGATAGAGAGAATGTGTGCAAGACTCAGCATCACCCTGGCACATGCAATGCTGAGAATAAAACTCAGGACCTCATGCTTGAGAGTCTAATGTTAAATCCAGTGTGCCATCTCTCGGCCATGCCTTTTATTATCATCAAAGTTCATTTTTCTTCACATAGATATTTTTCTTCACTAGTGATTCATTCCACAAAAAATAAAGACATAAAAGAAAAGGGACTAGCAAGAAATGAAACCTGCCTGTGTACTCTTTCCTCTGAGCAGAGAGAACTGTAGTTCCAAATCATCACAAGGAGAGTGGGAATGGACACAAAAAATATGGCATCAAGATCCAAAAAGTGTCCTCAAAGTAAAACCAATCATGTAAACATGCGTGATCTCAGTTGATTCCCTGTGTGAAACTGTTTCCTCTTGAAATGATTAGACCTGGAGGGGGCAAAGTCACTCCACATGGAAATGGGCGGATTGGAATAAGACATGAATTTCTGGTTTCTGACTGTTCTTTTCTGGTCACTGTCTTGCATCCCAGCTTGCCCCAGCATCCTCAGAGACAGTGGTCTGCAGGAAGGACAAAGAGGCTTCTATGCTCGTCAGTCCATTCTAACAAGATGAGGATCACCAGGCAGACAGACATACTTGGGAATAATGGTTCTGCTCTCTCCATCAGGCCCCCCTCCCTGGGTCCCTCTGCCCCCACTTGGGGTGACCTCCACAGAACAAGCTCACTCTATAATGATCACTTCATCAGCAGGGGTTGTGTACTTAGTAGCAGGAAATACAAGCTTTTGTGGTCAGTGTGACGTCATCTCTCCCACTGAACAGACCTTTATAATTTGACCACAAAGAGGTTTGAAAAGGAGAGACACATACAGAGGAGAGATGTGATAAGCCTGTCAACAGTTGTCTGCACTGTGAAAGGAGTATTGTATCCTCTCACTGTTTCACTAAAGCCTGATGTTTGGACTTCTGCAGACAAAACATCTGGATGATATATGGAGTTTTCTCTATGCGTCTCCCAACGGACCCCTGCCCCCTCTCTATCTCTTTCTTCCTTTTTCCTTCCTGCTCTTATTTGTCCCTTGTTCACTCTATCTTTCCACTTTTCTTTGTCGTTGTTTCGTTCCCCCTATATTTAACGTATTAAAATATGTGTATTTTAAATCTTCTTAGTTACATTTCAGTATTTGAAAGCATACTGCACACACACATGCACACATACATGCACACTTCAGTTTTCTTCTTCTCCTGGATACTTCACTGCTAAAAAGAAAGAGAGAGACTTAAAAAGGCACAGCTGATATGGTAACAAATATTAAAATTTGCTTCACTTGAACATCTTGATTTTGACCCTGTATCTTCCAGGGTCATACTACATAAGTCCAAAGGAATATTGAACTTGGATATGTTATCTTACCTTTTGCCTTCATCTTAATTTTAGGTAAAGAAATGACACATATTATACTTACTGATATCGGCACTCCTTTTAATTACAAAGAGAGGAAGAAAACAAAAGCTGACATGGATAATTAAACAGCAAAGCAGCCAGCCTAAAAGGGGAATAGAAACTTCTGGACAATACATCTACATTAATGTGTTGTAGTTGTTCAGTTCTTCTATGCTGGGGAGACTCTCTGAGGGGCAAAGAGAGGAAGTCTGGAGGTGATGGGTGATGTTTCTGACCTCTGAATTAATACTGACAGAAAAGTATGGCTTCCTCCAATTTGTGCTGCTGTGGCAAACTGCCTCCCAGAGCTCTGAGTTTTTCTCCAAGGCTCAGGTAGCAGGAAACACCTGCTTCACTTCTTCACTGATTTCCCCCCTTTAGGGAGTCTGAGTCCGCCTTCCCTTCCTTTCCCTTTCAGCAGCTCATGAACAGACAAGCAGATTTTCCACATGTACCAAAAACTCTTAAGACAGGGAATCTGGAACCATCCATTGGGAACCGATGCACTGTGATAACTTCCCTATTCCCTATTCTTTTTTTTTTTTTTCCTTTTCTTCAAGTTGACTTTCACTATCGCTAACACAGAAACTGGATTTTCCTTTCCTCTTTGGGCTAATAATGTTATTCTTCCCAACATGAAAGAGGCATTAAAAAAAAAATACAGGAAACAAGGACACAGAGCTCTGGTGGCAGAAATGGTGTAGAATTATACTCCCTTGATCTTATAATTTCATAAGTCCATATTAAATCGCTAATGAAAAATAAGTTATAGGGGGTCAGGCAGTAGCACAGCGGGTTAAACGCACATGGCGTGAAGCACAAGGGCCAGCATAAGGATCCTGGTTCAAAACCTCCGGTTCCTCACTGGCAGGAGAGTCACTTCATAGGCGGTGAAGCAGGTCTGCAGGTGTCTGTCTTTCTCTCCCCCTCTCTGTCTTCCCCTCCACTCTCCATTTCTCTGTCCTAGCCAACAACAAGATGACATCAATAATAACTACAACAATGAAACAACAAGGACAACAAAAGGGAATAAATAAGTAAATAAATATTTAAAAAATTAAAATAAAAAATACATCACTGTTTACGTTCTAAAAAAATAATAAGTTACAAAAATTATACCTGGAGAAAGCTAATTGGCAAGTGTGCATTCTGCTTACCATTGGTCTTAATTTGGGTTTTTACTGTGGCCCTTCCACAGTAAAGTAAAGCAAAAGGAATTGTGTTCTGGAAAGGAACACAGAGCAGATGCAAGGATGCCTCAGAAGGCAGCCTCCAGCTACCTCCCAAGCAGTCAGTGACTCAGAGGACACCCTCATCCACCACTTAAAACAACAGTCAAGAAACCTTGTTCAGGACCTTGTAAAGACTGTTCAAAGTTTGAATTACATGCAAGCTTATGAAATCGAAGAAATCTTCACTAAGCCTATAAAGACCAAAGGGCTGCCACATCTTATATTTCTTTCCTCACAGAAAAACATCTCCAGCCACATTTGGGACACCAATATCTCTTCCTCAGTGCCCTATTCTACTCCCTAGCAGATAAATTTCTTGGGTAGAAAGGGAAGGAAAGAAGGGAAGAAAAAGTTAACCAGAATGCTCTTTCTCTATTGTGTTTCCACAGGGAGGACTCTATAGTCCCAAATCTTGGTCAACTGAGAAGTACATTTGATGTTATGGGAAACTAAAAAGTCATAGGAGACAATATCTTCACAAGTCAATGGGATCAGGATATAGCCATATAGCATTGATGAATCATCTCCTTATCTAGACATTTTAACAATCTCTAAATTGGGGGAAGTTAGCACTCTACCCATTTTCTATAATGTGTGACAAAGCAGACATGGTCATCTTAGGCAAACTGTACTGGAGAGATATCTCACAGCTAGGGCACATGTCCTGCTAAGCACAAGGCCCAGGTCTGAGTCCTAGCATCACAATGACTCTCGGTATTGTGCTGTCTCTCCCTCCCTTGCTCATCTCTCTCTCTCTCTCTCTCTCTCTCTCTCTCTCTCTCCCTCTACTTGAATGAAAACGTGGCCCAGGAACAAGGAAATTGTGTATATACACTGGCTCCCCAAAACATTAACTAAATAATAATAATAACACATAAATAATAAAGTAATAAAAAGAAGACAACATGAAAGACAATGTTGTAATGAAAATGAAGAAAAATACCTTAAGACATTCCTTTCCTCTAAATTGCTACTGTACCCAAAGAAAATAGAAACACATAAACAAGAAAACAAAGGAAGAAAAATAAGTCACGAGAAATATTGAGGTTGGTGAATTTAAAATCATTTGTTCAAAAAATAATAAATAATAAAAACATCTGTTCAACCTTTCTAGTGATCAAAGAATTGGACATTGGCACAAAGCTCAAGAATCCCGGTTCGAGACCCCAGCTCCCCACCTGCAGGGGGGTCGCTTCACAAGCGGTGAAGCAGGTCTGCAGGTGTCTATCTTTCTCTCCTCCTCTCTGTCTTCCCCTCCTCTCTCCATTTCTCTCTGTCCTATCCAACAACAACAATAAACAGCAAGGGCAACAAAAGGGAAAAAATGGCCTCCAGAAGCAGTGGATTTGTAGCGCAGGCCCTGAGCCCCAACATTAACCCTAGAGGCAAAATTTTAAAAAAAGAAAGAATTGCACATTGAAAGTGAGATTCTTATGTTTATTTCCTTGACTAGGTAAAGATGAATTTTGATAATTAATTATCATGACAGAATAATACAAACAGCTTATAAGCCACCTCTTTAAGCTATAAGAATACTACCATCCATTAAAAATGATGATATGAATCTGAGTGTCTTAGTAATGGAAATCTGTCTACCATATATCAAGAAAAGAAAAGGTAAAGGCACATGACTTAAGGCAAATGTATGTGCATTGCCAACATTCTAAATGAGTTTCTCTCTCTTGCCTCCAGGTTATCACTGGGACTCGGTGCCAGCACTATGAATACATTATTCCTTGTGGCCATTTTTTCACTTTATTGGATAGGACAAAGAAGAAATTGAGAGAGTCTCCATTTCTCTCTGTTCTATCCAACAACGATGACATCAATAACAACAACAACAATAACTACACATAAAAACAACAAGAGCAATAAAAAGGAAATAAATAAATAAATATCAAAAAAATCTAAAAAAAAATTGAGAGAGGAGTGGTTGGAGGTAGGAAAGAGAGACACCTGCAGACCTGTCTCACCACTTGCACAGCCCTCCCCTGTTGCCGACGCAGGTGGGGAGCTGGGGCTCAAACTGGGATCCTTGTACTATGTGTACCTAACCAGGTGTGCCACTGCCGCCCCCCCAAATGAATATCTGTTACAATATAAACAATGATTTTATCAAAGTATGAAAGTTATTAGCTAGCAGTTTTCTTCCTTGATATTGTTGGGGATTTTTAAATTTTTATTTATTTATTTATTTATTTATTTTTATGTTAATTTATTTTGCCTTTTGTTGCCCTTGTTGTTTTATTGTTGTAGTTATTGATGTTGTCGTTGTTAGGGCAGAGAGAAATGAAGAGAGGAGGGGAAGACAGAGAGGGGGAGAGAGAGACACCTGCAGACCTGCTTCACCACCTGTGAAGAGACTCCCTTGCAGGTGGGGAGCCGGGGGCTCAAACTGGGATCCTTACACCGGTCCTTGTGTTTTGCGCCACGTGCACTTAACCCACTGCACTACTGCCCGACTCCCTATTTTTATTTTTAAACAATTTTTAATTATTTTGCTTATTATTGGATATAGACAGAGAAAATTAGAAGGAAATGAAAGATAGAGATGGAGAGAGACAGAGAGATACCTGCAGCCCTACTTCACCACTCATGAAGCTTTCCTCCTGCAGGTCGGGATCAGAGGCTTGAATCTGAGTCCTTGTGCACTATAATGTGAGCACTTTACCAGGTGCACCACCACCTGGCCCCGTGTTGGGAAATCTTACAGTGAACGTGAGCTATGTTTGCTTTTTTTTTTATTTTTTAGATTTTTCTTTCTTCTTATTTTTATGTGTAATTACAGGATTATAATATTACAGTATATAGTCCCACATCACACCTACCACCAATGTTTTGTATCCTCATTCTCCCACCTCCCAAAGATAACCACCATAGTTCTCACAAATCTTAGATAAGGTCTGCTTAATTCTGTTTCTTTTTTTATTTGTTTATGTTCATGTTTATCATATCTCTAAATTGCACATATGAGTGGAATCACCTGGTAGTTGTCTCTTATCTCCTTACTTATTTTGCTAAGCATAATTACCTCCAGTTCTAGCAATCTTGTCCCAAAGGACACAATTTTATCTTTTTTGATTGTGGAGTAGTATTCCATGGAGTATATATCCCATAACTTCTTTAGCCAGTCATCTGTTGATGGGCATTAAGGCTGCCTCCACTTTTTGACTATTGTGAATAATGCAGCTATGAACATAGGGGTACATATGTCCCTTCTAATTAGTGTTTGAATGTCCACTGGGTAAATATCTAAGAGTGGTATTGTTGGATCAGAAGATATTTCCATTTTTATTTCTTTAATGACTTTAAATACAGTCTTCCAAAGGGGCTGTACCAAATTATATTCCCACCAGAGGTATAGTAGAGGTCCTTTTTGTTTATTAAATAGAACCTGTTCGTTTATAGAAACCACACTGGAATCACATGTCTACATGCCATTGTAGCTGTGTCAATATCTAAAGTTTATAGTTGGGTTGAGTGGTGACTCGCCTGGTTGAGTGCACATGCTACAATGAGCAAGGACTCAGGTTCAAGCCCCCTGTCCCCAGCTGCAGGGAAGAAACTTCACAAGTGGTGAAGCAAGGCTGCAGGTTTCTCTCTGTCTCTCTCCCTCTCTATATCCCCTTTCCTCTCAATATCTGGCTTTCTCTAGCAAATAAATAAAGATAATAAACCAAAACAAATAAGCAAAAAAGATAAAAGATGAAAAAAAAAGACAATAAAGTTCATTGTTGATAAAAGAGCAGTAGCCACTAGCAGAATGTTCTGACACTCAGCAAGTCTCTGCCCCACCCCCACCCACAGTCCAGTGAAGTCTCCCAGTCTGGGAGCAGGCTGAGTTGGGGGTGCTGAACTCAGAGCCAGCACCCAGGCTGGAGCCCAGAGCTCCTGGGCTGTGGAGCAGAGAAGTGGTCAACATGGTGGCAACACTCACCAGTGCAGCCCAGTTTTCTCGTACACCCCCCACCCCATGCAGACTGTCTGAGGTCGGCCACTTCATGAGCTGCCCTCCCGATTCTGACCTGGCTCCTTTGCCAGCTACCTCATGGTCAGGCTGGCCATCATGAGAGCCTGGTGGGGTTGCTGCAAACATTCATCTGGTGAACGGGGATCCTCTGTGCCCCACCTGGAACATAGCATTTTGGAAAATCTCAAAGCCATGTAAAGAGCTTTACAATATTTCTTTCTGTCTTCTTTGTTCCTTCCTTCTTTCCTTCCTTCCTTCCTTTCTTTCTCTTTCTTTCTTTCTCTCTCTCCTTTAATCTGCAGTATCTGAAGTTTGAGCATTATCATATTAGCACCTAATACACTTTAACTTTCAGGTTCCGTTTTAAGCCAAGGTTCGTTGGAACCCACAGCCAAAAGCTAATGGTTTCTTTGGCTTCCATGCCCATATTCCTTGGAGAGCTTCTCAGTTTCTAAGATGTGTAACTATTCTAGGCCCGGAGATAAGTGACCCAGTAGGGTAGGGAATATACCTTACTGAGCATGAAATCCTGGACTCCATTCCTAGCACCATTTGGAAGTGCCATGGACAAGACCAGGGCAGCTTCATGGCTGGGGTATTTCTCTTCTCTCTGTGTCTCTTTCTAAATAGAAATTCAAGGGCTGGGGAGACAGCACAATAGTTATTCAAACTGTCTTTCATACCTTAGGCAGCAAAGGTCACCATTTCACTCACCAGCACCATCATAAGCCAGAACTGAGCAGCGCTGTGGTATAATTAATTAGTTCATTAATTATAAAAAAACTATTAAAATTCAAACTATTAAAATTAAACTATTAAAATTCAAATAAACTATTAAAATTCAAAATTAAATTAAAATTAGCAGCCCAGAGGCTGCTAATGGTGCAGTGAGACCCTCCCTAAGTTCATTCCCCAAAACTGTATGCAAATAAATAAATATATATTTTAAAAATGTAAACAGATTAGTGAAAAGCATCAAGATAGATGCAACATCTGCAGGCTCAGAGCAAGAAAAGAGCCCACTCTTATAATCAGCTACATCCCTGAACAAACTTGTCTTTTATTATCTAGAAAGTTCTACAGACGGATGCAGTCTCACACAGAGTCCTGTACTGAGAATCAGCCAGTAAGGACTCTGACCAGGGCCTGCCTGCTCTCTTCCTCTTGGACTATACATTTGCAAGGAGAGAGAGTTGATCACCTCCATCACCAGGAGTTTGAGTGTGCCACACCCTTCCTGTTTACTGAGCACTTACTGTTCCTCACCTTGAGGAGAGCTTGTGGAGGCTGGGGAGAGGGCCATGAGTGTATGCATTCTGGTCTCTGTCTCAAGAAACACAGAGGAGTTGTTTTTAAGTTATTGATTGATTGATATAGAAAGTAGATGAGATGCTTGGAATTGAACTTAGGACCTCATGGCTGTCAGTCCAGCCCTCTACCGCCCAGGCCACCCCAGGGGAGTTTTAAGGGAGTGCTACCTACCATAATGTTTAGACATTTGCTTATACATAAACACACACCTGTTAATTATATACAAGCAGGAAACCAGCAGTGACTTCTCCCATCTTCTTTTCTCACTAGGAGACATTCTTTATATCTTTTTAATTTTTATTAGTGATTTAATTTAGTGTTTTACAAAATTTCAAGGATTTCAGGGGTATAATTTCACACCCATACATGCTGTGTGTAAGTCAACATGCCCTCTACTAAGCTTCTCTCCCTGTCCCCTTCCTACTCACATCCTACTTAGTTCTCACAAAGTCGAAAGTTTATTTGCTTTGGTCTTCCATATTCGTTTTATTCCCCCAAGGGTTATCACTAGGACCTGGTGCCTGTACTATGAATCCTCTGCTCTTCAAGGCTAGTTTTTCCCTTTTGTTGCCCGGGTTATCACTGTTGTTGTTGTTGTTGTTGTTATCACTGTTGTTGTTGAATAGGACAGAGAGAAATTGAGATAGGAGGGGAAGACAAAGAGGGGAAGAGAAAGACAGATACTTGCAGACCTGCTTCACTGCCTGTGAAGTGACTCCCCTGAAGGTGGGGAGCCAGGGGCTCAAACCAGGATCCTTACGCCAGTCCTTGCACTTTGTGGCATGTGTGCTTAACCCACTGCACCACCGCCCAGCATCCAGTTTTCCATATTCTATGGATGGTAGTTGGGACATTCCTTTTTTGATGTATTTTTATGATGTGTGCAGTTCTAAAAAGAATCTGTGAGATAGGAAGGAACTGAAGGTTTGTACCCATGCCTTTTATTTAAATAATTAATTTTTACAGTTGTGAAAGACTTATCATGATTTCTATGAGTAAGAGAGATGAAAGTTCTGCTCAGTTCTGGCATGTAGTGGTGATGGGGATTGAACCTGGGACTTCTAGGGCCTCTGGCATGAGAGTGTAGTGTGCTGTGTACTTGCTATCTGCTGAATCCACACATACCGCTTTTTTACATTTATGTACTTATGTATTTTTAAAAAAATTTTTTTAGCTTTTTTAAAGATCTTTTTTTTTAATTTAAGAAAGGAAACATTAACAAAACCATAGGATAAGAGAGGTACAGTTCCACACAATTCCCACCACCCGATCTCCATATCCCATCCCTCCCCTGATAGCTTTCCCATTCTCTATCCCTCTGGGAGTATGGACCCAGGGTCGTTGTGGGTTGCAGTAGGTGGAAGGTCTGGCTTCTGTAATTGTTTCCCCACTGAACATGCGCGTTAACTGGTGGATCCATACTCCCAGTCTCCCTCTCTCTTTCCCTAGTAGGGTGGGTCTCTGGGGAGGCAGAGCTCCACTACACATTGGTGGGGTCGCCTGTCCAGGGAAGTCTGGTCGGCATCATGCTGGCATCCAGAACCTAGTGGCTGAAAAGAGAGTTAACATACAAATCTAAACAAATTGTTGAACAATCATGGACCTAAAGACTGGAATAGTGCAGATGAAGTGTTGGGGGGTATTCCCTGCAGACTCTTGTGTACTTCTGCTTTCAGGTATATATTTTTCCCTAGTTTATGGGCACATGTGAACATATGCTCTATCTCAGGGGACCTGGACTATATCTAGGTTTGGGGACTTTATTGGGGAGTGGAACACCTGAAATGGAATTAGAGAATACTATTAAAGGAAAGGTCTCACCCAAGTGATGAAGCTGAAGGGTTGTCATTACACACCTGAAGTCTCTGAACACAGTCTGAAGTGAAGCATGCTGGGGTGGCACTTGTTGCATTGATTGGGTTGCGATCCGCGGATGCAATATTATTTGATTTTTTTATTTATAAAAAGGAAACATTGACAAAACCATAGGATAAGAGGGGTACAGCTTTGCACAATTCCCACCACCAGAACTCTGTATCACATCCCCTCCCCTGAAGCTTTTCTATTCTTTAACCTGTTGTTTTCGACGGGTTATGTTGTTTTCTCCAGGCTGGCTTCACGGGCGGGTAACAGACGACCAGGGACTCATGGTTGAGCTGTAGGCAGTATCTCTTTATTCATGCAGGATGCAGCCGAGCTAAGCTAAACTCTACATAAAGTACCCTCAAACTCACAATGCTATCTTTATATATACTTGCCAAGTAAGGTGGAAACAGGATGTGACATAGAGAGGGTGGAGAGAAAATCAGAGTGTGACAAAGAGGGGGCAGATTAGGTGAGAATCCTATCACTGAACCACAAATGCCCTGGAGGGAGGGTGGAACTTGTTAACAGTGGTTATGTAAATAGAATAGTGTTAAGCAGGGGGGATTTAAACCAAATGAAACAGAAGGGGTCTCATGCATACCAACATTAACCCTCTGGGAGTATGGACCCAAGGTCATTGTGGGATGCAGAAGGTTGAAGGTCTGGCTTCTATAATTGCTTCCCTGCTGAACATGGGCATTGACAGGTCAATCCATACTCCCAGCCTGTCTCTCTCTTTCCCTAGTGGGGAAGGATCTGGGGAAGCAGAGCTCCAGGACATATTGGTGGGGTTGTCTGTCCAGGGAAGTCTGGTTGGCATCATGCTGGCATCTGGAACCTGGTGGTTGAAAAGAGAGTTAACATACAAAGCCAAGCAAATTGTTGACCAATCATGGACCTAAGGGCTGGAATAGTGCAGATGAAGAGTTGAGGTGTCCTCTATTTTGCAGATAGCTAGTAGGCATATTTTAGTTAAATTCCAAAAGGCATTTGGCTATACTAGTTTTTTTTTCTTCCTTTTTCTTTTTGCCCGTGAGCCTGAAATCTGATAGGCCAGTGGTGATGTTGTATACTTATGTATTTTTGTTTTGACAGGACAGAGAGAAATTGAGAGGGGTGAGGGTAACAGAGAGGCAAAGGGGAGAGACACCTGCAGCACTACTTCACTTCTCCTGAAGCTTTCCCCTTTAGCTGGGCAGCAGGGACATGAACCTGAGTCCTTGCACACAGTGACCTGTGCACTCAACAGGGTGTACCACCCTCTGGCCCCATGGAGTTGTTTTCATATTGAAGAGAGACTAGAAGTGAAGTAGTTAAGTGAGACTGTGTGAGTCAGTGATTCTTGATTTGGAATAAAGCAAAGGCACATGAAGGGGGGAGGAAGCATACTAGAACAGGTCTCATTATTGTTTCAGTTGATTAATGGCCTCTTTTATTTATTTATTTTTATTAATGACCTCATTTATACTGACACTTTTAAATTGATTTCTGAAAGAATTAAGTATTTGGCCCTAAGGACCTATGGGAGAAACATTCATGGCAGAGGCAGGACCAGAGCCAGAGCTGATGAGCAGAGCAGTAGGGAATGCAGTGAAAGGAGTGAGTGGGGGTAGAAGGTGTTTGCGGGGATTCTGGCTTTCACTCTGCCTCTGATGGAGAGTTTATTGGGAGATCTGAGCCAAGCACGGATAGCATCTGAATCATGTTTTCAAAGGTGCTTGTTTTGAGAATCAGCAGTAAGGGAACACTTGAAGTCATATAACTCATCTACCTGAAAATCAGCCAAAATACCAGGATAATAACAAACATTTACTGACATTTGCAACATGCCAGGCTTTATGCTAAGCACTTTTAAACATGATCTCCTTTAAAGCGTGTGACAAAAATATGTGAAGGGGATTACTATTTCATTTGAGACAACAGGTTTCGAAAGCTTACTGGCAGCACAATGAGGAAGGAACAAAGGCAAGATATGCCAAAGCAGATGCTCTGATCAATATCCAGTATGACCTCTGGTTTCACTTTGCATTCAAATTGGAAATTTTCTTGATTCATAGAAATCAAAAAATCAAAACCTTGGGGGCCTGGCAGTGGTGCGCCTGATTGAGCACATGTGTCACAGTGCATGAAGATCCAGGGTCAAGTCCTCGGCCTCCACACGCAGAGAGAAAGCCGTGAAGCAGTGCTGCAGGCGTCTCTCGTTCTCTCCCTTCTATCTCCTCCTTTCATCTCACTTTCTTTCTGTCTCTATAAAATAAATAAGGAAATAAGAAACCAGAACTTGAATGCCTTCTAATGATGTTTCTGGGAAATAGTGTCTGATCACCAGCTAATATATATATATATATATATATATGTGTGTGTGTTTTTTTTTTCTTCAGAATGCTTCAAGATTCAGTGACAGGGACAGTCAGTGAGGTAGAACTTAGAACTTGCATGCTTGAGGCCCATTGTTCAATCCCTGACACCATATATACTTAAGTGGAACTGTTTTCTTCCTATGTATGTGCCTCATTAAATACATAAATAATTATTTTAAAAGAGTTTCAAAATGTTTTTTTAAGACAAGCAAAGAGAAAACCTTATTCAAGTTAGTTATTTATCTGACCTATAGATGGGACTGGTGATTGGGGTGGCCTGCAGACTGGATCGTCTGACTCTTCAGTCATCTGGTCGTGAAGAGTATTGGTGTGCATATACACATAGATTGTCTGTGCTACAGTTGACACCCCCTCCCCTAGGGATGAGCTGGGTTCCTCAGTGGTAGAGGGATGGCTTATCTAGTATAAGTCAGAATACCAGTGGACACTGACCAACATTGTCAGTATAGCTCTTTGAATATCCTCAGCATCCTAGAGAGTTATTCTGTGAAAATAATTTTCTTAATTGTATACTGAACGGATTGGTGTTGGTCATTTGGCAAATAGTCCAGTTGGATAAATGAGTTATTAGAACAGAGTCATACCGTGCACAGGGTTCAGAAGTTCAGTGGTGGGGGGAACAGACAGTGGTGAACCAGGTAGAGAAAACATATTTCTGTGTGCAAGTATCTGGGTTCAAATCTACACTCTTCACCTGTAGGAGGTAGATGCTTCATGAGCAGGGGAAGCAGTTATAGATGTCTCCTCTTTCTCTCTCTCTTGAAAGCTTGATCCTCCTCTCTTAATTTCTCTCTCTTAATTTCTTTTTGTGTGTGTCTCAACCTCTATCAAAAAGTTAAAAAGAAAAGATAAAAAAAATGACACTAGTAGCAGTAGAGTCATGCACTGGACCCCAGAAATAACCTTGATGAAAAAAAAGTCTGAATTTTTTTTATCATAAAGTAAAAAACAAACAAAAAACAAATGGCAGAGAGAAATCAAGATGGGAGAGGAAATAGAGAAAGAGAGAAAAAGAGGCCATGTGGTGGTGCACCTAGTTAACTGCACATGTTACAATGCACATGGGTTGAGCTCCCAGCCCCCATCTGCAGGGGGAAAGCTTCATGAGTGGTAAAGAAGTATTGCAGATGTCTCTCTGTCTCACTCCCTCTCTATCATGCACTTTCTTCTCAAATTCTGGCTGTCTCTATCCAATAATAAAGACAATTTTTTAATGTGCTAGCCACAAAAGACAGAGAGAGAGAAAGAGATAGATAGAGAAAGAGAGAGAGAGAGAGAGACCGAGACCTCCAGTTACTACTTTACTGCTAGTGCTAGTGAAATTTCCCTGGGGACTTGAGCCCCAGTCCTAGCACATTGTAATGTGTGTGCTTAATTGGGTGGGCCACGGTCCAGCCCTATGACTCAGTTTTCTTACCCACAAGAAACATTTCAAGATGATTTCAAGTCATTGAAGGCTATAATTCTGAGCAAGGTCTTGAGAGACCTGTTTCTTAGTTTATATTTCAGTTTTGCCAAGAGAAAAAGATAAATTCACGTCACCTATATTTTGGGAAGGAGAAAGATTCTGATAGTGGTTCATTTCCAATGTCAGTGTTTATGTCTTTAAATGCCAGTTTTGCGTGAATAACGGATCTGAGCTACATATCTGTTTCTGGAAAGAAATCACTTTTTCTTCCCTGGGAAATTTCTATGCTCTTCCCCCTTTATCTAGAAAAGGATGGGAAAAGAGAAAGACAAATTTTACAAAACATGATGGGCAATCTAGATGTCCCCAAGACAGGAATGGGATTTAAAATAAATACTGCCAGTCTGGAATGCAGGAATCCAGCCATCAACTGTCCATTCTTCTCCCTTGGGGTAACACGGCACTTATATACTGCCATACAGATGTTTTCTAAGACCTCCAGAGATGGGCATTTTCACCCCACTCCCACTACACTTGGTCAATGGTTCCAGTGTCCAAGGAACTTGTCATCTGTAAAATTCATTGTCTGCCCTAAATCTCCTCAGCTACGTTACTAACCAATATCCCGTCATCATTTCCTAGTGGGCCAGAGGAACAGATGGCTATTCTCTTCTGTGAAGAGAAAAGCGCAGAGTCACAGGAGTCCTTAGGCAAAGCTAGTCAGTCCCCTTCCTTCTGTTTATCATCGATGCTCGCAGTAACATCTCCTGTCCCATCCTGCGTCCATACCACAGCAATCTCCACTGAAATCCTAGCATTCCAGGTGAAAATATGTAACATGTATAACAACATATCCATGATATTTAGATAATACGGTGTAAGATATAGGCACTTCACAAGGAAATAGTGCCGCTCCTGGCTTGTGAAGTCATTGGATCAGCTCCTTAAAATTGAATAATGAGCCTTTAATCCATGTATGTTTCTATTTGATTTCATACCAAATCGATCTTTAAAGGTGACTGAATCTATCAATTTGGGGTCAGGCTGTGGCACACCCAGTTAAGCTCACATATGACCAAGCGTAAGGACCCGGGATGAAGACCCCACTCCCCACCTGTAGGGCATCTGCTTCACAAGTGGTAAAGTAGGTAGGTCTACAGGTGTGTGTCATTCTCTCCCTCTCTGTGTTTCCTCATCTGCTCTCAATTTCTCTCTATCCTATCCAATAAAACAAATTAAAAAGAAGGAAAAAGGAAAAATTTGGCTACCAGTAGTGGTGGATTTGTACTGCTAACACAGAGCCCCAGCGATGACACTGGTCGCAATAAATAAATATATAACAACTCAGTGTCAGATGTAAAATATTACTTATTCCTCGATTATGAATGAGTGAAGATTTTTAGACATTTCGGTTATAATAAATTATTGTTAGTTAATTTATGGTTGCATTTTATCAGGTTTCTTTTTTTTTTTTGAGAGTATGCATTATTCTTGGTATAGCCCCTTTGGAAGGCTCTTTGTCGAGTCCTTAAACAAATAAAAATGGAATTACCTCATGATCTGGCAACACCACTTTTAGGCATTTATCCAAAGGGCACTCAAGCACTAATTTGAAGGGACATATGCACCCCTATGTTAATAGCTACATTATTCACGAAAGTCAAAGAGTGGGAGCAGCCTAAATGTCTATTGACAGGTGACTAGCTAAAGAAGTTATGGGATATATTGTCCATGGAATACTACTCTGCAGTCAAAAAGGTAATATTGTGTATGTTAGGACAAAGTGGATAGAACTGGATGTGATTATACTTAACAAAAAAAAGTAAAGAGTTGAAAGATAAATAGCAGATGGTTTCACTCATATGTGGAATCTAGAGAACTGATACATATGAACTTGCAGAAACAAGACAAAAATAGAAGCAAATAAACTGCTTCTAAGACTTTGTGAGAACTATGGTAGTTATTCTGAGGAGGGAGGAAGGCGGGGACATAGAATGTTGATGACGAGTGTGGATCACTTACGGTCTTGCTGTCCACTATTAATCACAAATAAAAAATGAAAAACAAAAGAATTTGCACTATTATATTGATAAAAAGATGTAATTTGAATTTTGTCAGTATGGATATTTGATAAAACCTAAAAAATATCTTAAAGTTCTTAAAACTGACAATTTCAATAATGGTGTAGAGAAGAAATCAGTTCCTTTTAGTGAGACTAAGTATTCCTTACATAGATTGTGTAGTTTATGCCTTTTAAACCATCTGATAACTCATATAATAAGTGTTAAAGGAATAACTACAAGTACTTCAGACTTGCTTGCTCAAACTGATTTAATTAAAAAGGAATCTTAACTATACATATTTAACAAGTATTATCAAGTCATTTTTAGTGCAGAAGCAATGGGTTATGTTATCAGTCATATAAGGATTTTATAAAAACTTCTATGTCGGTTCCAAGTACATTAACTACATGTAGAAAAAGTGGCTATGACTTAATGTGACAAAATCACTAAGATTATGTGATCATAAAATATAAGTACATGTATGTGTGTATTGTGAAAAGAAAGAGAATATTATATTGTAATCCACATTTAAAATATCAGAATATTGGCATGTAGGCACTAGTTGATGAAATTCTCTCTTAAAACATTGAAATCTACATTTGAAATAAGTATTAAGGATTTCACAGAGACTTAATGCTGTCTATAATAGATTCTTTTTTAGCAGGCCCTATAATGATTTTTTGCCAAGTAAATAATTTTTAATTGAGGGGAATTAATTGTTCATAGTAAATACATGAGTTATACATGTTGACACATGTTTTCTACAAAACACGGACTCTCCAGCCTAGGTCCTTCTCCACCACCTTGCCCCAGGACCTGAAAGCCCACCCCCTCCCAGAGTCCTTTACTTTGCTGCAATACAATAAACCTAGTCCAAGTTCTATGTTGTGTTTCCCCTATTAAATTCTTATTTCTCAGCTTCTGTCCGTGATTGAGATCATCCTTGTCTTTCCGGCTTGTCTCACATGATTCCTTCAAGCTCCATCTAAGAGGAGGTGAAGAAGGTAAATTCGTGATTCTAATAGATGACTTAAAACATACAACTGCCAGTCAACATCATCTAAGTTGTATGTGTGATAGAGAGATGACTGCTCGGTTCCTCCATCAGTGAACCGTATTTTTTTGTGAGTACCTGTAAGCCAAATATACGGTCCTAGTGAGCAGGTTGGGTCACATCCACATGATGTTTTCATGGTAGTCCTTTGATTAGTGAGTATTGAACATCTGAATCCCATCTGCTTCACTTGACCTTATGTTAAGACCTCTGTAAGATACATCAGAGACCCTTCCATATTAAGAGATAAGAGAGAGACTGTCATGGCAACTGCTCCACACTAGTCAGGGTCCTGTCATTTCCTCTCCACACAAGAGCTCTCACATACACCATTTTTCAGAGAGTGAGGAGCTCTACTTTACTTCTTTTTATTTTTTAATTTTTATTTATAAAATGGAAACACTGACAAAAAACATAGGATAAGAGGGGTACAACTCCACACAGTTCCCACCACCAGAACTCAATATCCCATTCCCTCCCCTGATAGCTTTCCTATTCTTTAACCCTCTGGGAGTATGGACCCAGGGTCATTATGAGGTACAGAAGGTGGGAGGTCTGGCTTCTGTAATTGCTTCCCTGCTGAACATGGGCATTGGCAGGTCAATCCATACTCACAGCCTGTCTTTCTCTTTCTCTAGTGGGGCAGAGCTCTGGGGAAGTGGGGCTCCAGGACACATTCATTGGTGGCGTCATCTGCCCAGGGAAGTCTGGTTGGCATCATGGTAGCATCTGGAACCTGGTGGAAGAGTAGTGAAGCTGGTGGGTTCACATTCCACGTCTGACATCTCTGGATGCAGTTAGAAATGAAACATGCCAAGGTGGTACTGGTAGCATTGACTGGACTGGGATCAGCAGATGCAGTATCAGTTGGTATGAAATGGGAGAAGCAAGCAGGAAAATGGACCTCACTCTAGAGGTTTCAGGACTGGGAGAAATATGAGCTTTATAGAGAAAGGAGAAGGTTCCTACTGTATTGGGGTTTAAGAAAGCACTAGATAGTAATAGCTATAACCAAATCATTTGGCAATTGGGTTAACTTTGAAAATCCCATTGTGAGAATTTGCTGTAGCGTAGAAGACCTCACCATAATTTATATCCTTTTATGCTATTTACTTATAGCTGTATCTTATAAAGGAATACCAGCAGTTGCTTTTGTTCTCCCTGTTCTTCTGACTCAGAAACAGAATAGCTAAGTGAACTCTCTGGGCTTCTGCATCCTCATATGTAAAGCAGGTGCTTTGAACTCTATAGGATCCATCTTGACTCTGGAATCTCATGATCTTATACTATTCTCCACTGTTCAGTAACATGTTTGGCTGGTTGGCATTCCCAGAAGGTGATGTCAGTGCATGGGGCTTCTCTGTATCTTCCACAACATCTAGAAGAGAGTGACACTTGCATCATGTTTGATAATTCTGTGTTTATTAAGTATGCTTGCAATTGTGCAATAACTATTCCAGGATGTTGAGGAATCCCAGAGACAATCTACCCTTAAATACTTCTCAATGACCCTGCTGCAAGAAGGTAGAAAAAACTATACTCAGAACTTCAGCAAAATTTAAGACACATTCATTTCTGAACTAAAGCTATACTTTTTTGTTTTTAATGGTCTTAATACTTTGCAAATGAAGTGGTTTTTTGAAAGTAATAGGAAAGTTATTTTCACATGAGAACAAAAATAGGAGTAAGAACAAAAGAGACAAACAGTAAATGTGAGAGGTACTTGCAAACCCTTGAAATTCTATCAGAATGGGGTCTGGAAGCACTTCCTCACTTGGGGCGGTGGTTCACACCTCCCCGGGTCACAGGACTGAAATACCTGGTGAGCTCACTGCAGGGGACTTTGGAGGTTGTGAGGAGCTCAGTTGCTGCACCACTGGCATGAGGCTAGGCAGGGCACCTGGAGATTTGCCTCTCTGTACTCTGCAGGAAGAAGAGTCTTTCTGGGGCAATCTCAGAGTCTAGGAAACATCAGAAGCAGTGATTGGTGAGAGGTCAAACAGCTGGAATGTACCCCTCTTATCCTATGGTTTTGTCAATGTTTCCTTTGTATAAATAACATTTTTAAAAAGAAAAATAAATAAATAAAAGTAAAAAAAATCAGCTGAAATGCAGAAAGTAAATATATATATAATATATATATATATATTCCACTTGAATATACAATTCACAAAATCAGATCAGAACTAGTTCCATTGTAAAAATCATCCCTTATATCAAATATAACCAAGATAGATGCTAGGGACTTCCAGTACCAAGTCATCCAGAGAGACATCCAGTGATTCAATACTTAGTATCGCTTATTTTTATGATCACAAAATAATTTTTTCAAATTACTTTATTAGGGGAGTTAATAGGTCCTGTAGGTGTGCAATCTGGCATGTGCTCAGATGAAGGTAGAGCTAATCCAGAACTCCCAGAATCTGAGACTCGCAGGGGGAAACTAACAAACTGGCTACCCATAACACTTCCCTCCTCCATGTCCCTCATCAACTCAGGCTGACTTGAGCCTCAGAAAAATGCACTGACATTGAGGTGTGGAATACATGACCTTAGGAATGTACTTTATTTTATTTTATTTTATAATATTTTATTTTTTTATTGGATAGAAACATCCAGAAATTGAGAGGAAAGGGAGTGATAGAGAGGGAGAGAGAGAGAGAGAGACCTGCAGCCCTGCTTTACCACTTGCAAAGCTTTCCCCCTTCAGGTGTCTGGGAGCTTGAACCCAGGTCCTTGTGCATTGTAACACATGCACTCAGCCAGGTGTGCCACCACCTGGCCCCTGAAATGTTTAATTCAGATGTATACCCTCAATGACTAGGCTTGACTATGGGCAATTCAACTATGTGACAAATATTCTACAGATATTTTATTTATTTATTTATTTATTTTACTGGCTATGATATTATGCAAGTGAAATGGTGTAATGATTGCACTGACTGCTCTAGGTTTGGGGACCAAGATCTTCTAACTGTCCCTTTCTCTCTGGGTTTAGCTGTTGATTTCCTTTGGGAGTTAGTAGAGAAGACACAAAGAATCTTGAAATACATTTGCAAACTAATACTTGTTTTCTTAACACTCTTGTTCCCTGACCATGCTCATACAACTATTGCTAATTTATAAAAGGAGCAAAGGATTGTGAGAGACACAGGAGGAAAGTTTAGTTTTACAGCTAAAGGCATCCTAGGTTAGCAAGCAAGTTCCTTTTTGATCTACATCTGAGAACTCCTTCAGAGAGTCCTAAGAAACTTAGCTGCATGTACAGGACTACCCAGCAAGCCCATGAACTAAATTACATAATGAATGCTTATGACTTCAAGTCCTTGTGTTTTGGAGATATATTATATCATATTATATTATATTATATTATATTATATTATATTATATTATATTATATTATATTATATTATATTATATTAATAGTGTTGAAATGAAATATTGGGACCAAACAGAAACACTAGCAAGATTGCCTCAATTTCTCTGCAAGAAAAGGGAATATGATATTGGTAGTAGACAAAACAGTTAGTCCATCCCCCATACCACCAAGAACATTTGTTCAAGTGAATCTTCGGTTTAGTTCCAATGTGTGAAAAGCTAGTTGTGGCCAGAAGTATTGACAAGTGTTCACAGATGTGCACTCGAATTCATGTTCTAGGTTTAACCTCAAAGGGGCTAAAATTGCGTGCAAGAAAATTGGGTCTGGCCCATCAGATCTTTTCGATCTTATTTTAGGGTTCAGATAAAGCAGCAGGTGTTTGGAACTTTTTTTTATTCATTCACAGGCATCATGTTTAGAACAGTCAGTGGCAGGCTTTCAGAAAAGACATCAAATGGGGTAGAAAGATGGGATTAGGTGAAAGAAAATGAACAAGGGAACAGTAGCAGAGAAAGGTTTATACCTTTACCTCAGGAGTATCACATGCTTTTCTTGTAGTCTCTATGTGGAATGTATTTGTTGATTTTATAGGAAAGCTCTTCACAGATCAAAGCCTTAACTGGATGATGTGGTACGTTCTAACCATTCTGTAATGGAGGACATACAATTACTAACATCCTAAATATACTGGTGAAAAAAGACCACCTTCATGGCCTCATTCAGAATCAGAGGATAATATAGTCAAGAGTGAAAAGGGACACAGTTCAGTGCAGCTAACGCCTGTCAGATGGTGAAGTCAGTTCTGCACAGCCCAAATTACAACTGGCCATGTGACTTACTTTCAACAAAGAGGTTAACAGATGTCATACAATCGGATCTTTCAGAACTTGCACTCTTGGAATCTGGAGCCACCGTATGAATGAACCTAGGCTGCCCTGCTAGAGAGAGGTACAAGCAGCCCAACCTACGTCATTGTCCCCAATCAGCAATCAACCAAATCCCAGAAACAGGCCGATTTAGCTTCATACATTCAGTTCAGACCAGCAGAAGAACACCAAGTAGAGCTTAACCTAAATTCCGGAACTACAAATACATTTTACTATAAATTTCATTCTATTAAATTTGGAGCTGACCAACTACCTAAAACAGTCATTTTAGAGTGAACATAATTTTTCACAAGGCAAGAGATGATTTATTATTAAAAGATGTATTATTTTTATTATTAATTATAATATTTATTATTAGATTATTTATTATTAAAGTGTGTATTATTATTTAATGTTAATTATAATATTTATTTATTATATTATTTATTATTAAAATATGTATTTGTATTAGTGATTTAATAATAGTTCACAAGATTACTGGGGTGGAGTTCCCTACCACACCCATTGCCACTGTTCTGTGCTCTCCTCATACCTCTATCCCCAGTCCCCCTACACACACAGGAATAACTATCATAGTTTTCACACAGTCTTAGCAACAGTTTGATCACTGTTTTTTATTTAAAAAATTTCTATGTTTCAGTTCTTTGTATAACATATATGAGATGAGCAAAACCATCTTGTAGATGCTCTTGCTGATCTTTCAGAGAACTGCAGGTTATATGGTTACAGTTATAAACTAAAACAATAAGGAACTTGAACACAAGAAACTGAAGGATAAAACTTCTAAGCCTTTACCTTTCCCACCTCCCTCACATTTTTTAAGTGCAGAGTCAGAGATTGGAATGAGGAAAGTATATAAATACCATTAACTATAGACGCCATTGATCTGAACTAGAGCCCATGTCTATTCATGTTTAGCACAGAAGCCTGTGCACCCCTGCACCCCTGACAGTCTGAGCTCACAGTCCATGGTCACAGCTAGGAACATTCTAGGCTGCACTCATTTCAGGACCAGTCTTCCTCAAGTGGTAGTGTAGGTTGTGCGAGCTTCCCTTTGGAGAGTGGGGCAGTCCCTACCATTGTTGCTCTACATTGAGGACAAGGTCCTAGAGAGGATAAAAGAGAGCTTATGATGATGTTCCTGACACAAGTGACTAGTGATGGTGGAGAGAGATCTGTTAGAGAATGAGGCTCATCATATCAGTGTGGGAATCCAATGATTTCCTGACTGGAGCCCCAGATGATGGAGTAGCCTGGTAGTGACCAAAAAGACCATCATTAAAGTGAGCCAATCTCTTGCCCTTATCCATATTTTATAGCCTTTCCTTTATCAAATGAGGTTAGGCTTTCTCCCAGTTGTTAAATCATTGAGTGTCATTTGTTGTATCCAAACTGGTTTGGAGTTTATGGGATCTGGCAGAAAAATCATTTGGCAGGATGCAACATCTCTTTCATAATAAAAATACTTAGCACATTAAGAATAAAAGGAAATTTAGTCAACTTCATCAAGACTGTCTTTCAAATCATAAGGATTATATCACACTCATAGTAAAATCTGAAAGCTTTATGTTCAGATCAGGAACATAACAAGGATCTTATTTCTTGTTACTTCTGTTTAACACTTTACTGGAAATTCTGGACTTAAGGTTCAAAAAAACCAAAATGAAATATGAGACCAGGTAGTGGTGTGCCTGGTAGTCTGCACACATTGCCTCCTCTCAATTTCTTTCCGTCTCCATTAAAAATAAATAAATAAATAAATAAATAAATAAAATTAAAAACTAAAAACAGTTATGACCTAGGTCCAAACCCCTGGTCCTCACCTGCAGTGGGGGAAGCTTTAGAAGCAGTAAAACAGTGCTTCAAGTGTCTGTCTCTTTCCCTGTCTTCCCCGCTCCTCTTAATTTCTCTTTGACTCTATCCAAAATAGATAAACTATTAAAAATAAAACTATTTTTAAAAATGAAATGCGCCTAGGCTTAAAATTTAGAAATAAAGACTTATGTACAGCTGGCATGATCTTAAACATTAAAAAGAAACCCACACCAAGATTTACCTGCGTGGTGGGGGGCATATGCATTCAGTGTAGGTGGCAGTTCTTGAGTTTGATCTTTGAGACTGCCTATGGTGGAATGGTGCATTGCACACATGCACTCTCTCTCTCTCTCATCAAATACACTCATGCATATATACTACATATGTCTTTGAAAGAAAATTATAAATCTGCTGTGGTCTGGGAGGTATTGCAATGGATAAAGCATTGAACTCTTGAACATGAGGTTCCAAGTTCAATCCGTGGTAGCACATGTACCAGTGTGATGTCTGGTTCTTTCTCTCTCTCCTCCTTTCAAATAAATAAATAAATACATACATACATACATACATACATGCATAAATAAAAAAATACAAAACTAGTTATTCAAGAAAGACCTCAGTGCATAAAATCAGTATACAGAAATTAATTGCATTTCTATACATTACCAATAAATTTAGCAAAATGATTTCATTTATGATAGCATTACAATAAGATGTTTAGAAATAAACTAACGGGGAGTCGGGCTGTAGCGCAGCAGGTTAAGCGCAGGTGACGCTAAGCACAAGGACCCGCATAAGGATCCTGGTTCAAGCCCTGGCTCCCCACCTGCAGGGGTGTCGCTTCACAAGCGGTGAAACAGGTCTGCAGGTGTCTATCTTTCTCTCCCTCTCTCTGTCTTCCCCCTCCCCTCTCCATTTCTCTCTGTCCTATCCAACAACAATGACAACAATAATAACTACAACAATAAAACAACAAGGGCAACAAAAGGAAATAAATAAATAAAAATAAATATTAAAAAAATATTTAAAAAAAGAAATAAACTAACAAAGTAAGTGCGGGACTTATACATTGAAAACTAAAAAACAGCACTGACAGATGTAAATTAGTGAAAAGTATCTATACTTCTGCAATGAAAGACTTAATGGTATTAATATTGTTCATAATGGTCTATGAATTTAGTGCAAAATCTGTTGCAACTTCAGCTATCTTTCTGTTAAAATTTTTTAAAAAATGAATAAAACTGATTCTTGGTGTGTTGCACCAAAGTAAAGGACATGGGGCGGGGGGCAGGTCCTGGAACACGATGGTGCAAGAAGACCTAGGTGGGGAGGTAGGGTGTTCTGTGGGAAACTGAGAAATGTTACATGTTTATCAACTACTATATTTTACTGTGGACTGTAAACTATTAATTCCCCTAGTAAAGGGAAAAAACTGTAAAAGAAGAAGAAGGAGGAGGAGGAGGAGGAAGAGAAAGAAATAAAGGAAGGAAGGAAGGAAGGAAAGATGAAAGACTATTATCATGACTATAAAAAATAGCCTGAATTGAGATGTAAAAAAAAAAAGTCATCTAGGAGGTGGTGTAGTGGATAAAGCATGTACTCTCATGTACCAGAGTGCTGTCTGGTTCCTTCTCTCTCTCCTCCTATATTACTCATTAATAAATAAAATATTTTTAAAGTTAACTCTAAAATGTATATGGAATACAAGAGATGTACAGTAGCCAAAACAATCAAAGTTGGAAGACTCATATTCTAAATTTGAAAAGTTGCAACACCAAGACCCTGTGGCACTGGGATAAGAATAGGCATGGAAATCACGAAATTGTCTTGAAGCCCAGAAATAAGGCTATAAATTTATGACCAATTGATTTCAGCAAGGATGTCAAAACAATTCAGTGGGGAATTTGTCTGCTCAACAAATAATGTTGGGACAACTGGACATTCATATGTGAAGGAATAATGTTGGACCTCTTCCTGACAGGCTGCCCAAATTAACTCAAAATGGATTTAAAAATAAGTTAAATGTTGGGAGTCAGGAGGTAGCACAGTGGGTTAAGCACACATGGCGCGAAGCGTAAGGACTGGCGTAAGGAACCTGGTTTAGGATCCCGGTTCGAGCCCTCAGCTCCCCACCTGCAGGGGAGTCACTTCACAGGCGGTGAAGCAGGTCTGCAGGTGTCTATCTTTCTCTCCCCCTCTCTGTCTTCTCCTCCTCTCTCCATTTCTCTCTGTCCTTTCCAACAACAACATTAATAATAACTACAACAATAAAACAAGGGCAACAAAAAGGGAAAGTAAATAAATAAAAATAAAAACAAGTTGAATGCAAGTATAATTTTTCAGCATTAGAAGATTGCAGTGAACATTTGGACTAGGTAAGGGTTTAAAAGACAAACAACAGAAGAAACTATGATGAGTTGAACTTAAAATTGAACTATCTTGTGTTTCAAAGGAAAAGAAAGCAAAAATGCAGTCCAGAGATTGAGGTCCATTTAAACACACACACACACATGCACACAATGAAATCTTAATGTACACTATACATTAAGTATTAAAACAGGTTACTACAACAGGTCAGCAATAGAAAGGTAAATACAGGGGCCAGGTAGTTGAGCACACATGTTACAAGGCACAAGGACCCAGGTTCAAGCCCCCAGTCCCTACCTGTAGGGGGAAAGCTTTGCAAATAATGAAGCAGTGTTGCAGGTGTCTCTCTGTCTCTCTCCCTCTCTATCATCCCCTCCCCTCTTGATTTATGGCTCTCTCTATCCAATAAATAAATAAAGATAATAAAAAAGAAAGGTAAATATATAGAAAGAGAGGGTGATCTGGCTGGGACATCTGTCACACTGTTGGTCACCAGTGTGGATTCCACTGGTCCGGCTGGCTAACAGATGTCCCCATCCTCTCTCACTGCTCCCTGTGCCTCCCTCTGGAAGCTGTGTGATTGGTCAAACAAGACGACCCCCCCCCCAAATAGTGATGGATCAATCTTTGTTCAAGGGTATAAGAGTAGCTGTTCTCCCCTTCTAGAGAAGTTGAAGATGAATAAACAAGTTTTAGGATACTCATTCAGAAGTAAAAACATTAAATACAGTTACCTAAAAACATTTTTTAAAACATTAAGTAAAATGAGGAAGGACAGGCTAAAAACAGTAAATACTATATAATTAATGAAACTTTTTTTTTGTTTTGCCTCCAGAGTTATTGCTGGGGCTCGGTGCCTGCACCACAAATCCACAGCTCCTGCTCCTGGAGGCTATTTTTTCCCCGTTTGTTGCCCTTGTTTTTATTGCTGTTGTGGTTATTATTATTATTGTTTTTATTGATGTCATCATTGTTGGATAGGACAGAGAGAAATGGAGAGAGGAGGGGAAGACAGAGGCGGGGAGAGAAATATAGACACTGGCAGATCTGCTTCATCGCTTGTGAAGTGACCCCCTCCACAGGTAGGGCGCCAGGGGCTGGAACCGGGATCCCTTTACCCGTCCTTGCACTTCACGTCATGTGCACTTAATCCACTGTGCCAAACCCTCCAATGAAACATGTTTTTAATGTTAAGAACAATTATCACACTTGTGATTAAAAAAATCAACGTCTGTTCTGGGTATGTGGTTTCACTGGAAGGGCCATGAGGGAGGGGAAATTTCAGTGTGATTGAAGCATGCTGATTATTGAATATGGTAGCTATAAGCTTGTTTGAATTTCCCAAAATTCATGCAGTGTGTATTTCATTGGATATAGATTTTACATGATTTTAAAAGGCTAGTTTTATTTAAAGAGATTGTTACTAAATATAAGACCGAAAAGAATTAGTTCTTGGTAACAGATTTATTGACATTTATTTGATACACAATTAGTTTTGATGTTTTGTTGTTATTTATTTGATATACAATTAGCCAAAGATACTTCAGGAATTAATAATTTCTTATTTTCTGGTGAAGAACTCAAAAACAAGGATTTTGAGGAAATTTCAGGGAAAAGAATCAGTTTTATCCCAGAGGAATTGAGTTTGCATGGATTATTCACAGGCAAAATGGGAACACTTAATTTCATACAAAGAGATAAAAAGCTATAGTATAAATTCTTCTGGAAGGAAAGATAAAAGAGATGCATTTGTTATCTGACCATTGTAATTGTACTCAAGCCTCATGAAATTCCAGGCCTCACTCTCTTGAAACACATTTTCTCTGGTATAATGCACATATTTTGAGCAACTTCAACTCCTTGTCTTCCATTTCTAGTGACTTATGTTGGCAGAAATAGCTGCAGAACTGGGGATGGGGTGGGAGAGGGAAAACTCAGTTTCAGAGTGATGAGGTCTTACAATCCCAGTAAATCACAGCTGCTTCATGAGAAAGGGGTCAACAAGGTCTTCGTATCTACGTTGCTCTTAGACTTTCTCTCTACATTTCATTGCTGTCCAACCATGAATCCAGTATGTTTATTATATGCTACAGGACACAGTATATAATTACTTATGGCCTGAAAGCAGTCCAGCAGCCAGATTGCCTGCATTTGAAGGCCTATCCACAAGAGCTGGTTTTCTAGCCTGGACATTATAGTCTTGATATGAGTGATGATCCAGAGGTCAACCTCACCCTGAGTCCATCGATGAGTCTATGTGACCCTCACCAAACATGGGACATTCTCCCAACTAGAACTATGACTTTCAGAATCTTAACCTGCTGATCATCAGTCAGACTAATACCATGATCCCACTCACAGCTCTACCTAGTCTACCTAGTTTCAGACTGAAACTCTTGTGTTAGAGCTTTGCTCAAGTCAATGTAAAATGACAGGAAGAGGATATCAACAAAATATCCATGAAAGAAGAGCTCCAGGGACCACAGACATTTAAAAAAAATGCTCTGACACTGATTCTCAGAGAAATGCAAATAAAGACAACGAAGAGATACCACTTCACCTTTGTGAGAATGTTCTAGAAATGGCCCTACACTATGATCTGGCAGTTTCTTTCTTGGGTATATATACAAAGGAAACAAATGGACCAATCCAAAGAGATCTATAGCAGCACAATTGTAATAACCCAGACTTGGAAGCAACCCAAGTGTTCAACAATAGATGAGTGACTAAAACTGCTGCAGTGTGTATACACAGTGGAATACTGATCACCAGTTAAGAATGATTGTCATTTTATTTGCCTCATCTTAGATGGAGCTTGAAGAAATCACATTAAGTGAGATAAGTTAAAAGAGAAGTATGAATATGGGATGATATCATTTGTAGGTAGTACTTAAAAAACAAGAACAGGAAGAGGACACACAAAGTTAAACTTGAACTGGGTTTGGTGTATTGCACCAAAGCAAAGGACTCTGGGAAGGAGGGTGGGATAGGTGGTGAGGCCTTGGGGTCCTAGTGCATGGTGTTGGAAAAGGACTTAAGTTGGAGGTGAGAGTGTGTTGCAGACATGATAGTGAGATGAGAAATTCTATCTGTGTTCAACAGCTGTACTGTAAACCATTAGCCCCTCAGTAATTGATAATAATAATTAAATAACTGTACTTTAAAATAAAATGAGTAATATTAAGAAACAAAACACACTTGAGAAAAAGAAAAGAAAAAAAACACACTGGAAACAGAAAGCAAGGAAGGCTGCACTGAAATTCTGTATCTTACAATCCCACCCTCTCATCAGCTCCACCCTTTCCCCTCAACCCCCAAAGCAAAACGTTTATTCTAAGTCTATCCAAATAGGCGGCAAAGAAGACCCTTGCCCCTGAAGGTAGCCTAGCAATTACAGAATGACCACTCCCAGCCCCAGGGGAATGTCCCCCTGCTCCAGACGAAGTCATTATAAAATTAACTGGTGATAAAACCAACCACAGGAGGATTGTGGGGCATTTATCTTTTTCAAATGCCTTGTTGTTTTTGTCCATCTGGTTGCACTTAGTCCAGAGGTATAATTTTCAGTGCTGCTCTGTTCTGGTAAACCATACAATTAAGGTATTTGAAAAACAAACAGCTCTTAACCACTTGCACGATGAGGAACTAGTTTGGCAATCTGTGGCCCATTTTCCCTGAGTAAATGCACTGTTCTACCCAAGATGGCTATAAAACAAAAAATGCAAGTGGGTAGTTATTATTTAATATATTAATAATAATCCAAACTCTTCTGGCACTACCCCAGAGAAAGGAAAATGAAATCTGAAGTGTGTGTGTGTGTGTGTGTGTGTGTGTGTGTGTGTGTGTGTGTGTGTGTGTGTGTGTAAAGAAGAACGAGTGGTCATATTCAAGATAAATGTTGCCAGTTTCAGAAAGCTGTTAGGACCCATCTAGGAAGCTATACAGATGCAAACTTACTGCTATTGAATCACCACTGTGCTCTTGTCCTTATACCTGGGTCTAGAAACTGATAGTGCATTTTAATTGGCTTTGCTGTTTTGCCCCCCCCACACACACACACACTCACACACACAACATTGTGATTGTGTGGACAGCTTTTGGAAACCCTAGATAGGGGATTATTAATAGCATACTTCTTTTAAAGAGTATGAACATAGAAGAGTGTCATGCTTGACAATCTGTCATAACCTGTGTTCTCCTAACATACTCCCTCTGCCTCTCTTTATTCACTTTCTTTAAAAAAATACTTCATATATTTAATTTCTTAGCACAGAGAGAAGTTGAGAGGGGGATAAAGGAGAAAGAGACAAAGAGACCTGCAACACTGCTTCACTGCTTGTGAAGTTTTCCCCTTGCAGGTGGGACCCGGGGGCTTGAACCCTGTTCCTTATGCATGATAACATGTGCACTTAACCAGTCGTGCCACCCCTGCATTCATTTTCCATTCAAAATTTTGCACTGAGTGAAAATGTCTGACACTGAGCTACAGAGAAGAAACACTAGGTGACTATGAAATCACCCCTCTGCCTTCAGGGGACCCATGTTCTGGTCTCTCTTTGTGCCCTTCACTTTCATCTCTAGCTTCTAGCTTATCACAGCACTGTGAGGTATCAGACATGACCATTTACCTAGAAAGGGGATCTGGGAGAACTTAATAACTTGGTGTCTTTCTACTTTACAAAGGATAGGATCTTGAAGAGGAAACCCAGCTAGAATGAAAGCAGCAGGGGTAATCAGATCTAATTTAAAAAAAAAACAACACAACACTGTGAATTCGTGAAGCATGAAAACTCCTTATGGAAACAGAATTAGCTTTCTCCCCCCAGAGAGTTCCAGAACCCAGAGTGCTTCCCTTCCCCTTTCATCTCACTGGGATAGGGCTTAAGGAGATGCAAAGTGAGTGCAGGAAGAAACCCACCTGACAGCTTCCCAGGGTTGCTTGTCTTCTTTTACCACTCACCAACCAAGGTTTCTCTCCCCCTAACTCCCAGAATGCAGGGTCCCCTTCCTGCTCCCCACTCTTTCAGCTCCTAACACTCTCAGCCAGCTGCTGAGTGAAGTCACAAGGTATTTTGGTCGAGATGACAGAGGTGCGAATGGCAGCTTCCACCCAACTCAGATGAGATCATGCATGTGAATGCTCAATGCAAATTACAAAATCTTCAGGAGACAAATGCAAGAGGCAGCTGTTCTACAATGCTGAAAACTCAGGGCTGTTTATGCTCAGCAAGCTTGCCATGGGAAAAGGCTCCTTGCTCCTGCTCCCAGGTCAGTCCACTTCCTTTAAATTTTTTTTATTATCTTTATTTATTTATTGGATAGAGACAGCCATAAATCAAGAGGGAAGGAGGGGGAGTAGAGAGGAAGAGAGACAGACACCTGAAGTACTGCTTCACACTCACGAAGCTTCCCCCCTGCAGGTGGGGACCAAGGACTCCAACCTGGGTCCTTACGCATTGTAACATGTGCGACACTCAACCAGGTTGCCACCACCCGGCCCCCATCAGTCCACTTCCTTCTCCTCATCTAACAGTAGTCCCATGTCCTAGATCTCTGTCCACTGAAGTGAATTGAGTCTAAGAGCTCAAGGCACAAGCACAGAACAGGCTCTGCTGATCACCACCTCTTGTTGTAAAATATGAAAGTTTTGCCCTCAGCTCCTACAGAGACATTAAAGTATCATTACAGCTGAAAGCAGCAAACTCAAGTGAGTCCTCTCCAGTGAGCCAAAAATCTGTGATGAAGGGTTTAGAACTGGACAATAATTGAAGAACCATGAAATGAAAAAGACTTGCTGCTTGGTTCTCTTAGTTCCCCGTAATTTAGACTGCCCTGCTTTTCATAGAGATTGGATTCTGAAGAGAAATCCAAATCTTGCAGCTCCACACATGGAAATCTTTCTGAGCTAGTCCTTGATCTTCTTTCTTAAGCTGATTTGAAAGGCAAACCGAATCATTCATTTTCCCCACTCATCACCTCTTGCAGTTTTCCATTGCCCAAACACAAGTCCCAATCACCAATTCAGTGCATAGACCTTCTGCCATTTGCTTTTGACAATCCCTCCACCCCCTATACCCTGCCACCCCCATTGTTGTCCTGTTCTCTCTCCTAGACCCTGTGTAACTTCTCCTCACACAGATCTCTCAGTAGTCTCTGGTGTTTGCAAGCTTCTAATTTTCAGTCTGTGAACTCCCTTCTTACTTCACATAAAATGCCTACTTATCCTTCCCAATCCAGTTGAGACGGCAACTGCTCCATTGTCTCTCCCTCATCTCTTCGTGTCTCTCCCCATCTCTGTTTTCTCTGTTCTGTAGAATAATTCCATTGCTAGAGTTTACATATTTTATTAAAGCGTGCTGTCTTAGCAATCAAACTATGAGCTCCAAAATTAGGTGGCCTGGATTTGAATCCTGTCTCAACTGTGTAATTTGAAGGGAAGTTATTTACTTTTCTGTCCCTCTGCCACCGGAGGGGGGCATAATTCCCTGGGGTATCTTTATAATACTTTATTTATTCCTTTGTAATTTGATAGGGCAGTGAGAAATGAGAAGGAAGGGAAGAGAGAGAGAGAGATTTGCAGCACTGTTTCACTGCTCCTAAAGCTTTCCCCAAGGATTTGAACCTGGATCCTTGTGCATAGTAATGTGTGTACTCAACCAGGTGCACCACTGCCCAGACATGGAGCACTTTTTAAAAAAATTTTTTATTTCAGAAAGGATTAATGAACAAAACCATAAGGTAGGAGGGGTACAACTCCACACAATTCCCACCACCCAATCTCCATAACCCACCCCTTCCCCTGATAGCTTTCCCATTCTCATATCCCTCTGGGAGCATGGACCCAGGGTCATTGAGGGTTGCAGAAGGTAGAAGGTCTGGCTTCTGTAATTGCCTCCCCGCTAAACATGAGTGTTGACTGGTCGGTCTGCCTCTCTCTTTCCCTAATAAGGTGTGTCTCTGGGGAAGCTGAGCTCCAGGACACATTGGTGGGATCTTCAATCCAGGGAAGCCTGGCCAGCATCCTGGTGGCATCTGGAACCTGGTGATTGAAAAGAGAGTTAACATGCGAAGCCAAACAAATTGTTGAGCAATCATGGATCCAAAGCTTGGAATAGTGGAGAGGAAGTGTTCGGGAGGTACTCACTGCAAACTCTAGTGTACTTCTGCTTTCAGGTATATATTTTGCAGTAGTTTACGGATACGTGTGAACATATGCTCTCTCACACAGAAACTGGTGTATATCTAGGTTATGGGACTTTGTTAGAGAGTGAACCACCTGAGATGAAATTAGAGTGTACTATAAAAGGAAAGGTCTCACCCGAGTAATGAAGCTGAAGGGTTGTCATTACTCATGTGAAGTCTCTGGACACAGTCTGAGGTGAAGCATGTTGAGGTGGCAATCGTTGCATTGGTTAGGTTGTGATCGGCGGATGCAATATTATTTGGTATGGATTGGGAGACGCATATGGGAAAGTGGGCCCTATCCAAGGGTTCCAGGACTGGGGGAAGTAGGGGCTCTATAGTGGAGATGTGAGGTTCCTGCTGTCTTAGGATTCAAAAAGACAATCGATAGTTAATCTTATCATCACATTATTTGGTAATTGGGTTAACTTTGAAAAGTCCTTTTGTTAGGGTTTGCTGTACAGTATCCAGTATCTTGTATATAGCTGTGCTATTGGGTGCTTCTAATCTACTTGGTCTAGGCTTTTGAGAGAGTCCGCATATCAAATACACAGCCTATATATTAAAAAGATTCAGTTTGTGTTTTGAGAAACTTTGAGACATACAACTGATTTTCCCCCTCTCATATTAATTAACTACTGATTTATATGTCTACATTTTGCTAGGAGTGTACATAAACACCATTCCTACCACCAAAAGACTGTGACCCATCCCTTCCACCGACTCCCACCCCCCACTGGCCCAGGAAGCTGCATGTCTACCCCTCACCACAGGGTTTTTACTTTGGTTCCCTACTTACAATTTGATCAGGTCCTGCTTTTAGTTTCCCTTTCAGATCTTCTTACTCAATTTCTGTTGATGAGTGGGATCATCCCATAATCATCTTTATCTTTCTGACTTAGCTCACTTAACATAATTCCTTCTAGCTCTGTCCAAGATGGGTCAGAGAAGGTGGGTTCATTGTTCTTGATAGCTGCATAGTATTCCATTGTGTATATATACCACAGCTTTCTCAGCCATTCATCTGTTGTTGCTTCCAGGTTTTAGCTATTATGAATTGTGCTGCTATGAACATAGGAGTACACACCTCTTTTTGGTTGGGTGTTATGGAGTCCATGGAGTATAACCCCAGGAGAGGAATTACTGGATCATATGGAAGGTCCATGTCTAGCCTTGTGAGAGTTTTCCAGACTGCTCTCCACAGAGGCTGTACCAATTTACATTCCCACCAGCAATGTAAAAGGCTTCCTCTGTCCCCACATCCTCTCCAGCATTTGTTGCTGCTGTCCTTTTTGATGCATGCCATTCTTATAGGAGTGAGGTGGTATCTTAGTGTTGTCTTAATTTGCATTTCTCTGACAATCAGTGACCTAGAGTAGTTTTTCATATGTTTGTTAGCCTTTTGGATCTCCTCTGTAGTGAATGTTTTGTTCATATCCTCTGCCCATTTTTGGATGGGGTCATTTGCTTTTTTGGTGCTAAGTTTGCTGAGCTCTTTATATATTTTGGTGATTAGTTTCTTGTCTGATGTCTGGCATGTGAAGATCTTCTCCCATTCTGTGAGGGTCTCTCTGTTTGTTTAATAGTTTCTTTGGATGTGCAGAAGCTTTTCAATTTGATGTAGTCCCATTGGTTTGTTTCTGCTTTAGTCTTCCTTGCAATTGGGTTTGATTCATCAAAGATGTCCTTGAGGTGTAGGTGGGAAACTGTTTTACGAATGTTTTCCTCTAAGTATTTGATTGTATCTGGTCTGACATCTAGGTCTTTGATCCATTTGGAGTTGATTTTTGTTTCTGGTGAGATAAAGTGGTTCAATTTCATTCTTCTGCATGTTACAACCCAGTTTTCCCAGCACCATTTATTGAAGAGAGCCTCCTTTTTCCATTTAATCCTTTGGGCCCCCTTATCAAAGATTAGATGTCCATAGGTGTTCGGATTTATTTCTGGGCTTTCAATTCTGTTCCACTGTTCTGTGTGCCTATTTTTGTTCCAGTATCATGCTGTTTTGATGATGATGGCTTTATAATATAGTTTAAGGTCTGGGAGTGTGATGCCTCCATTTCTGTTTCTTTTCCGCAAGATGGTTTTGGCATTTCTAGGTGTTTTCAGGTTCCAGATAAATGACTGTAGTGTTTGTTCTATTCTCTTAAAGAAGCTTGGTGGAACTTTGATGGGTATTGCATTAAATTTGTATATGGCTCTGGGGAGAATATTCATTTTGGTGATATTTATTCTTCCAATCCATGAGCATGGGATATCTTTCCATTTCTTTATATCAGTTTCTATTTCCTTGAGTAGCGACTCATAGTTTTCAGCATACAAGTCTTTCACTTCTTTGGTCAACTTTATTCCTAGGTATTTGATTGATTTTTCTGAAACAGTAAATGGGAGTGATTTCTGGATGTCTTCTTCTTCAGATTTAGTGTTTGCATAAAGAAATGCCACTGATTTTTGTACATTGATTTTGTAGCCTGATACCTTGCTATATTGCCTAATAACTTCCAGTAATTTTCTGCTGGATTCTTTAGGTCTTTCTATGTATACTATCATATCATCTGCAAATAGTGAGAGCTTGACTTCTTCCCTTCCAATCTGTTGTGACAGGACATGGAGCACTTTTAAAAATGCAGAGTCCCAGATCATATGCCAGTCCAATAAACTTGAACCAGTCCTGTGGGTCAGAGGACTTTACAATTCTGTACACACTCATTCTGCAGAGCTACTGCCCTAGAGTCATAAACTTGGATCTTGCTCCTAGTATGAACTTGAACTGACTGGATATAATGTGGATTTTATCCCTTCTGACCAGCATGAGTCTCTCTTCTTAGGATCTACATATCTATTCCAGATGTTGAGCTTGATCCAGGAAAAACTGACTTGAGCTTCTTGTCACCCCCCCCCCGAAAGGTTCACATATTACATCATATCCACTACTTTTGATTAAATCCACCCACCCCATCTCTGCTTTTTGCCCATGGACTCCACTAGGAGCTGTGACTATGATTTGAAAAGCCACTGGCATATGCCTCATCACCTGTGCCCACTCTCCAATAGTCTCAAGTGGTTTCTTCTTAGAGCTTTATTTATTTTAATTTCCAAATGTGTTCTTTTATTTGTATAATAGAGACATAAAGAAACAGAGAGGGAGAAATAGAGACATGTATAGTCTGCTTCACCACTAGTGAAGCTTCTCCTGTGGGATGGGGACTGGGTACATGAAGCTAGGTCCTTGTACATGGTGATATGTGTGCTTTACCAGCTACACCATGACTTGGCCTACCAAATGTCTTCCTTTTATGTTTTATTAGTGATTTAATCTTGATTTACAAGATTGTAAGATAATAGGGCTATAATTCCATACAGTTCTTACTGTCAGCATTCTGTCCCATCCTCTCCATTGGGTACTTCTTTATTGTTTGTTTACCCCTCTGGGAGTATGGACCGAAGTTCTTTTTGGGGTTCAGAAGATGGGAGATCTGGCTTCTGTAACTGCTTCTCTGCTGAACTTGGGCATTGGCAGATTGATTCGCACCCCAGCCTGTTTCTATCTTTTCCTACTGGGGTAGGGCTCTGGAGAGGGGAAGGTTCCAGGTGAGGTCATCTGCCCATGGAAGTCAGGATGGAATCATAGTAGCATCTAGAACTTGGTGGCTGAAATGCAGTAAGCTGGAAAGCAGGACAAAATGTTTAATAAAAAGAAACCATAAAGTAGGAATAGAGCAGATAAACGTAGGGACCTTATGGTGGAAGGAAGCAAGGAAATCTATTTTAGGAATGTTCGTAAGAGCCTGTGTCTTAATAAACTTTGCTTGAACTTGATAGCTAACATGGGGGTGGGCGAGAAATATTATCTGGGAAGATGGTTCAGAGTTGGGAGTAGAACTAGGAAGCAGGATTAGGGCAGAAAGTTGCTTGCAAACTTGAAGAAGATATAAATGCAATTAACTGTTTACCACAATGATCTAACCTGGGGTCAGTGTCTATTCATATTTATCATGGGAGCCCATACAGCCTCTGAGACTGTCAGACTGAGCTCACAGTGTGGAGTCACAGATGGGAACATTCTAGGCTGCACTCATTTCAGGACCAGTCTTCCTTGAGTGGTAGAGTAGGATGACCCAGCTTCCCTTCAGATTTGCAACAGTCCCCACTATTGCTATTTCATACTGAGGATATGGTCCTGAAGATAACTCTATTTATTTTTTATGAATGTGGGTAATGTGTAAAGATACCTCAAGACATAAAGCTGAGGTCTAAAATTAGACTGCCCAGATTTGAACCTTGTCTAAGATTCTGGGGAAATTATATGATTTTCTGTTCCTTGCTTTATTTACCTATAAAATGAATCTTAAAAATCATATCTACTATCTGGAAAACAATCAGAAAGCCAGAAGTGGACCTTCCCTATCATTCTGCAATTCCTCTCCTGGGGATATATCCTAAGGAGCTAAACACACCCATCCAAAAAGATTTGTGTATACCTATGTTCATAGCAGCACAATTTGCAATAGTCAAAACCTGGAAGAAACCCAGGTGATCAACAACAGATGAGTGGCTGAGTAAGTTGTGGTATATATACACAATGGAATACTACTCGGCTATTAAAAGTGGTGAATTCTAGTGCAGCAGGTTAAGCACATGTGGAGCAAAGCGCAGGGACCAGCATAAGGATCCTGGTTCAAGCCCCCAACTCCCCACCTGCAGGGGAGTTGCTTCACAGGTGGTGAAGTAGATCTTAAGGTGTCTATCTTTCTCTCCTCCTCTCTGTCTTCCCCTCCTCCCTCCATTTCTCTCTGTCCTATCTAACAATGATGACAACAATAATAACTACAACAGTAATAAAACCAACAAGGGCAACAAAAGGGAAAATAAATAAAATAAAATAAATTAATTTTAAAAAAATTTAAAAAATGGTGAATTCACCTTCTTCACCTCATCTTGGATGGAGCTTGAAGGAATCATGTTAAGTGAGATTAGTAAGAAAGAGAAGGAAGAATATGGGGTGATCTCACTCATAGACAGAAGTTGAAAAATAAGAACAGAAAGGAAAACACAAAACAGAACTTGCATTGGAGTTGGTGTATTGCACCAAAGTAGAAGACTCTGGGGTGGGGGAGGGGGTCAAGTCCTGGAATATGATGGCAGAAGAGGACCTCATGGGTTGGGGAATGGAAAAGTGGAAAATTGGGAAATGTTATGCATGTATAAACTATTGTATTTTACTGTAGATTGTAAACCATTAATCCCCCAATAAAGAAGTTTTTAAAAAGCATATCTACCTACCTCTCCATGATTCCTATCCCTCCATAATCTCCTGCAGATGTAATTGCTGCTATTATTGTGTATGAATTCTTCCAAAAATATTTCAGTACATTAACATTTATGAAAATGGAGAGAGTGCATACATTAAGTCTGGTTTTGTATTTTAAAATAAATTATACTGTATGCATGATCTGCAGGGTTTTTTTTTAATTTTATGTCCCATTTAATTTACCTTTTTGGTTTCCGCATATCTCCATGGAACTCCATATCTTTGAAAAGCAAAGACTACATTGCTTTCCATCACATGGATATTTCATTTTGGCATTGGTCCTATTGATGAATTTTAGATGATTTCTTTTCTAAAATAAAATATTTATTTGTCTTAATGAAAAAGAGATGCATAGAGAAAGATACAGAGAGAGACTGAGAGATCAGAGTATTGATCAGCTCTGGCTTGTGATAGTTCTGGGGATTATACCTCAGAGCTTCAGACATGGAGTAACATGAGCTAGGAAAGGTCTCACCAGAGTAATGGAGCTGAAGAGTTGACATCTCAGGCCTGGTATCTCTGGACACACCGCAAGTAAAACATGTCGAAGTGGTACGGGTTGCATTGATTTGGTTGACTCAGCAGATGCAGTATCAAGTAGTATGGATTGAGGGAAGCACAAAGGAAAACAAGCAAAGCCCCAGAGGCTCCAGGACTGGGAGAATATGGGTTTTAGGGGCTGGGTAGTGGCACACCTAGTTGAGCACACGTTGGTCTGCTTCTAAATTCTGCTTCTAAGACCCCTTCTGCTCCATTGGTTTAATCCTCCCTGCTTAACACTGTATTCTGTTTACATAACCACTGTTAACTAAGCACCGCCCTGCCTCCAGGGCATTGGTTTAATCCTCATTGTTTTTTCCTTCTCCCCACCCCCTATCCTATGTACATCCTCTTCGGACCTGACTCTTCTGCCTCAGGATGCATAAGGACAGGATTGTGATTAGAGATAGCTTAGGTTGCGCTGTGTTCCACATGAATAAACACTGAACTGCGTACCACTCAGCCATGAGTCCCTGGTCGTCTCTCTCTCCTGCCCGCGAAGCTAGCCCGACAAGCACACGTGTTACAATGTGCATGGATCTGGGTTCGAGCCCCCGGTCTCCACCTGCAGAGTGAAAGCTTTGCTAGTAGTGGAGCAAAGTTGCAGGTGTTTCTCTGTCTCCCTCTCTGTTTCCCCTTCCCTCATGATTTCTAGCTATCCAGTAAATAAAATATAATAAAAATATGGGTTTTATAGAAAAAGGGGAAAGTTCCTGCTCTCTTAGCATTTAAGAAGGCAATAGATCGTTGTTGTTATAAGCAGGTTATTTGGAAATTTGATTTACTTTGAAAATCCCATGGTTATGATTTACTGTATCATATAAGACTTTACCATGATTTATGTCATTTAATACTATATACAAATAACAGTATCTTATATACTGACAATACCAGTTGCTTCTAGTCTCCCTGGTCTAAGATCAGAGGTGATTTAATATTTCAAAGAATAAGCCATTATTAGAAGTGTATTGGCAATTTAAACCCACTGTTAAAATTCAGTCAGATTACCAATTTGAAACCTTAGGTGCTGAGATTGAAGAAATATATACTCAGAACTGACGTCTGTGCATCAAAAAGTTCAAGACATTCAATCTATTTTACCCCTCTCATATTGATTAAATAGAGATTTATAAGACTAGAAGTTAGGGAGTTGGGCTGTAGTGCAGCAGGCTAAGCGCAGGTGGCACAAAGCACAAGGACCGGAATAAGGATCCCAGTTTGAACTCCGGCTCCCCACCTGCAGGGGAGTCGCTTCACAGGCGGTGAAGCAGGTCTGCAGGTGTCTATCTTTCTCTCTTCCTCTCTGTCTTCCCCTCCCTCTCTCCATTTCTCTCTGTCCTATCCAACAACAACAACAATAATAATAACTATAACAATAAAACAACAAGGGCAACAAAAGGGAATAAAAAAAAAAGACTAGAAGTTAACAGGAGTGTATATCAACACCATTCCCACCGCCAAAGGTCTGTGTCCCTACCCCCCACCCCCTATAGTGGGGCTGAAAATCTACCCACTCTCTCGCCCAGTTTTTTACTTTGGTGCAATAATCCAAACTCAGTCAAATTCTGTTTTGTGTTTCCATTTCTGTTCTTCTTTCTCAACTTCTGTTTATGAGTGTGATCATTCTATACTTATCTTTCTCTTTTTAACTTATCTCACTTAACGTAATTCCTTCTAGCCTTTTGCAGAACCATTATGCTATTTCCTCAGCCAGAGTTTAGATGACTTTCAATTATAGGAGCTGTAGTAACACCCTGACTGGTGTGTCTCTCTCTCCCTCTCCCTCTCCCTCTCCCTCTCCCTCTCCCTCTCCCTCTCCCTCTCCCTCTCCCTCTCCCTCTCCCTCTCTTTCTCTCTCTGTGTGTGTCTCTCGTTTACTGCCACCAGGGTTATCACTTGGACTCAGTGCTGCATGATGAATCCACCATTCCTAGAAGGCATTTTTCCCTATTATCTCTCTCTCTCTCTCTCTCTCTCTCTCTCTCTCTCTCACACACACACACACACACACACACAGTCAGTCTCTGTGGTCATTATCATGCTTTGGTATAGAAATTTAGCAGACCACAGGCTGATGAAAACTAGGGAAATGTGTATTTGTAGGGTATATACACATGTGACATTTGGAGGAAATAGAGCCTGAGCTTCCTGGGAAACATAGAGTTACCATAATCTGATTCAAGTATTAGTAGGTATACACTTATAACTGTTCCTCACTCCCTCCCTCCTTTCCTTCCTTCCTTCCTTCCTTCCTTCCTTCCTTCCTTCCTTCCTTCCTTCCTTCCTTTCTTTTTTGATGTCTCTAGGGTTATCTCTGGGGCTCGGTGCTTGCACTACAAATCCACTTCTCCCAGGGCCATTTTCTTTTTCTTTTTCTTTTCATCCAATAGGAGAGAGAAAAATGAGAGGGGAAGGTGAGATAGAGAGGGAGAGATAAAGAGAGACATCTGCACACCTGCTTCACTGCTTGCAAAGCACCCCTCCTGCAGGTGGGGAGCTGGGGACATGAACTTGGACCCTTTTACAGGTCCTTGTACTTCATACTGTGTGTACTAAACCAGGTGTGCCACCACCTGGCCCCCTACCTATCTTTTATTGTATTGATTACAAATGTTTTTCATTTTTAAATTTTTTAATTATTTTTATTTATTGGTTAAAGATAGCCAGATATCGAGAGGGTAGGGAAAGAGAGAGGGAGAGAGAAAGAGAGACACCTACAGCCCTGCTTCACCACTTGCAAAGCTTTCTCTCTGGGGCTTGAATCCAGGTCCTTGAGCACTATAACATATGTGCTCAACCAGGTGCACCACCACCCGGTCCTGCAAATGTTTTTCATTTGATAGAAACAATTTTGAAAAAAATAAGGTAAAAAATAGGTTTGTTTAACAAAAACTTTGAAATTATATTTCCACTTTTAAAAATGTTGATAATGGCCCTGAAACTTACACAATACTTACCAACATTCGTCTTTTATTTTATTATTTAAGATAGAGATGGGGAGGCAGGGAGAGACAGTAGTGAAAGACCATAGCTAGGCAGCTTCCTTCAGTGAGGTGGGGGCCAGACTTGAATCTAGGATGTATGTATGTATGTATGCCAAAGTAGCACATTATCTAAGGGAACTATTTCAACAGCCTGCCAACATTAGTCACTAATCTTCAAGAGATTGTGATACCCTTATGACATCAAACTAGAAAACACAAAGTTTATAGAGGAAGCTAGTGACTTTTTTCCTCAAAGATTAGTGGTTATTCTTAGGAGCAGTGTGTCTTAAATAGGAGTTTAGCAGACAAGTCAGTGTTCCTGTATCATTTCAGGGAGTATCATGACATTTCACTTTGATCAAATCAATATTATAAATTAATTCTATTCACTTTTTATTCCAGATTGTCTGTTGTGTTTGTCTATAAAAAAAAAAGAGAGAAGAAGAAACTAAGCATTTATGTGTTGGTTTCATTAGCAGAAGTAAAACTTAACAAGAGATCAATGAAGACAGGGTATAAATATCACAAACACTTCAAACAGAAAAGACAAATTCAGTTAGTTACAATAATTATTTTTGCATTTAACTCGTGGAATCAAAGTTTAGTTTCTGAAAGTTCACCCTATTGAAAATAAAATGTCTGAAATAATTGTTATGGCTGCAGTAAATTCAGTTAGAAATATAATACTGATGATAAAATTGTCTGGTGATTATACGAATACAGATTATATATGGAGAAAGTTGTACTAACACAATTTTGTTGCTAAATTATAAAATCAGTAGGGCATAAATACATTTGAAATGGGTTGTGATGCACAGATAACTTATAAAATTGTTCAAGTAAGCATTCATGTTCTGATTTTTTAAATAGTAGCAATTTACTGGGATATCTTGCTATACCAGCAAGTAAGTAAGTGCTAAATTTTATAGGAGTAGAGATATTTGAAAAGAGCATAGGAGGGACTGGACAGTGATATACCTCGTAGAATGTATACATTACCATGTACAAGGATCCAAGTTCAAACCCTGGTCCCTACCTTGTGGAGGGGGGACTTCTTGAGTAGTGGAGCAGTGCTGCAGTTGTCTCACTTTACCCCTTTTAATATGCCCTTCACTCTCAATTCCTGTCTCTATCAAAAAAAAAAAAGAAAGGAAAAAAATGTCTATCAGGAGAGGTGGATTCATTATGCAGGCACCAAACCCCAGCAAGAATCCTAGTGGCAATAAAAATTAAAATCTATAGGAGTCAACAAAAGAGGTCCCAACACCCAAAGATGGAACAATTTGAAAAATATTAATAATGATTTGGACTAGAACCCAGGTTATGAAACAAATATACATTAGTCCAAGCTGATAACAATGGGTGATTGGATAAATAAATAAGAGTGAAAGATAAATATCCCTTACAGAATTCCAAAAGTTCAGTTCAAACACTTCCTCTTCTAGTTTTTACTATAATTATTGATTTAATAATGACCAATAGGACCATAGGATAAGAGGGGCATAATTCCACACAGTTCCCACCACCAGAGTTCCGTATCCCATTCCCTCCATTGGAAAGTTTCCTGTTATTTATCCCTCTGGGAGTATGGATCCAGAATCATTATGGGGTGCAGAAGGTGGAAGGATGTCTTCTGTAATTGCTTCTCCACTGGACATGGGCATTGGCAGGTCAACCCATGCTCCCAATCTGTTTCTATCTTTCCCTAGTGGGGCAGGACTCTGGAGAGGTGGGGTTCCAGGGCACATCAGTGAGGTCATCTATCTAGTGAAGTCAGGTTGATGCCATGGTAGCATCTGCAACTAGGCAGAACTCCTTGCCTCTTTTGTCCCCTTCAGCCTCCATTTGCTAGCCCCAAATTCCCAGGTTTAAAGTAGCCTCCTTGCAGAGCATATGCCAGGTGTTGTTGTCAAGCCACTATCTTGGCTACATCCCTTTCCAGGAGTTTAATATCATCTTACTCCTGCCCTTGAGTGTGGCTGCATTTTGCCTAATTTACAGTGACAGAACAAGGAAGAGGGGGGAGAGAACCATGTAAGATCCAAGTTTACCAGGACATCAAGCTCAACATCACCTTGGTGTTATGGTTGCACGTGTCCCAAATGTGTGATAAGAGGGACACTTCCCCTTTTTTGTCTTCCTCCCCAGGACTCATGATGCCACTGTAACCATGAGGAATACATCTGACAAAGTCAAATTGAGGGACAGTCTTCAAATCACTTGGTCAGGGCTCTTCAGAACTGTCAGTGTCATGTCTTAAAAACAAGAGACTTTGTAACAGACTAGAAGAGCGAAAGGAGACATGACAAGTAAATGCAGTGGAATCTTAGGTGGGGTCCAAGAACAAAAGGAGAATGTTTGCTCTACTCAGTTCTGGCTTATTATGGTGGCACTGGAGATTGAACCTAGCACTTGTGGTGCCTCAGGCATGAAAGGCTTTTTGCAGAACTATTGTGCAGTTTCTGCAGCCCAGTGATGTTGGTTTCTTATCTGGTAAATGTACCATGATAATAAAAGATGTTCACAACCAAGCAAACCAAGTGAGTGGTATGTGGGAACACCTGTACTGTCTCGGTAACATTTCTGTAAGACTCAAATTCTTCCAGAGTGAAAAGTTTATAACATATAATAGTTGTACTGGAAAAAATGGAGAAGTTTTAATAAACATACAGAAAAATTCACTTGTTCGCTTGATACAACAAGTTTATTTAACCTGGGAGAACACACATTAACTATTGGTTGCATGTCTAGAGTCAAATTTTAGACAACTGCATCTGCTGAGAAATTACATCAGGGCCAAGGAATGTTGCAGAGGATAGCACACCAGACTTTCATGTCCAAGGCCCCAGAGGTTCCAGGTCCAATCCTTATAACCATTGTAAGTCAGGACTGAGCAGGGTGCTATAAGTTTCCCGCTCTTTCCTGCTCTTCTGTCTATCTATATATCTATGTATCTATCTATCTATCTATCTATCTATCTATCTATCTATCTATCTATCATCTACTGACCTATCTATATCAACCAGTCTATTTATCTATATACTTTAAATCTCTAGAAAAAGTATTATTTTGTAAATCACCATAGAGACTTTTACGCTAAGGTTTTTTTTTTCTTTTTTTTTTTAACTTTGTTGTAAGCAAGTTCTATATATTTTGTTTGCATGTGATTCAGAGTAAATTAGAAATCTTTCATTAGCATATTTAATGAGTAAAAGCCAAAATGTCAGCATTTAAGAGTTCTTACTGAATTTTATTTGCTGACAATAAGGATTATAAATAGGAAGACATGTTACCCATTAAAATAAAGAAGGGGAAATGAACAAACTAGGAGAGCTGGAGGAAGAAAAGACTGAAATATTTGAGATATAATTATAACATGTATGTAATTTAAAATTCAAATTTAACTGAGATGCCCGTTTTTGTTATTTTTTTTTTACTATTTATTTATAAAATGTCAACACTGACAAGACCATAGGATAAGATGGGTACAATTCCCACCACCAGAACTCCATATCTCATCACCTCCCTGATAGTTTCCTATTCTTTAATCCTCTGGGAGTATGGACCCAGGGTCATTATGGGGTGCAAAATGTGGAAGGTCTGGCTTCTGTAATTGCTTCCCTGCTGAATGTGGGCATTGACAGGTCGATCCATACTCCCAGCCTGTCTCTTTCTTTCCCTATTGGGGCAGAACTCTGGAGAAGTGGGGCTCCAGGACATATTGGTGGGGTTGTCTGTCTAGGGAAGTCCAGTTGATGACTATGTTGCTTTTTAAAAAATTTATTTATAAAAAGGAAACAATGAAAAAAATCATAGGATAAATGGGGTACAACTCCACACAATTCCCACCACCAGAACTCCATATCCCCTCCCCTCTCCTTATAGCTTTCCTATTCTTTAACCCTCTGGGTGTATGGACCCAAGGTCATTGTGGGATGCAGAAAGTGGAAGGTTTGGCTTCTGTAATTTCTTCCCTGCTGAACATGGGTGTTGACAGATTGATCCATACTCCCAGCCTGTCTCTCTCTTTCCCTAGTGGGGTGGGATTATGGGGAATCGGAGCTCCAGGAAGCTCCAGGACACATTGGTGGGCTTGTCTATCCAGGGAAGTCTGGTTGGATGCCTTTGTTTTTAAGTACTTCACTTGGCAGTCTTACTAATGAAGATAATACTGGCTTCCTGTGCATCCTCATTTATTTAACAAATTTCTGTTAATCTGACTCTGTGTTAGGCGCTTGGGCTAAGCAATCAAAAGATAAACAATTGAGGGGCTCTAGTTTCTAAAAACTACTGTTCTTAGAGAAGTCACTCAGCACAATGAGATCATTTTCTTCTGTGACACAGGAATCATTACAGTCCCAGATTGATTTCTGCTCAGATGAAACTCCACATATGGTAGAATATATAAAAGTCTGAACTGTTAGAAAAACTTATGTTTTAGTTATTCCACTAAGCATCCTGGACAACACTGAACCTAAGACATATTTGAGTCAAGTCCTTTATGTGTTTCCAAGTGGATCCAATAATTTCGTAAGGTTGTCCTACTCTAAGAAGCCAGCTTTCTGTGCTGTGTCCTCTCCATCTTTTCAAAGCTACTTCCCCCTAGAGGGAACTGAGCCCTGGGAAGCACAGGAGGGATTCCAAGCTGGCAGCCACAGAAGAGCTAAGAGGCCCACTAAGAGCCAAGGAATTTCTCCTTTGCATCATCACAGGTCCTCTGATGGGACGAACTATAAGAAACAAGCAGAATTGAATGACCCAGTAAGTGACTTTGACTTTCTGTAAGTACCCTCTCAGGTTCCCCTGTACTGATTGTTCCACACAAATCACAAGAATAAACTCTTGAATGAGTGACTCTGACAAAGTAAATCCTGCTTTCCAATACCCTTGGGGGGGTGCGGGGGGATTCATGCTTTTAATACCACCTCCTCCACTCTTTGAGTTCCACCATAGAGTTGTGAAGTCCTACTTCTACTGTCAGAGGTTGGGAGTTTGTAACATTCTAACAAACAAAACCATCACAATCAAATTGAAGAGTCAGCCCCAGGCTATGCTGCTTCAGTAGTTTTCAGAACCAGAAGATTGGCGGTGATTATGTTAAGTGAAATAAGTGAAGGATGACTACCAGATGGTTTCCCTTATTAAATGTGGGATATAGATGACTAAAGCAAATGAACTTGGAAAAAGAAATAACATAGCCTGTCTCTTTGTGAGATGTCTAGTGGTGGGTGCACAGAACTGTGATGCTGGGTGTGGTCACTTACATATACCATGTGTGAATGCGAAAGGCACTCCTGAAGTATTTTAATTCTGTAAAAATGCAGTTAAATCACTAGTAAAATTTTTAAATGTTTATTCACATGTGTTAGTGGCAATTGACAACTGATCACTGTCTAAAAGTTTAAGATGATTATACTTTTTTAAAAAGATGATTATACTTTTATGTATTAATGATGAATAACAAGTTAACCATTACCTAATTTAGAAATCTAAGATAACTTTGATATAAAAAGTTTTTTTTAGTTCATAATTCCTTTAGCTGAACAAACTCTACACACAATCAAAATATATGATTTAAGAAATTGAATGAAGAGGAATTTATGTCTAGGTAGATTTAATGAGTACTACATGTTTTTTGGTTGCGATTTATCTGAGCCCTTAAGATGCTCTGAAGAAAAAACAAATGTTTGAAAGACACTCAGCAATTTAATTATGAAACATTTCTTAAGTTAGCAAGCCCAGAGTGGGTAAGTACTTGGGAAAATCCCATTTCTTTCTTTCTATCTTTTTTTTTTTTTTGTCTCCAGGGTTATCACTGAGGGCTTGGTGCCTGCACTATGAATCCACTGCTCATGGAGGCTATTTTTTGTTTGTTTGTTTGCTTTGCTTTGTTTTGTTTTGTCTTGTTTTTTTTTTAAATTTCTTTATTGGAGAATTAATGTTTTACATTTGACAGTAAATACAATAGTTTGTACATGAATAACATTTCTCAGTTTTCCATATAACAATACAACCCCCACTAGGTCCTCTGTCATCCTTTTTGGACCTGTGTTCTCCCCTTCCACCCACACCAAAGTCTTTTACTTTGGTGCAATACGCCAATATGGAGGCTATTTTTTCCCTTTTGTTGTCCTTATTGTTTTGTCATTGTTGTTGTTATTATTATTGTTGTTGTCATTGCTGTAGTTGTTAGATAGGACAGAAAGAACTGGAGAGAGGAGGGATGAGAGAAAGAAAGACACCTGCAGACCTGCTTCACCGCCTGTGAAGCGACTCCCCTGCAGGTGGGGAGCTGGGGGCTCGAGCCAGGATCCTTATGCCAGTCCTTTGGCTTCATGGCATGTGCTACCACCGCCCAGTCCGTGAAAATCCCATTTCTTAAAAATTCTACCTGGGACACCTGATTGACTAGAAGATGTGATGCAAACAGAATTCAACTAAATGTGTATATGTTGTGTTAAACTGGATGCAATTGATGGTCTGGCTGACTTGTGGAATGGTAGGATTTTGGGTAATTTGATGTAATAAAAATCCTGCACACAACACTTATGGATAAATTTCTTTTAATTTTTTTAATTACCTTTATTTATTTATTGAATAGAGACAGCCAGAAATCGAGAGGGAAGGGGGGAATAGAGAGGAAGAGAGACAGAAACACCTGCAACACTGCTTCACGGCTCGTGAAGTTTTCCCATACAGGTGGGGACCGGGAACTCGAACCTGGGTCCTTGTGCATTGTAACATGTGCACTCAACCAGGTGCACCACCACCCAGCCCCTAGCACTTATGGATAAATTGGAAACCATGGATTTGTATTCACATCTATATGACCTTCTCAGTAGCCTTATGGAAATGGGCAATGTGGGTTGCCCTAAGAAAGCTTGTAACTAGGGCAGAGGAATCTGCTTAATGGTTATGCAAAAAGACTTTAATGCCTGAGGCTCCAAAGTCCCGGGTCCAGTCCCTTATACCTTCATAAACCTGAGCTGAACAGTGCTCTGGTTTCTTCCTTTCTCTCTCTTTTCTTTATCTCTCTCTCTTTTCTCTTCTTTCCTATCTCTCTATTACTCATTGTCTACTCTCTCATTAAAATAAAAACTATTTTTAAAAAGTAATTATTTTTCTTTGAGAAAAGTAAGCATAGGGCTGACGGGTGACACACCTGGCTGAGTGCATATGTTACAATGCCCAAGGACCAGGGCTAAGTCTCCAGAATTCAACTGCAGAGTGAATCTTTCCAAGTGATGAAGCAGTGCTATAGGTATATTTTTGTTTCTTCTCTCTTTTTAATCTAAAATATTTTATTTACATATTTACTGGAAGAGATAGAGGAAAATTGAGAGGGTAGAAGGAGATAGAGAAAGAGACAGAGAGACACCTGCAGCACTGTTTTACCACTTGTGAAGCTTCCCCCACTGCAAGTGGAGACTGGGAGCTTAAACCCAGATCCTTGGATATTGTAAAATGTGCACTCAATCACATGTGCTACCACCTGGCTCCTCTCCCTTTGTCTGACTTCCCCTTTACTCTCAATTTCTGTCTCTATCCAATACATAAGTAAAATACTAAGGAAAAAGGAAATATTTTCTGACTAGAGTAATGATTTAAATAAAGCCTTATTTCTTTTTTTTTTAAATTTTTTATTTAAGAAAGGATTAATGAACAAAAACATAAGGTAGGAGGGATACAACTCCACACAATTCCCACCACCCAATCTCCATAATCCACCCCCTCCCATGATAGCTTTCCCATTCTCATATCCCTCTGGGAGCATGGACCCAGGGTCATTGAGGGCTGCAGGAGGTAGAAGGTCTGGCTTCTGTAATTGCTTCCCCGCTGAACATGGGCGTTGACTGGTCGGTCCATACTCCCAGTCTGCCTCTCTTTTTCCCTAGTAAGGTGTGTCTCTGGGGAAGCTGAGCTCCAGGACACATTGGTGGGATCTTCAATCCAGGGAAGCCTGGCCAGCATCCTGGTGGCATCTGGAACCTGAGTAATGAAGCCGAAGGGTTGTCATTCCACATGTGAAGTCTCTGGACACAGTCTGAGGTGAAGCATGTTGAGGTGGCAATCGTTGAGTTGGTTAGGTTGTGATTGGCGGATGCAATATTATTTGGTTTGGATTGGGAGACGCATATGGGAAAGTGGGCCCTGTCCAAGGGTTCCAGGACTGGGGGAAGTAGGGGCTTTATAGTGGAGATGTGAGGTTCCTGCTGTCTTAGGGTTCAAAAAGACAATCGATAGATAAAGCCTTATTTCTTGCCCACATTCTGAGCAGCTGAAAATTAGCACAACAAATAACTTGATTAAAGCAGTTTTCTGTTCTTTCAAAAGGTATCACTTGGCTGTTTTTCAACTCCAGCATTATCAGTTTACAATTCTTAAATTGATATTTTTCATTTCATTTACTACACAATTCCCATCAGTTTCAGTACCCATAAGTACAAATATCATTATTATTTTGCACAAAATCTAGGGTTTTCAGATCCTGTTAAGTGATGAAATTAAGCCAGGAGCCTCCTTCACTTTTTTATTATTTTAATATTTGTTTATTCCCTTTTGTTGCCCTTATTGTTTTATTGTTGTAGTTATTGTTGTTGTTGTTGTTCATGTCATTGTTGTTGGATACGACAGAGAGAAATGGAGAGGAGAGGGGAAAACAGAGAGGGGGAGAGAAAGAGAGACACACCTGTAGACCTGCTTCAGACCTGTGAAGCAACTCCCCTGCAGGTGGGGAGCCAGGGGCTCGAACCGGGATCCTTACGCCAGTCCTTGCGCTTCACGCCACGTGCACTTAACCTGCTGCTACCGCCCGACTCCCCTCCTTCACTTTTTATGACTTCAGTGGTACAGTGGAGATTAGAATGATGACTTTTAAACACTTCTCCTTTCAGAAGCAGACAATAAATGGAATATTGGACAAAATCTAATTAAAATCTCCAAGCTGACCCAATGTAAAAATCTGTCCTCACTAAATAACCTCCCCGAACAGTCACCTCAGTATAAGCCAGTATCTCTCCAGTACAGGTGTGGGTTTCACACAGGCACCAGCAACTTAGAGGGATAGTTTGTGCACTCCTAGAACTGCTGCAACTATTAGACCAAGTAACATTTGAGACACTGACCTTACTCCCTCACAAGATAAAGCAAGGACAAGTAGCCAGGTGGTGGTGCACCTGGTTGAGTGTACATGTTAAAATGCATAAGGACTCGGGTAAGAGAACTTGGTCTCCAACTGCAGGAGGAAAGTTTTGCAAGTGGTGAAGCAGTATTGCAGGTGTCACCCTATCTCCCTATCTATTACCCCTTCCCCTCTTGGTTTCTGTCTGTCTCTATCCAATAAAGAAATATGGTTTTTTAAAATGACAAAAACTCTGTATCTTATTAGACACAAGATAAACACCACTGAATATTCTTCAAGTATCATTACACTTTCAACTTTCATAACTTGACAATGCTTTCATAATACAACCCGCAGACTAATTAGAACACCCTGAAGGAGATGGGACTACCCTTCAATAGTTTATCAGGTAAGAATTTTGTACAAATATTATTCAGTGAGCCAAGATGGGCGCTTTCAAGTCAATCCAAGAGCCATGGGGAAGGAGGAAGTCTGATCTGGCAGGAAAGATAGCACTACGGTTATGCAAACAGACTGACTGATACCAAATTCAGGGTACATATTTGGAAGCATCTGCTAAAATACAAGTGATGGCAGTAAACACAACATTTGCATGGGGAGGCCCTGGGGAAACTGAGAATGAACTCTCTCCCTCCCCCTCTTTCTACTGCCATGCCAAAAGTAAACAAATACTGATTTTCACCAAATTCAGGGTACACATTTGGGATGGCCTGCTTAAATACAAATGATGGCAGTAAACATGCCCATTTGCCTTGGAAGACTCTGGGGAAACTATGGAATAAAGGGCAGTCATCCCAGAGTCAATGCCAAGGACTTGAGATCAATAGAGGGATTAAAAGGCTATAAACCAAGAAAACAATATTTCCCAATGTGAGTCCATAAATAAAAAGTCACAGCACAGATGCTGTTTTATCCTTTGAAATTACTTCTCACATTCCCAGAAGGATTATGTGTGTGTGTGTGTGTGTGTGTGTGTGTGTGTGTGTTTGTGACACTGTATTGTGTGCTAGACATTCTAAAAATTGATCTATATGAATCATAGTTAACAAATGGCTAAAATATTTATAGATAATAAAATACCTATTTTCTTACCAGGCCTGTATAATGGTTGAAAAAAAGTAAGTAGAGAAGGGTATGTGTGATGTCCAAACTGTGTGATCTTAGATCAAATCATGTAAGTAGGAAGGTAAAATTTGAAATTCCAACTTTCTAACTTAAAAATTTTTTCTTTCTTTTTTTTTAATTGGAGGATTAATGTTTTACAGTCAACAGTAAATATAGTAGTTTGTACATACATAACATTTCTCAGCTTTCCACATAACAAAACAACCCCCGCTAGGTCCTCTGCCATCATCATCATCATCATCATCATCATCATCATCATCATCATCATCATCATCATCATCATCATTATTATTTGCCTCCAGGATTATTGTTGGGGCTCAGTACCAGCATTACAAATCCACTGCTCCTGGAGGCCATTTTTCTTTTTCTTTTTTTTTTTTAATTGGGTAGGACAGAGAGAAATTGAGAGAGGAGAGAAGTGTGGTGACGCAGTATGCCGTCGACCATGGATGGAAGTCCCGACACAGTGTTGACGTCAGCCTTGGCGACAGAGTATGCAGTGGTCTGTGCAGGCACATGGGGGATTGTGGGCAGATCCAGTTTGTGCTGGTGTACAGACAAAAGTACAGCCAGCTGGAACTATCTCTTTTTGGCTGTTGCTGCTTCTCCTGGTCAGAAGCATTTCGATGGAGGTGTGCCAGGTTGGGTGTGCCAAGTTCCACCATGGCTACTTTTCCTGGGAACTGAACACGTGTGACTCTGCTAGCTGGTAAACTTTTAGACCCCCCTCTACAGCCATGAGCAACCTTTACCAGAGTTGATAATTGTTTATCCTATGGGACTAAACTTTTGATAACTATATTCAGATTTTATAGACCTAGTGTACCCTTACCTTTGATAAGTGCTTATTTGCCTTTTACCTGTTTCACCCTAATAAACCTTGTATTGTTTAAACCAGTTCCAGCTCCTGCTGTGAATCCTTTTACATGCCGCAGCAGCCCCCAACACCAAAACCCTTTTTAAGTTAAATTACAACAGGGAAGATAGAGAGCGGGGAGAGAGAGAGACACCTGCAAACCTGCTTTACTGCTTGTGAAGCATCCCCCCTGCAGGTGGAGAACTGGGAGGGCTTTAATGGGGATCCTTGTGTGGATCCTTGTGCTTTGAATTCTGTGTGCTTAACCCGGTGTGGTACCACCCAGCTGCCAATTAACTGTTTTTTTTTTTGGTAGAGACAGAAATTGGGGAGGGGTGGGAAGTCACTGAAGTTTCCTTCAATGCAGTGGGAGCCAGGCTCTAACTGGGTCATACACATCCTATAGGCTAACTTATTTTTTTAAATATCTTTATTATCTTTAATATCTTTATCTTTTTTATTATTTTTATTCATTTGCTAGAGACAGCCATAAATTGAGAGGGAAGAGAGTGATAGATAGGGAAAGAGACAGAGAGGCACCTGCAACACTGCTTCACCACTTGCAAAGCTTTCCTCCTGCAGGTGGGGACTGGGATTCAAACTGGAGTCCTTGCACATTATAACATGCACTCAACTAGGTGTGCCACCATTCAGCACCCTGGGTTAACTTTTTAAAATTTCTTTATTGGGGGTTTAATGGCTTATAGTCAACAGTAAAATACAATAGTTTGTACATGCGTAACATTTCTCACTTTTCCACATAACAATTCAACCCCCACTAGATCCCTTTTTGCCATCCTGTTCCAGGACCTAAGCCTCTCCCCTCTCCCCACCCAAGAGTCTTTTACTTTGGTGAAATACACCAACTCCAGCCCTAGTTCTGCTTTGTGCTTTCCCTTCTGTTCTTATTTTTCAACTTCTGCCTATGAGTGAGATTGTCCGATATTCATCCTTCTCTTTCTGACTTATGTCACTTTACATGATTTGACGCCTTCAAGCTCCATCCAAGATGAGGTGAAGAAGGTGCAGTCACCAGTTTTAAAAGCTGAGTAATATTCCATTGTGCATATGTACCTTATCTTACTCAGCCATTCATCCGGGTTCTTCCTGGTTTTGGCTACTATAAATTGTGCTAGTCTAAATATCGGTATACACAAATCATGTTGGATGGGTGTGTTTGGTTCCTTAGGATATATCCCCAGGAGAGGAATTTCAGGGTCATATAGTAGGTCCACTTCTAGCCTTCTGAGTTCTCCAGATTGCTCTCCATAGGGGTTGGACTAATTTTTATTCCCACCAGCAGTGCAGGAGGGTTCTTTGTCCCCACAACCTCTCCAGCATTTGTTGGTGCTACTTTTTCTGATGTATGACATTCTCACATGAGTGAAGTGGTAATTTGTCAATACCTTTATTTGTATTTCTCTGACAATCGATGACTTGGAGCATTTTCTCATATGTTTGTTGGCCTTTGGATTTCTTCTTTTGTGATATTCTGTTCATATCCTCTTCCCATTTTTGGATGGGGTCATTTGTTTTCTTGTTGCTGAGCTCTATATATTATGGTTATTAGACTCTTGTTTGATGTATGGCATGTAAAGATCTCCTGTTCTGTAGACATCTCTTTGAGTGGTGGTATTTTTTGTTGTGCAGAAGCTTTTTAATTTGATATAGTCTCATTGTTTTATTTTTGATTCAGTCTTCTTTATAATTGGATTTGAATTATTGAAGATGCCTTTAAAATTTAGAAGGAAAAGAGTTCTGCCAACATTTTCCTCTAAGTATTTGAGTTTGAGGTCTAACATCCAAGTCTTTAATCCATTTGGAATTTACTTTTGTGTATGGTGAAATATAGTGGTTCAGTTTCATTCTTCTACATGTTTCATAGGTTAACTTTTTAATGCAACCAAAATAAATTTTAAAAAAGGATATAGATGGGACAGAGAGTGAAGCTATTATGGACAAACTACTATATAAACTGAAACAAGTTTATAAAGAAAAATAGAGTCAGAAAGTCTGAAGGAAGCATATAGAGAATTAGCACACCAGGCTTTCAGCCTGAGGCCACATATGTCAGAAGTTCAACTTCTGGCACCCCCAGAAGCCAAAGCTGAGCAGTGCTCTGGTCTTTTTCTGTCTCTGTCGCTGTCTCTCATATGAAAATAACTAAATCAATCTTTAGAAAATGAAAATCATGAAAATAGAAAGAGAAAAACCTCACCCATGTTTGGATGCGCTTGCCCAACAGACAGACAGACAAATACATGCACACACACAGACATATGCCCTTCTGGAAGTAGGTGACTATGGTGGATGGTAGTCAGTTCAGGGGAGAGCAAGCATGACATCAGACTAGCAGAGCAGGTATAAATGGGGCAGGACCCTCAAACTCAGCCTCCAAAGATTTCTCCAGGGGGGTCATGGTACTGAACCCCCAAAGGACTCAGCCCTGGGACAGAAAAGGAACGCACCTGAAGACTTTTACTTGAAATCAAGGCAATAACCCCATTGCAGCTATACCAAAAAAGATAAAATACTTTGGAATAAATATAACAAAAGCAGTGAAACAACTTTATATGGAAAACTACAAGACACTATGAAGAGAAATAGAAGAAATGGGAAGAAGTATGTGGATTTGAAGAATAAGTATTGTTAAAACAACCATTGTTCCTAGAGCAACTTATAGATTCAGTGCACTCTCAGAGGAAATACAGCCAACAATTCTAAAATGTATATGGAATCACGCACGACCATCAGTAACCAAATTCTGAGAGAAGAGAAATTGAAATATAGCATTTCCTGAATCTTAATTACAATGTAAAGCAATAATATTCAAAATAGCATGGGATTGGAACAGAAACAGGCACCTAAATAAATAAAATAGAAGACCCAGAGATAAATCTGTGCATATATGGATATGTAATTTTGATAATGGTGATTTGGAGTCCTCATCAGCAAATGATGTTTAGAAAACTGAGAAGACACATGCAAGGAACATTAAACTAGACCATCAATTAGCACCATACAAAGAAATTAACTCAAGATGTGTTAAGCATTTGGTTAATAAACCTGAAAACAAACTAGAAAGAATAAAACACAGACAACACACTCCCAAATATTGACAGTAGAAATATATTTGGACATTTAAGGGAAACTAAAGCAAAAAGAAACAAACAGGACTGCGTCAGATTGAGAAGATTTTACACCCATGAAAAAAAGCCACAAAAATGAAAAGACAACCTAACAGCTAAGGGGAGATATTTGCACATCACTCGTCTTTCAAGGGGCTGATATATCTGCACAAAACTCACAAGTGGTTCAGATATATGAAAAAATGATCAACATTACTTATTACTAGAAAAATGCAAATTTAAATTGCAATGAGCTCTCACCTCACATCAGTGGGCATGGTCTACATCAAATAAGACTGGAAACAGCAAATGCTGGTAAGGATGTGAAGAAGCACTATTTCTAACTGATACACAGTGGTAAATGCTTTTTTTTTGTATTATTTTATTGCTTAAAGGTTTTTAAATGTATTTATTATCATTTTTATTGTCACTAGTGCTCAGTGCTTACACAATGAGTCCAAAATTCCTGGGGAACATTCTTCCCTTTGGTAGGACTGTAAACTAGTGCAAACCCTATGGAAAAGGGCATGGAAATTACTTAAAATATAGACATTGGAATGTATTATAGTCCTGAAATACCACTATGGACATATAACCAAAGGGCAGAAAAACGCTAATTCAAAAGGATATATGCACCCCTATGATCATAGCTTTACCATTGGTAATAGCCAAAGCATGGAAATAAACTAAGTACCTTTTGGCAGATGACCAGATAAGTAAATTGTGGGAGATAAACAAATATAGAATATGACCCTATCATTAGAAAGATGCCATTATGTCTTCTGGGATATTTGCAACTGGAGATGGTTATGCTAAGTGAAATAAGGAGTGAAAGGCAACTACTAGATGGTTTCACCCTGTTGCAGAGTATAAATAGTTAAAAAGAATGAACTTGGGAGTCGGGCAGTAGCGTAGTGGGCTAAGCGCACATGGTGCGAAGCACAAGGACGGTTCAAGCCCCCAGCTCCCCACCTGCAGGGGAGTCGCTTCACAGGTGGTGAAGCAGGTCTGCATCTTTCTCTCCCCCTCTCTGTCTTGCCCTCCTCTCTCCATTTCTCTCTGTTCTATCCAACAGTGATGACATCGGTAACAACAACAATAACCACAAGAAAACAACAAGGGCAACAAAAGGGAATAAATAAATAAATAAATATTTTTAAAAAAAATTAACTTGCAAAATAATAAGCTTTGCCATGCTATACAATTAACATCGTTACATTTCACTAAGTTTTTTTAAAAATAATTTTTATTTATATAAAGGAAACAATGTCAAAAAATGTAGGATAAGAGGGGTACAACACCACATAATTCCCACCATCAGAACTCCATATCTCATCCCCTCCCCTGATAGCATTACTATCCTTTATCCTTCTGGGAGCATGGACCAAGGGACATTATGGGGTGCAGAGGGTGGAAGGTCTGGCTTCTGCAATTGCTTCTCTGTTGAACATGGACATTGATACATACTCCCAGCCTGTCTCTCTCCCTGTTGTGGCAGGGCTCTGGGGAAGCGGGGCTCCAGGACACATTGGTTGGGTCATCTGGCCAGGGAAATCCGGTTGGCCTCACGGTTGCATCTGGAAGTTTTAATTTTATGCTATTGTAAAATCAATAAAAGATAAAGAATGACCATCAGATACTAAAGGGAGAATTCTATTTTAGTATAAGTCCCTTCCCCACTACCATCTAAATGATGTCAGTTACCTCTCCAAGACTCAGTTTCCTCACCTGAAAGAAGGAGTTAACAATTGTACCAGCTTCACTGGGTTGCTGAGAGAATTGCATGAGTTAATACTTTAGAGCATTTCAAAAACAGTTTCTGGCACATAATGAATGTTATATAAGTGTCTGTTAAATGAGAGTGAAGAAAAACACCTTTCTCCCATATGTAAGCTGTGTAGGAATTCCTGGAGAAGGCTGGAGGGTTCAGTAACATTGTCTCAGTTGGGTTGCAGGAAATCTTAAAATAGAGAACGGCCTGTTTTCTAGGCTATATCTCAATGGTGAGCCAGCAGACAGGTTCAGAGATGTCTGTCTATTGAGTCTGTGATAAAGGATCTAAACAATCAAAGGAAAGAAGGGACCTGAAAACCTCAGGCTTCAGGCTGAAATCGAAACTATTTAGGTTAGCAAAGGAGGAGTAACACGTTTTTTTAAAGTGATCTTGAAGAGGTGTTAAAGGTTGGATAGATAAGAGAAGAAGTGAAGTCAGAAGAACTCTATAGCCCCATGCAGCCAAACCACTTTACCCAGATACAGTGCATCCAGTTCTCAGGAGAAGTTCCTTTTCACACTTGACTCAACCCAACTAATGTCTCTCTGATTGATGTGTCCCCTGCAAGCTACAAAGGGAGAGATAAATCTACATTGTTCTTCCCATGCACGGCTGACTTTCTGATGTGCTTCCCATGTGTGACTGACTTTCTTGACTGGGTTCCTAGGTCTGGACCTGTAAAAACCACTAACTTTTGCTGCCAGTATGTTGACTACAGGAATAGCATGTTTGGCATAAAATGTGCTTTTGCAGCACTGTTCTTTGGTAATCAGTCTTTTTGGTCTTTTCTAGAGAGGCCAGAAAGACAGTTACAAGTTTGTAGGTACCGGTTACCTTTATGATGTTGTGTGCGTGTTTTTCATTGATCAGTTACCTTTATAACACTGAGTGTGTGTGAGAGAGAGTGTGTGTGTGTATGAGTATTAGTGTGTGTCTTTCCTCCTCCTGGGCTTCATTTTTCTTTGCTCCAGAATGAATTGTTCAGATGGAAAGAGGCGGAAACAAAGAGGCAGCAAGGAAAAAACACCATGTTATTGGAGCTACCCCCAGTATGGTGAAGGATGGAGAATTCTGAATAAGAATCCTAGTTTAGAGATGTACTAGCCAGATATCTTATTTTGCTTTTGATTTATCTCTAAACCACACGCACATGAATACACACACCCCCCCCACATTAGTTCCTATTCTGGAAGAGGCTCATGGGAGTTCTGAGAGAGTTATGTGTCCTATAAAAGAAGGGTTCTCAGATAAGTAAACAGTCTATTTTAAAAATCTCAGATAAAAAGTTCCAGATGAAACTTAAGATAAAATTCTAAATAAAGTCCTATGATTTATAGACCATATGTCGAATAAAGGAATTCCCGATTGTAATCATGATGTACTAAAATAAGTAGCTAAAAGAGACTGCAGATTATTTAATAAGAATCTTTTCAAGAATGTTTATACTTTTTATTCATGGTTTTGTGTTGTGTAAGACTCCATTCTATCTAAAGGCTGGGAGGTGGATGGCATCAACTCTCAAGGTCTCTGAAACCTGAATTTTCCCATGTTTCTGTGTAAAGATAGAGAACAAAGATAAGAGTTGTCAATGGGGCTAATTATGGAGTCCAGATTCCTTCAATGATGACAGTGAAAAATCAAGAGAAAAATATATGCAAAATGACCAGCAGAGTGCATGCTGCATGGATGCAGTCATAGTTCTCAGCCATTAATGGTCTTGATAAAAGTAATAACTGTAGTCTTCTATTCCTGGTGTTGGGGATTTGTACATGTGGGGCAGCTGTTAAAGATGTAAGAATGTGTTGTGAACAAACCTTTCCCAAAGCCTTGCAATTCCCTGAACCTTGACCAAAAGTCTTGGGAACTACCAGGAATCTAGATAGCAGTTAGTCATCACCAGCCTGTAAATATTCAGCTGGCTTTGCTTTTAAACACTGATAACTTCCATGTTTTTAGAGATTGATCATCAGTACGTGGTCAATTCATTAGATTTGTTTCCCCATCCCAGGACATGACTTCGGTCGTTCAATATGATCAAGTAAAGCCAAAGAAGAAAATCAGAGGGGTCACAAAGAGTGGAAAACTCAATTTGAAATCCTGAGTTGCTGAGAAAGAAAAACAAGTCATGATTGTTCTTAAAAACTGGCTGGAGGCACAGGCAGAGATGTGAGAGAAGGAGAAAGAAACAGAAGCATAAAATCTTAGGTTGGGAAGTTCTGAGTAGAGAATCTACTTGTTCAGTACTTACTAAGAAACAGATTGGAGGGAATGAGGAGTCATAAAAGAAGAAGCAAAAAAGCATGTCCTGTAGGCTGAGTTGAATTATTATAAACCCCGCTATTCAAATACTTAACTTGAGTTTGTTCTTAATAATTAGAAGAATTCACTATAAATCCTCTATTTCTAGACTCTTTTAAAATAAGAAAATTAGATAGGTAAGGGTCCACCCTCCCCCAGAGCAAAAATCATTATGGTTATGATTTATTTATGCATTATTGTTTAGAGACAGAGAGAAATTGAGAGTGGAGGGAGAGATAGAGAGGGAGAGAGAGACACAGAGACACCTGTAGCCCTGCTTCACCACTCATGAAGCTTTTCCCCTGCAGGAGGGGACAAGGGGCTTGAACTTGGGTCCTTGTGCACTGTAATGTGTATACTTAACCAGGTGTGTCACTGCCTGGCCCCACTTCTTTTTTTTAAATTTTCTTTTTTTATTTATTGAATAGGGAAAGCCAGAAATCAAGAAGGAAGAAGGAGATAGAAAGGGATAGAAAAAAGAGACATCTGCAGCACAGTTTCATCACTTGCAAAGCTTTCCCCCTGCATGTAGAGATGGGGAATTTGAACCTAGGTCCTTGTGCATTGTAACCAGTTGTACCACCACCCAGCCCCTGGCCTTTTTTTTTTTTTTTTTTTTTGTATTATCTTTATTTACTTATTGGATAGAGATATCCAGAAATCAAGAGGGAAGAGGGAGATAGAGAGGAAGAAAGATAGACACCTGCAACATTGCTTCGTCATTTGCAAAGCCCCCCCCCCCACGCAGGTGGGTACTGGGGGCTCAAATCTGGGTCTTTATGCATTGTAACATGTGCACTCAACTAGGTGCGTCACCCAGCCCTGGTCCTTTTTTTATAAGTGCTTAAGTCCCCTTTCTATTGCTCTATGGACTTGTATGTAGCTGACTTCATTCTGGGAGGCCTACCTGTAGATTATAGGTATTGAAGTTTGCAGTGGTCTGCTCATGTGGTCCAAGAGCATGGAGTGAAGCATCGTGGGCTGACTGTTGAAGCATGGCAACAAAAGTTGACCTTTATGTCAAAAGTGAGTCAACAACATATTAAAAGCACTAGACTTGGAGGCTTTGAGAGCAGATAATATACATCTTATCTTTGTGCTTCAAGATTTTGTAATTCATTAGGGCTTGGATTTAAGATCTAGTACAAAGGGTGGTCCGGGAAATGGCACAGTGGATAAAGCATTAGGCTCTCAAGCATGAGGCCCTGAGTTCAATCCCTGGCAGCATATGTACTAGAGTGATGTCTTGTTCTTTATCTCTCTCTCCTCCTATCTTTATAATAAATAAAATATAAATATATATTATATATATATATATATTATATATATGTAGTACAAAGGTATAGTAGTCTAGTCAGTTTGGTACGGGTGAATATAGAGAGAAATACATCAATAGAACAGACTGTGGAGGCCCAGAATAGATAGGCAATTGATCTTTGAATAAGCTGTAAATATAATACAATGGAGCAACAGTCTCCTCAGCTAATAATGTGGAACAATTAGAAATATACATACAAATATATATATATAGAACGGATACTCTTCTGCAATTAACTCAGAATAAATCATGAGCTGAATGTGAAATCAGAGCTATAAAACACCTAGAATGTCATATAGAAAAGTTCCCAGATAAGCTTGGTAGGGACCTCATGGAGCAACAGTAGTGCATCTGACTCCAAGATAATCCTGGACATTGTGTTGTGTTGACTTTGTAGCTATGACCTGAAGGGCATGAGTTCATGAAATAAAATAGTAATAAAATACCCTGCCCCTGCCCTCACCACCATCACACTGAAGGAAGCTTCAGTGCTGGGGTCGGTCTCTCTCTCTCTCTCTCTCTCTACACACACACACACACACACTCTCTCTCTCTCTCTTTCACACACACAAAGAAAAAATACAGATGCCAGATAAAATAAAATATATGAAATCATCAAATCTCATTGGAAAATTCAAATTTAAACAATGAGACACTTCTATGCACTATTTTAGAATCACCAAAATCCAGAATGCTGAAAACATCAAATGCTGGAAAAAAAAAAAAAGCCCAAACAACAACAACAACAACAAGAACAAAAACAAAAACAAAAACATGCTTTGCTGGTCGAAGCCAAAAATGGTGCAGACAATTTGGAGGCTAGCTTGGCAGTGTGATCCAACACTAAACATATAATCACCATAATCTAGCAATCATGCTCCTTAGTATTTAACCCAAAGAAATTTGTAAATTTTTGCTCTCATGGAAACATGCATACAGGCATTTATAGCAGCTTTCCCCATAGTTGTCAAAAACATGGAAGCAAGCAAGATCTCCTATGGTAGTGTGAATGTGTTAATAACCTGTGATAGCCCCATCTTCAAGGGGAAAGTCCCATGAGAGATGAAACAGTGCTGCAGTTATCTCTCTTCCTCTCTATCATACTCTTCCCTCTAAAGTTCCGTCTCTGTCATGTAAATAAACAAAGTAAACAATCTGTGATGCATCCCAATAATAGGCTATTATGCAGTGCTAAAAAGAAACGAGAAGGCAAGCTTTTTTATGAAGTGAAGAAACACATATCACGTAATTTCAAACTAAGTGACAGCTGACAATTTCAAAATGAGATGTTAGGACCATCAGTGATTGGCAGGGAGAGTGCAGAAGGGATGAAGAGGTACAGCACAGAAGATTTGAAGGCAGTGGGCCAATTCTCTAAGATACAATCACAGTGGCTACATGCCATCATAATTTTGCCCAAAGTTATAGAATGTGTGACATCAACAGTGAACTGTGTAGTCTAACAATAATAATGGGGGGGGTGAAAATGTGAATTCATTGATTCTAACAAATACATCACTCTGATGAAGGTTGTTGATGGTGGCACAGGCTGTAGGTATCTGGGGAAAAAGGGTATGTGATAATTCTGTAATTTCTCACTGAAATTTGCTATGACTTAAAACTGCTCTAAGAGGTAAAGGTGATCAAAAAAAGAATGAATGAGAGAGAGGGAGAGGAAGAGGGAGAGAGAAGAAGAAGCAGGAGGAGGAGAAGGAGGAGAGAAGAGAAAGAGAGAGAGAAAGAAAGAAAGACATGAAGGAAGGAAGGAAGGAAGGAAGGAAGGAAGGAAGGAAGGAAAACTTTTTTGGGTGTAATGATGGGTAGAAATAAAGAGGATTAGTCAAGAAGCACTATCCTTTTCTTCACACTCTTGGAAGTACAGCAAGGAGATCAAGTTTCTTTAACCAAGTCAGACAGTTTCATGCTAAAGTCTGCAGATCTCAACATACACCTCGTAAAAAGTCATCAGTTAGTTAATTGTCTCCTACAATGAATAGTTCTGTGGTTAAGTATTAACTTTTGGTAACTAAATAATACAGCTTTATTATATAAATTTTGGACTCATCTAATACAGGAGTACAACTTCCTGGCATGGAATCTCACTTCTTCTGGAGATAAACTTAAGTTATCTTAAGCCTTCTCCTTACCCAGTTCATGTGTTGTTTTCTGCATCTGCAATGGAAATACTAACAGTGCTCCCACTTATATGTGTAGTGTGATGATTTGGTGAGAGAATATGGGTAAAGGTCATAGCAAAGTGTCTGGCATCTATTAACAGCCCATAAACAATGACTCAAACTAAATTAAATTTTGTGCTTTAAATGTTGCTTTTAAAAATCTAACCCCTCATACACCAGTAAGACATGGTTCCACTAACTAAGCTCATTTAAAAAGAACTAAATGTAAAACTTGGACTGGGTTTGGTGTATTGCACCGAAGCATAGGATTCTGGGGAAGGAGGGCAAGGAATGGGGCTGGGGGCTTTGGGGTCCTTGTGCATGATGGGGGAAAGGACCTAAGTTGGGCATGAGAGTGTTTTCCAAACACCTATCACAGAGAGGCAAGAAGTTATACTCATGTGTCAACAACTGTACTATAGGCCATTAACATCCTCCAATATTTTTTTTTAAGACCTGAAAATGGAAAGTTCCTTAAAAATGTTCATTATAATAACATTTACAGGGAACTAGGCAGTGATGCACCCAGTTAAGCATGCATAGTACTAAACACAAGGACCCACACAAGAATTTGGGTTTGAACCCCCAGCTTCCCCCATTGCAAGGGGATGCTCCACAAGTGGTGAAGCAGATCTCAAGGTGTCTATCTTCTCTCCCTCTCTGTCTCCCCCTCCTCCAACAATTGCTTTTCATCCTATAGAATAAAATGGAGAAAATGATCTCCAGGAGCAGCAGTGTATTGGCAATGCCGGCATCAAGTCCCAGTGATAACCCTGGAGACAAAATAACAACAACAACCATAATAATAATTACATTCACATGTTGAAAATATTGACTATTACAATTCTAGGTATGAATGAACCACCAAAGATGTTCTAAGCTATTTGTTTCCAAGCTTTTAAGAAGACATAGGAAACTCTTGTGCAACCAATATTTTATAGAAGGACAATGGAAAGCAAATAAAAATGGAGCTGGTCCTGGTAGGGTGGAAAGCTGGACTTGGCCCTCCATTCTTCAGACAGCCACAGAGAAAAGATCAAAGAACAGTCTGAAAGCAACAGATTCAGGAAAGCCCTCTTCTGGATCCAGATGAGGGTATAAGGCCTGGAAGTGGGGGGTAGTTGAAGGGCACACAGGGCACGTTGGCATCAATGCTCAGTCATTTTCTCATCTGAAAGATATAGATGCCTACTGCCCCTGCCACCTGGGGGCAGCTCCACAGCCTTGCCCTATGTGTGTACATACATGCGGTTTCATGGATTCTGTTAAGGGCAGGAAATTTGGTTTGGTCGCTTTGACCAACCTACTGACTCAGGAGAGGAATATGAGGGAGCATGCTGAGAAATCTATCTGACCCTTTGTTTGGATTTTGGCACTGGCAGACTAAACAATTTAGTTGACTGTTTGAATGACTCTTTCACTGCAATTTAAGATGTACTCTCCCCAAAGCACATACATTGCTATTAGGAAAATAGAAAAATGAGTTTGATTCACAGGGCTATTCAGTATCAAGTGAAAGTGTGGATGTAAGAGGACATTTTTTGGATGGAGAAGGAGGGGAGTAAGAGAGAGAGAAGAAGGAGGAGGAGGAGAGACACCTGCATCATGGCTCTGCCACTTGTGAAGATTCCTCTCTCCAGATAGAGACCTGGGGATTGAATCCAGGTCCTCACACTTACAGCAAGTATGCTTTACTAGGTGAGTCACCACCTGATGCTTTAAGAGACATTTTATAAACATAAAAACTCTGTATTTTTCCAAGAGGGAGAGAGAGAGAGAGAGAAGGAGGGATGATTTGCTGACTCGACTCTAGTAAAGAATAAATCTTTCTTGCGATCAGGGAAATAGTCTAACTGGTAGAGCATAGAGTTTATATATGTGAAGTTCCCAGTTCAATATCTGGTGCCATATGTACTGGGGAGGGAGGGAGGGAAAGAGAGGGAGAGAGAGAGATAGATAGATAGATAGAGAGAGAGAGAGAGAGAGAGAGAGAGAAATGGAGAGAAAACTAAACTGGAGAAGCCAGAGAGAGTACCTCTCCATGGTTGTTCTCCAAGTTCTAGTGTCCAACATAGTAGAACATGGAAGGGAAGAGGCAATTTATGCATTCCTTTCTTCTCACCACCATCCCAAGCAATCACTAAGTACTTCCAGCCTCTCTTCCAAGGAAATCAAACTTGAGTCCTTTTGTCTAATAGATCCCATGGCAACTTCCTATAAACTGGATCTCAGCAGTACCTTAATGTAATTTCTAGCTTGCTTATGTTTCAAATGTAGGGGCTATGAGTAAATGCATAGTCATTAGTGCTTGGATGGAAGGAATCAAGGAATAGAAGGAGAAACAATGAAATGCTGATTTAAAAATTAGACTGGTAGTTTACTCTCTGTCCAGTGACTGTAGAGTAGGTAGAAATGTGGCAAACAGATAGATGCTTTTAGAATTTCTATGTTTGGGAGTCAGGCGGTAATGCAGTGGGTTAAGTGCATGCGGCGCAAAGTGCAAGGACGTGTTGGCTTTCTGGCAGGGTGATCTCTAGGAGAAGGGTAGGACTGGTTCTTTCTCACTCGTGCAAGAGACGACACGAAGTAAAGACACCAGGGAGACTGCAGCGTGCTCAGATCTCAGATCTCATTTATTAGCAGGTGGACAAAGGTTTAAATAGAAAACCAAACAAGGAACATTATTCAAATATGTCAGAAATTACAGGTTTCTTAAAAGTCAGCTTGCCCCTATGGTAGGGGGCTGGTATGACAAGAATTGATGCAGATACATAAAGGTCAAGATAATTAGTCTCCTGATGCAGACATTTAATTACCCAAAGACTTTGAGGGGAGGAGAGGGGTTGAACCAGTTAAGGCAAGATAGAGAGAAGATAAGCAAATTAAGGACATCAAAGGTGACTGCTAGGAGTGTGTGATAAGGTGTGTTCTCCTCTGTGATCAGAAGGTGAGGTGAACTTTGAGTAAGTGAATCTTAAAGTAGGCGGCCATGTGGCCTGCAGTAATGAAGAGAGGCAGTGAGGTTTCATGGGCCTGAGTCAAGAAGGAAAGAACTAAGTCTGAGTTTCTCCCCTTTGTTCACCTCGGTTGAGAAATGCTCACAAGGGGGTACCTTCTCAGACCTCCATCCAAAGATGGAGGGGAGTTCTCCCTAAACTCTATCGAGCTTACACGTAGCCCCACAAGAACCTGCGTAAGGATCCCAGTTCAAGCTCCTGGCTCCCCACCTGCAGGGGAGTCGCTTCACAGGCGGTGAAGCAGGTCTGCAGGTATCTGTCTTTCTCTCCCCCTCTCTCCATTTCTCTCTGTCCTATCCAACAATGACCTCAACAACAACAATAATAACTACAACAATAAAAAAGGGCAATTAAAGGGAATAAATAAATAAATATATTAAAAAAATTTTTTTAAGAATTTCTGTGTTTAAGATGGCAGTGTGAAAATATATCTTTCTAGAGCAGCACTTTCTAAGATGATTGAATAATCTAGATCTGCACTCTGGTTAGTAGTGGCATGTGAATAATGGACACTTGAAATGTTTCTAGTGCAACTAATGATTTGAATTCTAATAAAAGTTAGTGTGTCGGACGCTGCACATCCAGAAGGAAATACTAGTATATCTTAGCTGAGAAATATGGAATTGAGGAGGTTTTATTTTTTATCTGTGCCATATTGTTGAGGCAGAAAGTAATGATAAAAAGCAACTCATCAAAAAGGGTAGTCATTCCACTTTATGTTATTTCAAAATGTGTGCCTGGATAGTATATATCTGAAGTGATATATTCAAAATACTAGTAACAGATATGAGAATTTTAGTTGTTGGAGATGCTACTGGTTTTTTTCTTTATTTTTCTCACTGGGGCAGCACCATTCCAGGCTAAAAGTTTTCAGATAGAAAGGATGAAAGATACCACAACATTGACACTTCCTCCTCTGCCACTGAAGTAGAAGCCAAAGTGTAACCAAGTATTGGATATGGCTAAGAAAGAACACTATCCTGGTATATGAGTCAGTCACTTTTTCTGTTTTCTATAACAGATCATTTATCTTGGGAACGGTCTCAACTGGGAGAGCCTCAGACTTACATGACAGAGGCTTCCCATACCACCTGAGCTAGACTCTCTTTCTCTCTCCTGTTTTATGGGGAACTCTATCTCACACATGTAGTTAACAAAATAAAATCTTTACAAAGTAAAGCTGACAATTTCCTATAAATGTTTTTAGTGGTCATTTCTACATCTGGCCACATATTTTACTGCTATTCCAAAGCATAGTGTTTGCAAAAAGTATTTACTACTATGACTTGATATACTGTCATGAAATTTAGTTTAGTTCCATGACAGGAAGGATATACATTCTTGTGTAGTAAATTCTGAGACAAAAAAGCACCAGGACATGTCATATGCATAAATAAAGAAGAATGGAGACAGAGAGCCCATATGCTTTTGAGTCCTAAGTAGATGTCCTAAAGAGCTACTGGGACCCCAATAGCCTGGGGAATCTCACCACAGTCTATAAGTGCAAGTTGGCCTCTTGACTCAGAGGTGAGTCATGGCCATGTGAAGTGGATCCTGAACCTGGGAGATCAGTGGGGAGATCAGAATTAGCACACCCCACACCCGCTAATAGCAGACACAAACCCAAGTGAATGCCAAAGCAAATGCATTGCTTCATCTGGGGTTGTTATCATCTAGCAAAACCTCTGTCCCTTAGGAAGTAAATCTGAGTGGAGATGGAGAAAGGGAGGTAAGAGGAAGCAGATTGTAAATATGTTCTGTTGCAGACAGATAATCCCTTTGGGACCGTAAGATCATGGAACGTTGATGCTGAAAGGGACCTAGAGGAATCACTGCATACATTCTCTGGCCTCCATTGCTGGAACACATATCCTCTTCACTGCAAAACTGTTCTGTTTCAAGCAGTACAGTAATTGTGATGGGAGCAAGAATGGTTTCTTGTGTTTAAGTATCATTGTGTAATAGGTTATGGTATGTGGCTATTGTTTTGCTGGAGATGCATGATTCTGTTCTGCATATGTACAAGCTCATACTCATCTCATCATATATACCAAGTGCCGATTCACTTTGTGCATATATTATTAAATACAACCTAGAGGTTATATCTTCCATTTTTGATATGCAAAGAATGGAAAAATTAATCTATTATGGACATAAATTGCACTGTAGATGACATTTCATTAAGTACGTCTTGGTGATGGAATTAAAAACAACAAAATTGGGGTCAGGTGGTAGCGCAGCAGGTTAAGGCATATGGTGCGAAGCACAAGGATCAGCTTAAGGATCCCAGTTCGAGCCCGGGCTCCCCACCAGCAGGGGATTGCTTCACAAGCAGTGAAGCAGGTCTGCAGGTGTCTGTCTTTCTCTTCCTCTCTGTCTTCCCCTCCTCTCTCGATTTCTCTCTGTCCTATCCAACAACAATGATATCAATAACAACAATAATAATAACCACAACAGGGGTCAGGCGGTAGCGCAAAGGTTAAGCGCATATGGCGCAAAATGCAAGGACCAGGGTAAGGATCCCAGTTCAAGCCCATGGCTCCCCACCTTCAAGGGGCGTTGCTTCACAGGTGGTGAAGCAGGTCTGCAGATGTCTATATTTCTCCCCTCCTCTCTGTCTTCCCTTCCCTTCTTTATTTCTCTCTGACCTATCCAACAACAACAACATCAATAAAAACAACAAAAATAATAACAACAACAATGTTAAACAACAAGGACAACAAAAGGGAAAAAAATAGCCTCCGGTAGCAGTGGATTCATGGTGCAGGCACTGAGCCCTAGCAATATCCTTGGAGGCATAATAATAATAATAATAATAATAATAATTGTTGGTATGCTTCTAATTTTGCTTCTAAAAACCCCTTCTGTTTCATTTGATTTAATCCCCCCTGCTTAACACTGTATTCTATTTACATAACCACTGTTAACTAAGCACCACCCTCCCTCCAGGGCATTGGTGGTTCAGTGGTAGAATTCTTGCCTGCTCCACCCCCTCTCCTTGTCACTGATTTTCACCAGTCACTTTTCTCTCCACCCTCTCTACATCACATCCTGTTTACACCCTACTTGGCAAGTATATTAGTTTAGTTTAGCTTAGCTTGGTTTAGATTGTGCTGCATTCTGCATGAATAAAGAGATGTTGTGAACAGCTCAGCCATGAGTCCCGGGTCGTCTGTCTCCCATCAGTGAAGCTCAGCCCGACAAATAATAATAATAATAATAATAATAATAATAATAATATCCACAACACTGATAAAACAACAGATCAACAAAAGGGAAAAGGAGTAGCCTCCAGGAACGGTGGATTTGTGGTGCAGGCACTGAGCCTCAGCAATAACCCTGGATGCAAAAAGAGAAGAAAAATCAGCGTTTATGTTTTATTAACTTAACATAAACTTACAATATGATAGAATTTGATAGGTATAACATTAAGCCTCCACATGCATGTATGACTCACTGTACCTAGCCCCGTAGTTCTAATGTCCTTGCACTGTCAGAACAACTCCTTTACCCACTTCACTTCCCTTCCAGTGGCCACCACAGTTTTAACCAAGTCTAAGAGCTAGTTTTGATTTCTTTACTAGTTCATTTGATTGTTTCATGCTTCTTGACAAATGTAAGACTAAAGCCACATATGACAAGCACTAATCTGGTGTTTCCATAGTTCCCCACCTCACTAGTAATCCAGAATTAAAATCCACTGAGTTATTCCTTCACCAAGAGATGGAGAAATTTCACATAAATTCATAGTCCTCTCTTATATTTAGTCTTCTCCCTCTGATCAAACCAAGAACTCTTTGGAAGAATGAAAAAGAGAATACAAAAGTCTCCATTTGGATTTTAATGGATTTTTTTAAATTTATTTTTTATTTAAGAAAGGACAAACTAACAAAACATAGGGTAGGAGGGGTACAACTCCACACAATTCCCACCACCCAATCTCCATATCCCATCCCCTCCCCTGATAGCTTTCCCATTCTCTATCCCTCTATGGACCCAGGGTTGTTGTGGGTTGCAGAAGGTGGAAGGTCTGGCTTCTATAAGTTCTTCCCCGCTGAACATGGACATTGACTGGTCGGTCCATACTCCCAGCCTGCCTCTCTCTTTCTCTAGTAGGGTGGATCTCTGGGGAAGCAGAGCTCCAGGACACATTGGTGGGGTCTTCAGTCCAGGGAAGCCTGGCCGGCATCCTGATGGCATCTGGAACCTGGTGGCTGAAAAGAGAGTTAACATACAAAGCCAAACAAATTGTTGAGCAATCATGGATCCAAAGCTTGGAATAGTGGAGAGGAAGTGTTCGGGGGGTACTCACCGCAAACTCTAGTGTACTTCTGCTTTCAGGTGTATATTTTGCACAAGTTTATGGATACGTGTGAACATATGCTCTCTCTCACAGAACCTGGTCTATATCTAGGTTTTGGGACTTTGTTAGAAAGTGATCCACCTGGGATGGAATTAGAGAATACTATGAAAGGAAAGGTCTCACCCAAGTAATGAAGCTGAAGGGTTGTCATTCCACACCTGAAGTCTCTGGACACAGTCTGAGCTGAAGCATGTTGAGGTGGTAATCATTGTGTTGATTAGGTTACAAACGACTGATGCAATATTATTTGATATGGATTGGGAGAGGCATGCGGGAAAGTGGGCCCTATCCTAAGATTCCAGGACTGGGGGAAATATAGGTTCTATAGTGGAGATGTGAGGTTCCTGCTGTCTTAGGGTTCAAAAAGACAATGGATAGTTAATGTTATCATCATGTTATTTGGTATTCGGGTTAACTTTGAAAAGTCCTTTTGTTAGGGTTTGCTGTATAGTACCCAGTATCTTGTTGTAAAAGGCAGTAGCCTTGATGTTCCCTTTTTATGCAGAAGTTTTTAAGTTCCTTTTAGTATAAGTTGCTTGTAGTGTGAGATGTAAAATTACTTGCCCTTTCCCCCTTGAAGAACAGGACCTAATCAGTAAGCCACCAGTTGTTTACCAAGAATCAGTAAGCCACCGGTTGTTTACCAAGACCCTGCAAACAGGCAGAGCTTATCAGGGCCTTTGCACTAGGAAATTATTTTCTAGGAAGGGGCAGCTGATGGCGGGGGGATGTGGTGACCCTACCTGGCTAGATTCTATTGGTTGTGTGATTTTGCAATGTTTGAAACTAGCCTGCGCTTTGCTTTGAATAGATCATGCTTTTGCTAAGTTTGAAATGATTGGATTGTGAGTTTTCTATAGCATGTTATTGGATATAGGCTGATAAGGTGATGTGTTCCCCCTCCCTGAGTGTAGTCTGAATTCCTATAAATTGTGTCGTTTGAGCCTTGTTCAAGGTCGAGCTTGGTGGACTGTTGCCAGTCACCATCTCGGCCCGGATTCAAATTCGTGAATAAACATCTTTGCTTCCTTGCAGTGGATGGTGGTTAATTCTCACTCTGTAACACTTGTATATAGCTGTGCCACTGGTTGCTTCTGATCTGCTTGGTCTAGGCTTTTGAGAGAGTCCGCATATCAACTACACAGCCTATATATTAAAAAGACTCGGTCTGTGTTTTAAAAACTTCAAGACATACAATTAATTTTCCCCCTCTCATATTAATTAACTAGTGATTTATATGACTACACTTTACTTCTGATGGATTTTAATTCAAGGAAGGCATGGAATGGTATGAATGTGGATATGAGAAGTACACTATGGTGAAATCTAAGTGAGATAAACTAATGAGTCTCTAAGCATAAAGTATGGGTTACATGTTTTGTCTCTCAGGCTCTCTGTCATATTAATAAAGTCCCACTCAGACCAGGGCACCTTATACTGTCTGTACTGTAGCTTCCCACTGTTTCTTAGAAAAAATCATTGTCTTTCCTTATATGGGCTCAATCACCTGTAGCCTTCTGGTCAACCTTGGTATCAGCACTATCTCCTCCCATTATTTTGTGCCAGTCTTATTCTCTCAAGACACTCAGGTTCTTGTACTTGGGTAGATAAGATACCTTTATTTCTTCCCCAGACACCAAATCACTCCCATACTTTGGATTTCCTCTGGTTTGGGATGGGGGTACCTTGTGAGCAGAGCAGTTAAACTGTCTCCATGAAGGATGAGAGCTCTAAAGGCATTTGTCAAAGAACCCTGGGGGGAGGGTGAATGCTCATGACGTCAAGGAGCCAGCAGGGTCCTGACACAGAATGAAATAATGGTTTAATTATTTACTCTGAAGAGCAAAGCTCCTATTGTCCTCCAAAGTCCTGTTTAATCTAGGGCACTGGGAGGTTAACCACTGTTAAAAATTTCCACCCAGAATTGTGTCTTCTCTTTTTTGGGTTTGTCTTAAAACCCAAGTATGGTATATATTATATACACTCTCTAGGTAGAGTTGAAGTGTCTCAGCTCTTGCTCTTTGCCTTTAATCTCTTCTTTTTAATATTCTTCTTCTTATTATTTTATTTTTTATAGACACTAGGGTTATTGTTGGGGCTCAGTGCCAGCACTACAAATCAAATCCACTGCTCCTGGCAACCAATTTTTCCTTTTTAATTTTTTATTAGATAGGATAGAGAGAAATTAAGAGAGGACAGGGAAATAGAGACAGACAGAGAAAGACACCTGCAGACCTACTTCACCTCTGCAGGTAGAGAGTGATGGAGGGCTCAACCTGGGTCTTTACACATGGCAGTATGTACACTTAACCAGGTGTGCCATGGCAGTATGTATACTTAACCAGGTGTGCCATGGCAGTATGTACACTTAACCAGGTGTGCCACCACCTTCCCCCTTTTCATACTTCTTTTTTATTTAATTTTTTATTTATAAAAGGGAAATATTGACTAAACCATAGGATAAGAGGGGTACAACCTCCCAACAGAACTCTGTATCCCCTCCCCTGATAGCTTTCTTATTCTTTAACCCTCTGGGAGAATGGACCCAAGGTCATTGTGGGATGCAGAAGGTTGAAGGTCTGGCTTCTGTAATTGCTTCCCCACTGAACATGGGTGTGTTGACAGGTCGATCCATACTCCTAGTCTGTCTCTTTCTTTCCCTTGTGGGGAAGGGCTCTGGGGAAGCGGAGCTCCAGGACACATTGATTGGGTTGTCTGTCCAGGGAAGTCTGGTTGACATCATGCTAGCATCTGGAACCTGGTGGTTGAAAAGAGAGTTAACATACAAAGCCAAACAAATTGTTGGATAATCATGGACCTAAAGGCTGGAATGGTGCCGATGAAGAGTTGGGGGGCCCTCCATTTTGTAGATAGCTAGTAGGCATATTTTAGTTATATTCCAAAGGGTCTGTGGCTATATTAGTGTTTGTTTGTTTGTTTTGCCTGAGCTTGAAATCTGATATGCACATGGATCCTAATTATTATCTGGGGAGATGATGTGATGATTGGCAGAAGGACCAGAAAGCTGGATCAGGGAAGAGAATAACTCCCAAATATGGGAAAGGTGTAGAAATATTTTTGACTATAAACCCCAGTGATTTGATGTGATCTGGGGCCCATATGCAGCTTAGGAGCCTATGTGACCACTGCATCCCTGTAGATCTGAGCTCACATTCTGTGGTCATCAGTAGGAACATTCCAACCTGCACCAATATCAGGACCCATCTTCCTCAGGTGTAGCATAGAGCATGTTGTCCATCCTCCCTCTGGAGGATGGAACATTCTCTACCATTGTTGATCCACGTTGAGGGCAAGATCCTATGGGGGCACACAAAGGGGTCTTTTATGTTGTTTCTGCTAGGAATGAATGGTAACAATGGAGAGAGGCATTTATTCGAGGTCTAGGCCCATCATGTCTGGAATCTCAGGACTCCCTGATTAGGGCCCCAGCTGATGGGGTGGCCTGATAGTGACTAAAGAGTCATCATTAAAGTATGCCAGTTAACATCCATTCGCTTATTTTTTATTGACTTACCTTTCAATCCTCCTCTCTTTCCCCCAGAAGACAGAGAAAGCCCACATGGCATAGACTTCCATATGAGCAACTAAGATATAAAATTTCTGTTCCCTCCCCATTAGCCCATCAGATTAAAGTCAATAACTTCTTTTTAATTTTTATTATTATCTTTATTTATTTATCAGATAGAGACAGTCAGAAATCTAGAGGGAAGAGAAAGATAGAGAGGAAGAAAGGCAGAGAGACACTTGCAGCCCTGCTTCATCACTTGCAAAGCTTTCCCCCTGCAGGTGGGGACTGGGTGCTCAAACATGGGTCCATGTGCCTTGTAACATGTACACTCAACCATGTGTGCCACCATCCAGCCCCAAGTCATTAACTTCTCTATCAATATTATATGCACAGTAAAATGCCTCCACATAATTTCTATATTGGAGCTCCTCAAGTCTTTTCTAAATTGGATCATGAATTTAAAAAGTCAAATCTCTGCAATTCAGAGCAGCCTGAGCTCCCCTTTCATTTCTATGTCAGAAGGCAGACTTCTCCATGCTTCAAGATATTAGCCTAAGTATCTGACCCTGTTCATGATACCTATGTCCAATTAGGAACTCACCCTTTTCCGTTAAATAATGAGTATCTCATCAACATCTGCTGTTATCCAGTTAGACCTTAATTTAAATCGTGTGTGTGTGTGTGTGTGTGTGTGTGTGTGTGTGTGTATTTATTTATTTTTGCCTCTAAGTTTATTGCTAGGGCTCTGTGCAGGCACTACAAATCCACTGCTCCTGGCAGCTTTTTTTTTTTTTTTTCCTTTTTTAATTTCATTCTGTAGGACAGAGAGAAACTGAGAGGAGAGAGGGAGTTAAAGAGGGAGGGAGAAAGACACCTTGTTGTTAAAATTGCGGAAGGCTCTTGCCAGGCAGTCTAGCTTCACGGGCGGGTAACAGAGACACGGAGACAACGGCTGGGCAGGGAAGCTGTATTTCTTTATTCAAGAACAACGATTCATCAACTAAGACAAACTAATCACCAAACAGAACTCTGCTGTTCTTTGCGGCGGCGCAAGCACTCTTTTACTCTGGAACTCAGGAACCCTCTCTCTCTTACTCTGCAACTCTGGAACTCTTCAACTCTGGAACTCTGGAACTCTCCCACTTTGGAACCCTCTCTCGGGGCTCCTAGGGGCGGGGCCAAACGGGCCCGCGAAAACTAACTGGACTGATCCAATTCTCTTGGCGGGGGGAGAACTAGAACCCAATGTAAAGCATACAACAATTCCCCCTTTTCTTTTAACTAAATGGCTACAGTATCAAGGGTGTGGGGTGAACAGAAACCTATATCGTACAGGCATTTTTATAAAAAGAAACTGGCACAAACATGGAGAAACATGCAAGCAAGTAACAAGAACCAGTGTGCTGCTAAGGGAAAGCCTGAGGGGGCCATATCTGCCTCTGTGGGCTAAACTTTATCAGCTTAAAAAAAAACATTTCTTGTCTCTGGGGGGCTACTTGCCTCGACAGGCATTTGCATGGGGGCGGGGAACGGCCTAGAGTCCCAAAGGCAGCTGGCTGCAATTTACTTACTATGAAACAAAAATTGTTATTAGCATATTTCTAATAGAGAAGGAATTTGAGACTTTTACATAGCAAGAACGTCTTTTTAACCTTTTGTTACACCCATTCAAGATGGAGTCAGGAAAGGAAACCTCAGGCATGAGAATAATTAGCATAGCCATTGTGCGATCTACCATTTCTAATAGAGAAGGTAATGGAGAGTTTTACACATCAACAAGTCTATTTAACCTTTTGTTTAGACCAACTTAGTTAAAATATATTGATTGTTAACTAATTTTTACCTCAGAATTTAAATGTAAGTTAATTTTATCTTCATGAGAATTATGTTGAAAACCTTTTTCATTTAATTTTGTCTAGTAAGAATTTAGCCTTAAAGTTATTGTTTACCAAACTTTAAACATATACATAAACATGGTCATTAATACATAAGGAGAGAAACCTTTGTTACGAAGACATGTCATTTTAAACACGAATTTAGATATGTACTGTCTTAGTTGTTGGGGGGGGGGGTTCACCATCCGGAGGTGGCCTCCTGCGCAGCTTCACTTCTAGGAATTGCAGGTTGCGATCTCTGCACGAATCTCTGCGTACTCCAGCTTGTCTGCCTTCAGACTGGACTGGCGGCTGGAGATTTCGTGTGCCCAGTTTCGGCAGGGAGCCCGGGGGTCCGGGAGGTCCAGGATCGTTCCAGAATTCATAGCAAGAGGGCAGGCGGGCCAGTTTTGTAGAAGGCGTGGGCCTAGGTGCCCAGGGGTGGCGGCCATGATAGGCCGCCGCGACCCTGCCCCATGGCCCTGCCATGTCTGCTGCCCTGCTCGCAGTGGCTGAGCAGAGTGGAGGGATCACGCGTCCAGAGCCCTGCACCACGCGGTGGAGAGCTGGCTCCTGTGGGCTGGCCTGTGTGCTGGCACTGGGCTCCTGCGTGGTGGAATCGGGCTCCAGCATGTTGGCATCGGGCTCCAGCGTGCTGGCATTGGGCACTTGGGGCTCTTGTGTGCTGGCGTCGGCCTCCTGCGGGCTGCGGGGCTGCGGGCGCGGTGTGCAGGGTTGTCTGGGCGCAGCCGGCTGGCTGGCTGTTTAACTAGGTGGAAACAGCAGCTCCGCGCCTCGCCTCCCGCCCGCTGGCTATTCCCGCTGGCTGTTCTGAGTTCGCCCGAGCGAGTGGAAACCACAGAGTGGTCCAGAGATAAATGTTCCAGAAACAGCAAAACAGTCTCGTGAAGAAATAGCAGAGGCCTTTGGAGATCTCTTCACAAGCAAAAGAGAAGGCCATAGTGCATAGGTAGCCAAATTGTCTTTACTTATCTGAGAGATGCACAGGTCAGGTCCACATGGGCGCCATTTGTTGTTAAAATTCCGGAAGGCTCTTGCAGGGCGGGCTAGCTTCACGGGCAGGTAACAGAGACGTGGAGACAACGGCTGGGCAGGGAAGCTGGATTTCTTTATTCAAGAACAACGATTCATCAACTAAGACAAACTAATCACCAAACAGAAATCTGCTGTCTCTTTGCGGCGGCGCAAGCACTCTCTCTTACTCTGGAACTCAGGAACCCTCTCTCTCTTACTCTGCAACTCTGGAACTCTTCAACTCTGGAACTCTGGAACTCTCCCACTTTGGAACCCTCTCTCGGGGCTCCTAGGGGCGGGGCCAAACGGGCCCGCGAAAACTAACTGGACTGATCCAATTCTCTTGGCGGGGGAGAACTAGAACCCAATGTAAAGCATACAACAACACCTGATGACCTGCTTCACCACTTGTGAAGCATCCTGGTTGCAGGTAGGAAATGAAGGATCAAACCCAGGGTCTTGCATGGATCCTTGCACTTAGTACTAAGTACACATAACCCCCTAAATTATCTTTATAGACTATCACCATTCAGTGAACAGATCAACTAAAAATGTAGTGCAGGTTCTTCCTGACTACAACAAGGTCTTCACAGATCCAACACTTTACATATTGTGTTCCCTATCCTCCCCATCCCCATCCTCAGAACATAAGATAATGGGTTAATTCCCAGTAGCTTACAACCATTTAACTGTCCTCAGCAGAACCTCTTAGTGTGTATCATCATGAAAAGATTTCATGCTCACTTTCATTCAACATGAAATTAAATTATCTTTGTTCATTTAGCTATTTAAGCAGATGTGTTTTGGGTGTATTAACTTTTCTTCCCAAGATTAGCTAACCCTTAACTGAATTCTGTGGTGAGCAGAGAAGTTCCTTTCTATTTTCTTTTTAATTTAAGTTCAGACTTCACAATGGTTTGATTGTTGAAAGGACCAGCAGTGATGTTCTTGGGACCAAGGTCACTGCATAAGTTCCCTAGGCCTACTGTGATAAAGTACTACAGACCAGATGGTCTAAAACAACAAAAAGATTATTCTCTCATAGTTCAAGAGACCACCAGTCTGAAGTCAAGGTGTCATATGAGCCATGTTCTTTCTAAGACTCTGTGTGGAATCTTTCCTTGTCTCTTCTTAGCTTCTAGTGGGGGCCACCAATCCTTGGCCCTCCCTAGTTTCCAGCCACCTTACTCCAGCCTCTACCTTTGTTATTTGTATGACACTCTCCCCCGTCAACCTGTATTCTTAAAATAATACAAATTATACTGGACTAGAATTTATCCTATTATGATAAATTACTTCTATTGACTTGATTTTATATATACCCAGGTTTAAAACTAGAAGGTACATTTTGGAGGGGACTCAAAGCATCCCATACCAAGTATTCTGTCTGTATTATGTCTTGTGCATACTCATGTGAAAAAGAGCGCCTCATCATGAGTGACCATGCTTGCCCTGCTGCAGAGGTGGTACTGAGAGATTGGACCCATCCAGAGGGTCTGAGATGTTTATGGCTCAAGACGAATTAGCCATCCAGCTTTGTACTGGCCAGATATTAATAGTCCCCTCCACACCTTGTAGTATAGCACCAATGAATGAACATGAAGCCTCACACACGTACAACACAGATGAGTAGCCTCTCCAGTCCAACATTCTCTCTTTATTTTAAAAGAAAAAAAAAAAAAGAAGCATGGAAAGGGGTCGTACCATCACGACATTGCTCCACCATGCATGGAATTCCCTAAGTACTGCCTCTGTGCTCCCATGTTGTCCTGGGGAGGGAATCTGGGGCTTCATTAATGGACTTCCTCTCTAGCTGAACCTCCTCCCTAGGCCACCCTACTTTTGAATACACTAAGAAAGTGAAGCTTTGAGAGTTTATCTAGCAGGTCAAACTCAGGAGAAGCTTGAATGGGTGGTATGGTATATACTTGGAAAATAACTTTTAAAATGTGGAAAGCTGTACAAATAAAAGGGAAGATCCAAGTCACTTTAACAATGGAGGCAAGGGTGTGCTGAGGTGACAGCACAGTGGCCTATGAGTCAGAATTTCATGATTGAAGTCCTACAAGGCTTAGGTCCAATCCCTGGCACCACCATCAGTCAGAACTAATCAGTTATCTGGTCTCTCTCTCTTACTCTCTGTATCTATGTGTATCTTGTTAAAATAAAAGCCTTTGAAAAAAGATAATATAAAGGCTTTTATCAAAGACGGCAGAAGCAGGATTGCTGAGATGTTCCTAGTGACAGATTTCCTCACTCTCTGTCAGTTTAGCCTAGGGAGGTTGTGACACTAAATTTAGGTGAATTTCTGATCTGGGATCATTTTCAATTCTATTCTCCATGGTTCACCTCCACACTGGAGAGAGGTCCCTCAGGGTCACTTCTGCTTTCTTCAGATGCTGTGGTTGTAAGATACCCATGAGACTGAAGTGCAGAGCATGTGGAAGGGAAAAAGTGAAGAGAGCACATGGCCAGGGCATGTACCTACACACTACCATCTGTCATAGCAGGTGATGTCAGCAGGCCCCATCCAGATTGGTCATGCCCATCAACAAGGTTCCAGCCCTAATATGTTCTTTCTTCTCTCAGCTCTTCACTCCATCTTAAAACACACACACCACAGCCTTGTTATGACCTCCCAGAGCAGCACTTTTCTCCTTTATCTTCCCTCTCACACACCTTTCTAAGTTCTCAAGTTCTTTGTGAATTAATGCCAGCCCAGCACCATCTAAATTCCAAGAATAAAGGACATCAGTCACATAGTCTAGAGCAGGGTATGTGGTCCTTTGCAGTCAGCTTCCCAAGATCTCAACTAGCGACAGTTATGATCCCCGTCACTCTCATAAACACCAACCACTCCTCTGTAAAAGAACAGAAAGAATCGTCTGCTTGGATCTCAGCTTCAGGCCTTTGCCATTCTTTAATGAGCCTGGGTTTTTTTCATCTCTCTCACATAGTGTGCAACACACTAAATCCAAACTCAATCATTTAGTCTTTGGTCTAGATGAGGACAAGCATCTTTGAATTATATGAAGCGCAAATGCATGCTGCAGGCATTTCTACACCTCTTCCTTAGGTCAGTATCAACGAGCAAGGTGTAAGCCAACAAGCTAACCCCAGCCAGAACCTCAGGGCAGACAGGCAGGAGACCAGTGTGCGTCTTAGTCCTAAAATTGTGATTAGTGGATCTTTGTCTCTTGCACTCTGGTGTGAAACTTTTGCCTGTGACTCCTCTCAGGAGAGGTGGACAGGCCTGGAAAGAGAAACAGGTACAGAACAACTCTGCAGTCAATGTAGAGGCACCAAGTAGCACAGACCTGGCTTCCCAGCAGTTGCACCCTGACAAATGCAATTATCATTCTGAGATATACAACCAACCGGAGACAGTGACAGGTCTTAGATAAGTTGCCAGCAATAAGAAAAGGAAAAGGATATACAAAGAGAAAAAACAGCCCTGGACTTGAAAGCTGTTTGGTTGATAGAAGCAAACTGAAATCTTGACAAATGCCCATGAGTTGGTTCAAAAAGCAAAGTCCATACTCCCAGAGGGTTAAAGAATAAGAAAGCTATCAGGGGGATGGAGATGGGATGCAGAGTTCTGGTGGTGGGAATTATGTGGAACCGTACCCCTCTTATCCTATGGTTTAGTCAATATTTCCTTTTTATAAATAAAAAATTTTAAAAAAGAAAGTAGAGTAACACACACCTGTTAAATTTTAAAAAAAGAGTCACAATTGCATGGGGGTGGAAAAAAAACTTTAATTTTGTATTTGATGTCACATTTGGTTGGGATAAAATACCAAAGCAAGTTTCTAAACCTGTTTGGGGACAAAGGTACATTTATAAATTAAAGAGGATAAATTTGCCTGATAGCAGTTTATATTCTATTTCAAGTAACAAAGCACTTGTCTGTGAGAATACACATTAATACTTATTGAAGGTGCCATAAGGATGTCTCCTGAAGAGCACACATTATCTTTTGGAGCAGAAGAGAGGAAATGCGATGTAAGAGAAAAAAGTGTAGGTCCATTTTCCATTTGAGTGGACAAGACCTTTCCCAGATTCCACGCCTTCTCTTTGAGGAAAGAGGGCTGGATCCAAAGGGAGGGAGGGAGGACTCTCTGACGCTTGTGCTTGGTAAAATAGAAGGTTTTTTTTTTTTTCTTATTTCTGTGGCTGAACCAAAACAACTGCAACTCCAGTCTTTTTCCCCCCAATTTCATTCCATATACCTCCCCACCCACAAAATAAATACAATAAATAGAAAGACAAAAAAAAGATGAAATGATAAAAAAAAAAAGTAAATAAAAACAGACAAATATATACACTTTGCTTTGTGGGATAAAATGGATGAGTAAATCAGGTTGGCACAGGGACTTTGACAGTGGTTTGAGTCTACAAACTAGATAATCGACCCTTATCCTCTTGGAGCCTTTGCTTGTGTCCCTAATAAACTCATATAGCCATGTGATTCAGTCTCCGAGTAATGTCAGAATTAAGAAACAACATCTACCACTTGAAAGCAAAAAAGTAGAATTTCATCCATTATTTATGCCTCTCTGGAGTTATTAAAGGGGTTGGTTCTCAAACATATTTATTCAAATCCCCTTTGCTTCGCACTCTTCCTCCTTACACTAGTTACTCTGAGTCTTGTTTCAAGGGAAAAGTGAAAAGCTTCCTCTTTTCATTCTCTGCTTTTACAGTTTTTTTTTTCCTGTCAATTCATCTTCCCTGCTGTCCTCCAAGTCCTATAACATCTACATCAAGTTATCTCTTCTTCCAGAAAAAAAAAAAAATCATTCTGTGAGATGGTGGAGGTGGAAATTGATTTAGAATGTACAGAATCCTAGGGATATAGCTCTGTGGCAGAGCATTTGACTGCAGAGTCCCTTTCAGTAAACTGGGAGAGCAAGGCTAGCAGAACAGTGCGCTCGGTTAGTGTACTGCTATGCATGTGTGTGACCCAGGTTCAAGCCTAGTCCCCACTACACTGAAGGAGAATTTGGTGCTGTGGTCTCACTAACCTCTCTCTCTCCCTTCTTCTCCCTCCCCCCCATGTGTGTGTGTCTGTGTGTGTGTGTGTGTGTGTGTGTGTGTGTGTGTGTGTGTGTTGTCTTTAGGGAAGGAAGGAAGGAAAGAAGGAAGGAAGGAAGGAAAGAAGGAAGGAGGGGAGAAAGAAGGAATTGGGAAAGCTGTAGATGTGTTAACAATACCAAGTTACTGACTTTTGTCTCTGTCTTACTATATTTTGTCCCAGAGAATTCGTAATTCAAATTTATCCTTGTTTATTATACATATTTGGTGTGTAAACCGTATAAAATATTTTAAACCCTTTTGAAAAACAATATATCACTTTATCCACATGTAATATTTTGTATAAATTTTATATAAAGGATTGTAGAATTTATTTTTCCTGTTCACCCAGAAATTCATAGAGTGAGACAAAAAGAGAGAGGAAAGAGTTTTGTCTGAAGATGGTCATGTAAAGGACGCCAGGCTGTGTCATAACCAGTTAAGCATACTTAGTACTAAACACAAGGACCTGCACAAGGATCTGGGTTCAAGCCCCTGGCTCCCCACATGCAGGAGGGATGCTTTACAAGCAGTAAAGCAGGTTTGCAGATGTCTATCTTTCTATCTTCCCCCTCTCTCTCCCCCTCCACTCTTAATTTCTCTCTGTCCTATCCAATAAAATGACCTCCAGGAGCAGGGGATTTATAATGCTGGTACTTAGCCCCCATGATAACTCTGGAGGCAAAATAATAATAATAATAATAATAATAATAATAATAATAATAATGTAAATGACTCTACCTCTTTCTGAAACTTCTAATCATGCTCCTATGTTTTTTATATTTTTATTTTATTTTTACTATTTTTAGTTCTCCTAAGGGCAAGATATTTTTGTCATATTCTCTGTAAATGAGATTCTCCACTAATTAATTAATTAATTGACTCATTTGGTAAATTAAATATTTTATCTATTTTATTTTAATAAGGGGGGATATAAAGAAAAATACATAGAGAGAATACCAGAACACTGCTCAGCTCTAGTTTATGGTGGGACTGGGGGTTGAATTTGGGACCTCAGAGCCTCAGGTATGAAAGTCTTTTGGGTAACCATTATGCTGTGTCCTCAGTCTATTAGTAAACAGTTTTTGTCAAGGGCAGGGAGTAGATAGCATAATAGTTATGCAAAGAGACTTTCATGCCTGAGGCTCCAAAAGTCCCTGGTTCAATCCCTGGCTTAAAAAAAAATGTCAATAAATTAGTGATTTCTTTCCATATATTTTTAAAAGGCGAAAGATTTATGCGATCTGAAGAGAAACCAGAGTATTCCATATATTTTAAAAATATTTTCTGGAGTCTGGAGAGATGCCTTAGTGGGGATGGCAGATGCTGTGCCTGTATGAGGTCCCAAGATGACCACATATGACCAGGAATTATACTGGTATCTTAATCATCTGTCTACCTAGAGGTGGCTGAGAGAGACTTCAGACCATTAAAAAAATCCAGTCCTCACTGGAGGATAGAGGACTGAAGCATCCTAGATTTCTCTGAAATCTAAGGTGGATAGAGCAAAGACTACTGGGAATCCATGAGCCATGTTGAGCTGACAAAGCAATCTCATAATTCTTAGAAATGGTTCTGCTCTTGTATCACCAATGCATCAATGGTTACTAGGCAGCAACTTGTGGAAAGCCTGGCCTTGGAGCAAACACAGTGATGGATTTCAGAGAACATCAGAGGCTCTCTGTCAATTAAGTCCCTGAGCTCCAGTTTGTTATCATGAAGAAGGAACTGTCATACTATGAAAGGTCTGCCACTTTATCATGTCAAACTAGTGCCACATAATTCTATAAGATTCACTACCTCCTGTCACAGTCAGTTAACTGCTGCCCTGATTTCCCCAGAGTTATACTGGTAACAAGGGCAGATTTTAGGACAACTCTAGTCTTTCAGTTAGTCCTAGATTAATAAATTATATCACCACCATTATGAAAACTGATGTTATGAGAACTGATGCATTCATTGACTTCCTTCCTTTACAAAATAGTATGAGAAACAGCATATTCATTATACCATTAACATTGCCAGTTATTGAACCTAAGACAATGAATAAGAAATTGTTTAGGGGATAGGTAGCATAATGGTTATGCAAACAGACTCTCTGCCTGAGGCTCCAAAGTCTCAGGTTCAATTCCCTGTACCACCATAAGCCAAAGCTGAGCAGTGTTCTGGTTACAAAAAAAAAAAGGAATGCTGAACTCTGTGACATGTAAAATATTCCAGAAAATAGAAATGCTCTACAAGCTTTTGGGAGTTGGGCAGTAGTGTGGAGGGTTAAGTGCACGTGGCGCAAAGCACAAGTACCAATTAGGATCCCGATTCGAGCCCCCAGCTCTCCCCCTGCAGGAGAGTCACTTCACAGGTGGTGAAGCAGGTCTGCAGGCATCTGTCTCTCTTCCTCTCTGTCTACCCCTTCTCTCTCAATTTCTCTATCCAATAACAAATAAAAAAAGAAAAAAAAAGAAAAAAAAGTGTTTCTGCCTCTGAGGTTCTTGGTGTCTAAGTGAAAGATGGAAAGACATATTTACATGTGTATAGTAAAGTGTTAAAGGACTGGATTATCTATACAGACTGTGAAGGACTGAAAAGTGATCAAGTATGCCAGTAAAGGGAGAGAAACACTCACAGTCTTTGAGGGTTTACCAGATAGATGATATGGATAACAAAGAGAGAGTCATGGGATCAAATAAAAGCTCAGACATACTTGACTTGTTGCAATGCTTTGGGATGACAGGAATATGACAAATGAAGGGGGCTTAGAAATACAGGAGAAGTGAAGAGAGGTGAAATCAGGGTCTAGAACCTAAAGAAAATACAAACAAGGGGGCCAGGCTGTGGCACACCTGGTTAAGTGCACACATTACAGCGTGCAAGGATCTGAATTCAAGCCCCTGGTCCCCACCTGCAGGGGAAAAGCTGCATGAGTGGTGAAGCAGGTCCGCAGGTGTCTCTCTGTCTCTCTCCCACACTATTTCTATTCAAAATAAATAAATAAAGATTTTTAAAAAATTAAATAAGAAAAAGAAAATATAAACAAGTCTGAAGTGTGACTACTGGGTTATGCAGGTCAAGTAATTGGATCATCTAAGTCAAGAGATGAGATGCTCAGAATTCCCTCAGATTGCACACTGGAGAATAAACTAAGAGTGTAAGACTGGAATCAGGTAAAAACAGGCAGATGGCAGCTCTGATAGGCCTGCAAGAGGTAACAGTGAACCAGTGTGGTACTGGAAAAAAAGAATGATGAGGTGTAGTGGGGACTCAGTCATGTTATCTGAGTCAATGGGCTATGAGGGAAGACAGTTAAAGTGAGGAATAGATAAAAGTGACAGAAAGGATGCCCTGGGGACCTTGTTAAAAAAAAAAAAGATACTGTTATGAGGTCGGCAAAATAGCTCACTTAGTGTGCTGCTTTTCCATGTGCTCAACCCAGGTTCAAGCCCAGCCTCTACCACACTGAGGGAAGCCTTGGTGCTATAGTCTCTCTCTCTCTCTCTCTCTCTCTCTCTCTCTCTCTCTCTCTCTCTCTCTCTCGGATGCAACTGTGGTCAACAGAATTTCAAAGTAATCCCAAACATACTGTGAGACTACATGGGGTATCTCTCTTGTGATTTGGTTCATTATATGGCACAAATGAAAATATTTACATAGGTGTAACTAAAATCTTTAATCAGTTGGCTGTGAGTTAATCGGGAAGAAAATAACCTGGATTTGGGATGACCTAATAGAGACATTCACTCAGATAACATCAACAGAGGATATAGAAGTTAGAAATGTAAAGGAGATAGAATCAAAATGGCAACAGCATCTGGCCAACTCTCCGTGAAAAGCTGATTTAGACCTGAGAATTCTGGGTGAGAGCAGGATTTCCAGGCCATTAGGAGCGAAACTGTAGAGGAGGGGACAAAGAAGACAAAGAGGGGACAGTGGAATATTGTAGCTCAACTGTAAATAGGCAAGACGTACTAAGAAGGACAAGTGGAGTGGGTACTACCAAGTCACAGATGCTACCATAATGCCAATCTGACTTCTCTGGGCAGATGACCTTACCAATGTGTCCAGGAACCCTACCTCCCCAGAGCCATACCCCACTAGGGAAAGATAAAAACAGGCTGGGTTATGGATCAACCTGGCAATGCCCATGTCCAGTGGAGAAGCAGTTACAGAAGCCAGACCTTCTACCTACTGCACCCCATAAAGATCTTCAGTACATACTCCCAGAGGACTCAAGAATAGGGAAAGTTCCAATGGAGGGGGTGGGATATGAAACTCTGGTGGTGGGAACTGTATGGAATTTTACCCCTCTTATACCACAATCTTGCCAATCATTATTAAATTACTAATAAAAAAATTTAGAAATGTTGCCTTTTTCTGACCTCGAAGAAGCCAGCCATTATGATTTCATAGCTGCTGTGAAATTAATTCTGCCATCACCCACATAAACTTGGAAGAGAACCCAGAATCTCAGATGTGCCCTAAGCCTTGCTTGAAATCTTGATTGCAGTTTTATGAATCCTTTTCTCATCTGTTCTTGAACTACTGACCTATGAAAACTGTGAGATAATAAATAATATGTATTCACTTAAATTGTCTAACTTAAGGTAATTTTTTAGACAGTAGTTAAGAGCCAGTACTCTAATCAACATAATCAAAATAACTTTGATTTAATTTCCTTTATGGTTCCCAGGTGGATCTTATGAACAGAAAGCATTCTTCAAAGGCCATTTTGAAATTAATTTAAAATAAATATTTTTAATTAAGGTTCCACAATCAAAAAACGAAATGCTCTTTAATCTATTATTTTTACTTTATAAATCTTATAAGTATGATTATGGGGTTAGTGAGCTTATCACTTTTTAGGGACCTTTGATTAATGTTTGATTCTAGTTACAAACTAAAGAAAACATTGTGCAATGTCTTGATAAATTTAATATATTTGATTTCACTTGAAAGAGCTTTTGTTGTCTAATACATCTACTCAATTAGTCCAATGATTCCTATAAATCAAATTAACTTCTTAAAAATAGAAGTTCCTCAGTTTTCTTAATTATAAAATAAAACTTAAACTTATACCTGAATTACTCAATTACTGTAACTCAGAACTGTGATATTTAGTTAGATATCCATAGACAATTTTTTTCTAAATATGATACAAGCATAAAATAACAAGATTGTGTTTTAGGTTCAGAAGCTATATGTGTAAGAATAGTATGCCAGTCTTGTGCCCTTATTCTACTTTTGGTTTTTTTTTTTCTTTCCTCCCTCCAGGGTTATTGCTGGGCTCGGTGCCTGCACCCTGAATCCACCGCTCCTGGAGGCCATTTTTCCCCCTTTTGTTGCCCTTGTTGTTGTAGCCTCGCTGTGGCTATCATTATTGCCATTGTCGATGTCGTTTGTTGTTGGATAGGACAGAGAGAAATGTAGAGAGGAGGGGAAGACAGAGAGGGGGAGAGAAAGATAGACACCTGCAGACCTGCTTCACCGCCTGTGAAGCAAGTCCCCTGCAGGTGGGGAGCCGGGGGCTCGAACCAGGATCCTTACGCCGTTCCTTGCGCTTTGCGCCTTATTCTACTTTTGAAGTCCTTTTCATTCTGACTTAGCTGGGCCGAGGACTTCACAAATGCTTCCTGGAACCCCACCTCTTCAGAACCCTATCCCACTAGGGAAAGACAGAAACAGGCTGGGGCAAGGAGGCAGGGCTGTGGATCAACCTGCCAATGCCCATGTCCAGCAGAGAAGCAATTACAGAACCCAGAACTCCCACCTTCTGCACCTCCAAAATAATTTTTGTGAGAGGGTTGGGGGTGGTGCAGTTGGTTGAGTGCACATGTTATAATGCACAAGGACCCAGGCTCAGGCCCCTGTTACCCACCAGCAGGGTGAAAACTTTTCAAGTGGTGAAGCAATGCTGCAGGTAAGGCTCTTTCTCTTTCCCTTTCTATTCTCCCCTTTGCCTCTCAATTTTTGGCTGTCTCTATCTAATAAACAAATAAATATAGTAAAATAAATAAATAAATAAATAAAATAGCAAATATTGTATCCTTCAACCTTTAAAAGGTATTTAAAAATAAAATAATAAAATAAAAGGGATCAGGCAGTGGTGCACCTAGTTAAGTGCACACACTACAGTGTGCAAGGGTCTGAACCCTGGTCCCCAGCTTCAGGGAGAAAGCTACACAGGTGGTGAAGTTGAGCTTCAGGTGTCTCTCTGTATCTTTCCCTCTCTACCTCCTCTTCCCCTCTCAATTTCTCTCTGTTTCTAATAATAAATAAATAAAAATTTTAAAATAGAGAAACTTAAAAACATTTTTTTTTTGGTTCATACTCATAGAGGAGGAGAAATGTTAAGGGAAGATGACCAGAAGGCTCTGAACTTCAGTTCTATCAGGACCTAAAACATTTGCTGCCAGGAATCTTGTTTTTATATCACTGAAAGTGAAATGAATTTGGAAAACACTAGAGGAAGCCAGGCTGTTTCTCTTGTGTCACAGAGATGAGAAAAAAAGGAAAACCACCCAGAAATAGTAATAGATGAAGGGGTGAATTAGAAGGGAAGTGAAGGCAGGATCATTGAAAAAACGGATATATATATTCAGCTCATATCTGTGACCTTGGAAGAACTACTGCAGTTTCCAGTGAAGAGAATGGGGATACAGTACTCGTGTGGTGGGAACCATACGGAATTATGCCCCACTATCTTATAATTGTGTAAATCAATATTAAATCTCTACTAAAAATAAATGAAAATAAGAGAACCATAATCAGTTTTGGCTTCTCATATGGTTAACCCTGAACTAGGGCCAATAACACTGACCAATATGGAGGTCTAATGATGCTGATGTCCAGAGGGGCAGTTAAAACACTGCCAAAGAGGATCCCTTTGGATCACCCAAGTCTTAGACTCTGTTATGACAGATAAGGAGTTTATAGGAACCAGACTGAGTTGTGTGTCATACTATTGACTATTACTTCTATCTACATCCGGACAGAAGTCTGGAATCCCAGTCCTGGAAGTACCTTATGGAAGTGAATGAATCTTGTACCACCAGAGTGACTCTACTTCCGCTCATTCTTGGCATTCCCTCCTCCCCCTACCAACAGCCAGTCCTTACGTCCTGAGTGGAGGAAAGGGGCCACAGAGGTGTGAAGGAGGAGTACTGGACTGTAGGAGACTTACCCAGGGAAATGCCTAACTAGCTGAGCAATTATGCCTTCCTTCTGGAGATGGAGATGCACAGGAAGTTGGGTGGCTCATTCGTAGACTTACTAATAGACCCAAGCCTTGAGTGTTGGATTCCAGGCCAACCATTTAGCCTTGCTCTGAGAAATATTTCCCTACCCCCACACCCACTCCTGTCTTTTGTTTCCATGAGATCCTTTCCAAGTTGGTACAGATAGCTTGGGTGGCAAAATACATTTGGTCTCTGACACACAACCTCATCTAAGTTCATTTCCCACGTCTACGCTCGACCGGACCTGCCAATATACGCGGATATCTTCGCCCACCCTGTCCAACGCTTGACGTCTCATCACCCAATCTGGTCCCCTACGCCTACACTGAACTTCTCTGTTCCAGACTCTTGGAAACAGAGTTGGCAGTCAGCTGAGGTAAAGAACAAACACCTCATCACAGACCCCTGCAAGCGTCAACCCGGCTTTGACCTAGCACGTTATGATTGGGCCCTCCTCGATCGCTATCCAACAGGCCATGCCCGGTGCGCCGCTATGTTCCATCGCTGGGGAGCCAGAGACGACCCGAACTGCCCCTGCGGCTACAGACAGACTATGACCCACATAGTCAACGACTGCCACCTCTCCAGATTCAAAGGAGGTCTCGAAACTTTACATCAGGCTCAACCTGACGCTGTTGACTGGCTACGGAAGAAGGGCAAACGCTAGAAGAAGACACACCCCTCTGCCTCACCCACTGGCAAATAGTTCAGTTGTTCCTGGAGCCAAGTGAGCTTTGGGTAACTCCAGAGATATGATGTCTTCTCGGAAAAATGATCTCTGCTCTTAAAGTATGTATATGCTCAGTCTTGCCACCTCTTTTTTATCCTTTCCCCTCCCTTCCTTCTTTTTGTCCTTATCTTCTCTGCACTGCATTCCTTCTTACTCTTCCTCCTCTTGTTCTCCTTCCTTGTTTTTTCTTTCCTTTATCCCATTCATCTTCACTAGGGATATCCCTGCATTCATGTTTTGTTTTTTAAAGAAGCTGAGGGGGGGGGGGGAGAGAGAGAGATTTGTATTAGCGACAGTACAACATGCAAGTTCTTGTTACATGCCAGACACAGTGACAAGCTCTTGACGCCTTTTACCTTTAAAACAACCTTGACTGACTGATTGGCACATCTTGTTCCCAGTTTTTCATATGACGAAACTGAGTCTTAGAGAAGTTGGGTGGTTTCCCCTAAAGTGCTTGAGTCTCACATCTCAGTGACAGAGGAACCACTCAAGGATCACACAGTGAGTCATGCTGCCTTGGCAACCCAGAGCCAATGATCCATTCCATTTGACTAGAGGCCTTTAATATAATCACTTTAACACTGACCTAGGATCTAGAGCCTAGCAAGGTGCCTGTCTAGCTTCTGTGCCTCCCCTCTGAGCTTCCAGACTATTGGTATGCTTCTAATTCTGCTTCTAAAAACCACTTCTGTTTCATTGGTTTAATCCCCCCTGCTTAACACTGTATTCTGTTTACATAACCACTGTTAACTAAGCACTGCCCTGCCTGTAGGGCATTGGTTTAATCCCCACTAGTTCATGATGTCTTTTTGCTCCACCCCCTCTCGTAGTACACCCTGATTTGCACCAATCTCTTTTCGCTCCACCCTCTCTACGTCACATCCTGTTTACACCCTACTTGGCCAGTATATATATATAAGGACAGGATTGTGATTATAGTTTTGGTTTTTAGCTTAGCTTGTCTTAGATTGTGCTGCGTTCTGCATAAATAAAGAGATACTGCGTACAGCGCAGCCATGAGTCCCTGGTCGTCTGTCTTCTACCCGCGAAGCTAGCCCAGCACCAGACCATGCTCACTAAGGGAAAATCTAGAAATTATACAATTAGGACAGAGAGAATGTTTATGAAATCAAGCCTAGATTCACAACTTCTGTCCATGAATGGAGTCATCCCATATTCATCCTTCTCTTTCTGGCTTATCTCATTTTACATGATTTGGGCTTTCAGGTCCTGGTACATGAAAGTGGAGGAGGACCTAGACGGGGGTTGAGAGTGTTTTGCAGAAAAGTGAGAAATTTTACACAAAAATTAATACCCCACTAATGCCATTAATACCCACAATAAAAATTTTAAAAGGAAAGAAATCTAGCCAAGAGGGCCAAAGCTCATCTTTACTCTTGTATTCAAACATCTGCTAGGAGCGAAGTAACCTGCTTTTGTCCAGATTTAAGAGAAGTCATGTGAAATGTAGTCAAGGTGAATGGGAAGGATTGCTGAATGTTAGTCAGATACAAGAACCTTGTTGGTTCTCTGAAAAGACTTAAGACCCGGCCAACCCTCAGGACAGCCACAAGCAATTCCAAGCAATATATATATATATATATATATATATATATATATATATATATATATATATATATATATATATAGAGAGAGAGAGAGAGAGAGAGAGAGAGAGAGAGAGAGAGAGAGGGAGAGAGAATACCACTCTGGTACATGTGTTGCTGGGGATTGAATTCAGGACCTCATGCTTGAGAGCCCAATGCTTTTCCCACTGCACCACCTCCCAGAGCAGCCTCTTCTTTTTTCTTTTTTTGTATTATGAGACTTACTTCCCAAGAGGAGTACCACATGTGGAATAAGGTGAAACTTGTCAGAAAAATCTTTGAAAAGGGTGAGAAATTGATGGGCATATGTCCCTTTAAATTAGTTTAGATTGTGTTCCTACACATGATTGCAGGATCATAGGATGTTTCTATTTTTAGATTGAGCACTCTCTGCACTGTTTCCCATAGGGAGGTTGGACCAGTTTACATTCCCACCAACAGTACATCAGAGTTTCTTTTCCTCCACGTTTTCATCCACTTTCATCATTGTGGATTGTAGAAAACTCAAACAAATGACCTGCAAAAGAAGAAAATAATAAGAAGACAAACTGTCTCCAAGACTTTGTTAGAACCGTGGTGGTTATCATTGGGGGTGGGCATGGGGAGCAGATCACCTTGGTAGTGGCTGCAGTGTGGACGTCTACTTCTGTAATATTATAATGCTATGAACCATTATAAAAAACTGGAGGTTGGGTGGTAGTGCAGCAGGTTAAGTGCACATGGTGCAAAGAGCAAGGACCTGTGTAAGGATCCTGGTTCAAGACCCTGGCTCCCCACCTGCAGGAGGCTCACTTCACAAGCGGTAAAGCAGGTCTGCAGGTATCTATCTCTCCTCCTTTCTGGCTCCCTCTCCTGTCTAGATTTCTCTGTGTCCTATCCAACAACAACAGTATCAATGGCAACAATAACAAGGGTAACAACAAGGACAACAAAATGGGAAAAATGACCTCCAGGAGCAGTGGATTCATAGTGCAGACACCGAGCCCCAGCAATAACCCTAGAGGCAAAAAAAAAAAAAAGGTGAGAAAATAACTAGTCATCAATCACTTCACATACCTCTTAAAGATTGTGTAACTTGCCTACTAAATAAAATATAAAAAATAAAATAAAAAATAAAAGTAATAAAAAAATATTACTCAGAGATTTAGTGATTTCAAACAAGTTCTTGGTTGTAGCTTATTCTCTGGATTAAGATTATGGTCATGAAGAAGAAATGATTTGGGAACTTCTAGCCTCAGTCTGGTCTCCTTCCACCAGAGAGCCTCACATTCCTCTAGGAGAGGTGTGGAGTAAGAAAGACATGGTCTGGAGAGCTTCCTGCAGGTGCTTGAGGAACTAGACCTCTAGGGAGATGGCTAGTTACTTTCGGAGAAGGAGAAGGAGATTCAGTTAAAAGGACAGGATAAAAGAAGCCTGATCTGTCAACAGACAGAAACATCCAACCAGGAAATGCAGTAACTGACCGTGAACAGTTCAAACATGGCACCATATATAAGCTAATCATCTTGGACATTTGTTTCTTTGCACAGGCTAGGCAGAGGCAAGGCTCTGTGACTCTAGGCAGGCCACTTCACTTTCTTGTCTCTGCATCCTCAGTGGTGGCACTCACGGCTTGAACCAGCTGCTTCGCAATTTCCCCCTTTGATGCCAAGACTCCCTGCACAGAGAATGGGGAAGTCTGGTGTTTCATGGTGATTGTTCTTCAGGCAAATATCTGGCTTTTCTCCCAGTGCACTAAGGGTTGAGAGTGGAAATAAGCCCCTTCCTTCCTGGTGGCCTCCTGGGATGGAAGTGTAGGCAGGAAGAGGCAGGGCCCTGCTTCAGGGTGAGGTCCGGTCTGCTGGATGTGTGTCACCAGCAGGATAAAACAGGACTTTTGTCCACGTGAGAAAGTAAAGGAGGCAGGTGGAGCCTGTTCTGGGACAGGAAAGTCACACAAACATCCCAAGCAGCTGAGATAACAAGAAACTATTGAGGAGATGGAGGGCATGTCAGAGGAAAAGGGCCTGGCCCAACTCATGAGTGAAAAAGGTGGGAAGGATAACAGTGTCCAAGTTCACAGGCAAGGCCTTCTGGGAGTGGGGGAGGGGGAGGGAGAATCAGGAATTAAAAGGAGAAATGCTGAGGTTCAGAGTCTCAGATGATCAAATGAAAAGGCTTGCAGGCACATGGCAAAGATCATGAGGTGGGATAAACACTCAGTGGAGTCAGAGTGAGACCCTTTGTGATTAATGGTGAAGGGGCAGGTGCAATGCAGCTGGGCAGAGGCCAGGGCTGAGAAATAGGGTAATAGAACCCAGGTCTCCAATTTCCCCTGACAAGAATTCCTGAGGAATAAAGGCCTAACATTTTAGACATCATTTCAAATTGTGCCTATGATTTATATCCTGTCTGACACTGTAGTCTGTGCAGTCTGTTCCATTTTATCTTTATAGTTGCTTTGGGAAATCAAAATACTGGGCACCATTGTCTTCACTGACTGATGTGTGGATGAAATCTTAAATTGATTTAGGGGTTGGCCAAGGTCACAGAGTAGCCGGGGAGAAGAATATGTATTCAACCCTATATTCTGATCCTAATGTAGACCATTGGCCTCATTGCTGTTTCAAACTATTACCATATTTTCATATACTGAAGTAAGTATCTTCATGTCTTACAGGTATAATTTGTGATGGAATTAATTAAAATCTCTGTGGATGGTTACATGACTGAAAAAAAGTCGCACACACACACAAACACACAGCATTGGATTGTGCTACAGGAAGTCCAGGGAAGTAGCTGGATCCTCATAATCAGCACTGAATCAAGAGAAGGACATTTCTGTTCAACTCTGCCTTCACCAACCATCTAGCCAAGACCAGTCATAGTCTCTGTCTCCCTACCTCTCTCTTTCTGTTCTCCGTGTAACAAGACACAGAGATCATCACAACAGCTTCAGTTTCCACTGTGTGCCAGGCCATGCTCTAAGTATATATGAACTTTCTTAATCATATTCCAGCTGTCCTGTCATCCAGCCATTTTACAGAGGAAAAAACCAGGACAGAGAGAGTGAAAGAAGTGCTCTGAGGATGCAGAGCAAGCAAGCAGAAGAGCTGAACTGTCCAGTCCCAGGCTCTGTCTCCAGAGCTGGTGTTCCTCTGATCCACCATATCCAGGCTGCCTCAGAAAAGGCCTCCCACTTCTGCATTAAACTCTTCTGTCATCTCCCCAGAAAGGATGGGTCAGTCATGTGACCTTCATGTAGTACCCCATGACAGAAAGTATGTCTTCCCTCCTCACACCATGTGGGCTTGCCCCATATGCCTATTCTACTCAGGATAACATCTGTTGGTCTGCTTCTAATTCTGCTTGTAAGATCCCTTCTGTTTTGATCATCACATTAGGTTCGCTTGCATTGCTTAATGCTGTGGTCTATTTACATAATCACTGCTTTACCTGAGACCTGCCCTGCCTACAGGGCACTGGTTTAATCCCCACTGGTTCACACTCTCTTTTCACTCCGCCCCCTCTCCTAGTCACATCCTGTTTTCCACCGTTTAATCCCCACTGGCTCGAGCTCTTTTTCCACTCCACCCCCTATCCTACATACTTCCTCTTCCTGACACTTCCACCTCAGGAGATATAAAGGGCAGGATTTTCTAATGAAGAGAGATTAGATTGATTGTTCTGCATTCCCGCTCATCAATAAAGATTGAACTGCGTTCCCAGCTCAGCCATGCGTCCCTGGTCATCTCTCTCCCATCCGCGATGCTAGCCCAGCATCTGGTGCCCAAACGGGGACCAGCAAAAATCTACGTGGCTGAGCCCTGGGACCTGACTTGCATCAGAACTAGGGTTTAAGGAGATCATGGAGAGAGACATCTAGTTGCTGCCATCCCAGCCCATGCCAGTTTGAACAGTGGCTGATGGGGGCTGGTCGATGGTGCACCTAGTTGAGCACATGCAGTATCATGTGCAAGGACCGGGGCTCCAGCCCCTGCTCCCCATCTGCAGAGGGGGGGAGGCTTAGTAGTGGCAAAGCAAATACTGTAGGTGTCTCTCTTTCTCTCTCTACCTCTTCCTCCCCTCTAAATGGTGTCTCTCTTTCTCTCTCTACCTCTTCCTCCCCTCTAAATTTCACTCTGTCCTATCAAATAAAGTGGAAGTGGCAGATTCCTTGGTGCAGACATGAGCCTAGCTGGGGGGGAAAAAGTGACTGCTTAGACAATGCCTGGCCTTAATGCATGTGCTCACCAAGCAGAGCCCTCTAAGGAGTAATAATGATAATCCATCATTAAAATGAGCAAAGTCTACAATAATAACTGAAGGGTCTCCTGGAGATGACAGGCGTCACAGAACACCAAATGATGAAATTCCTGGCTAGAGGAGACTCTGAGGGCAGCCCTCGCAGCCCCTGATGCTACTTCAGAAACAACCTAGAGCATCAGGTCCCCTGCCTGAGGTCTCACAGGCCATGAGACCAGCGCTCTGTCTGGGACACACATTTCCTGAGTCTTCTTCTTAAAGATCAAGCTAGAAGAAACAGGCATCCTCTTCCCTTCCCTACAGGGCTGTCTCTTGCATTTCTAGAACAAATAGGATTGTCAGGCTGGGGTCTGCATAAGGTCTGAACCCTATGTTCTGCTCACTGGCTTGACTGCCATTTCAATCAATCAGCACATGTTTATATACTGAAACAAATACCTTTATATGACTTACAGCTATAATTTCTGACATAATTAATTAAGATCTGTGTGGACAGTTATATGACTACACACACACACACACACACACACACACACACACACACACACACGACATCTGAATTGTTCTATAGGACGTCCAGGGAGGTAGTTAGACCCTTAGAACCAGCACTGAGGGTGCATTTACATTCAACTTTGCTGTCACCAACCATATAGTCATTCTCATTCTCGTCTTCTTTTTAAAAAAAATATTATTTGTTTATTTATTCGTTATTGGGTAGGGACAGCAAGAAATTGAGATGGAAGGGGGAGGTAGAGAGGGAGAGAAATAGAGAGGCAACTGCAGTCCTGCTTCACCACTCGTGAAGTTTTGCCCCTGCAGGTGTGGACCACAGGTTTGAACCAGGTCCTTGTGCACAGTAATGTGAGCTCTTAACCAGGTGCACCATCACTTGGCCCTCATCATTCTCCCCCCCCCTTCTCTTTTCTGTGCAACAAGAAGACACACAGATCATCACAACACCTAGCATATCTTCAGTTCCCACTGTGAGCCATGCCTTGCTCTAAAGCCAGTAAGACACCACAGACCATTCCACAGCTTGTGAAGCTTCCTGCCACCAGTGCTCCCATGTAGTGACCAGACATGAACCTGGGTCCTCCTACATGGTGTGCTCTCCTCCATGACACTAAAACTCTGGGATTTGTTAGAAACTAGTCAGAAATACAGATTTGTGTGTGTGTGAAACACGCACACAGAAGTCCATGGGTTGAAGCTCAGTCCTGTCCATATCTTCTCCACAGTACCTCACAATCCTGTTCTTATGCCACTTAAATCCTCATTCATCCCCACAAGTGCCTGCAAATGAATTAGTAACCAGAAATGTCTCTGGCTCATGGCAGGAGAAGCAATGGTCCTTGAACCTATCTTTTCTGCTTCTCTGGTACCCTCCAGGGCTCCTTCCATAGTCACAAGCCAGAGTGTCTTGGATTCACCAATTCCTTTGTCTTCACATTACTAAGAGCATAGGGACCCCAGCCATTTGTGTTAAGGACTTCCCCCAAGAAATTCCTGGCACGGAGTCCAGGAATTGCATCCATTGACCACCACAATAACCATATTTATTGGCCATCACTAAGATGCACGTTCTCAACACACCTGCCTGCTCAGCCTGAAATGTTTGACCACCAGCTCAAGCTCTAAGCAGCAGGAGACACTGCACTCTGTACTAAAGCTGTTGACATTTAGGGGGGAACAGCCTATGAGGTGGATGCATATGTGAAGTTTTTGAAAAAGCATAAATAACAACCCAAAATTATGGTGTTTTCAGCCCCATGATCCCAAATTAGGGAGGGGAGAATAACAACGGAAGGCCTTGTTTGGAGAGTTTGGAGGAAATTTTTTTTAATTTCCTTATTGGGGAATTAATGTTTTACACTCGACAGTAAATACAGTAGTTTGTACATGCATAACATTTCCCAGTTTTCCATTTAACAATACAACCCCCACTAGGTCCTCTGCCATCATGTTCCAGGACCTGAACTAGGTTGGAGGAAATTCTGAAGTGGGCCAACAGTGGAATGATCTTAACCGCCCCCCACCCCCCGAAGAAAGCCCTGGAAAGTTGTCCCTCTCTCTGTTCTCCTCTCAGTGAGGCTTTAAGCACTGTTTCTCTCTGGAGAAAAAAAGAAATGTCTCCCATTAAGTTGCTGATGAGATTTAAAATAAAAGGAAAAAGATCAGCCTCAGGACTGAGAGACCTAGAAGCAAGTGTCTTCAAATTACAATTTCCATCTTCCTGTGAGGCAAAGTCCTAGAAGCTAAACTACATAAACAATATGAAATAACAATGTCAAAATGTTAAACTTGTGATCAATTTTCTTTGAGCAAAGTACTCTGCAAAGCCTTCTATATGATCTATTTAATTCTCACAGCTATTCAGTGATGTTCATGGGATTTTTATCCTAGTCTACAGATAAAACACTGAGATTTAGGCAAGTTAAGAGACACCCCCCTCCTCCAGTGAAGTGTCCTTGTTTGGGCTAAACACTTGGTGTGTGGACACACAACAGTTCAAGGTGAAGTGTCAGGAGTCCCTTGTTATGAGGTAAACAGCAGATTTTGTGACTATCCTCTTGAAGAGATTAAGAGATTACTGGCTCTGGCTCCAGATCCAAGAGAAAGTCTGACAACCTGCTCAGGGCCAGGAGCCTTCAGAAAGGGAGGGAGGACAGAAGCCGAAGGAGACCACCACTGCTACAGTGGCAGAGAGTCTGGACAGGGATTCTGCTTGTAGGACTGAAAGCAAGATGAGTTCTTCTGGAAGGCTTTCAGAGCACTCGGCTGGGAGGAGTGCCCCTCTGTGATAGCTTGGGCCAGAGTCCCTGCTGTGCCCTAAACTGTGACTCTAATGAATTTTGGCTTCAAGCTATCTGCCCCAATCATGGACCAGTGCTCATACCTCCTCGCCTGGGCTAGGTTGCTACATGTGGCTTGAGATTAAAAACGAGTTTACTTTCCCAAGGCTAGGACCATGGGGTGAAAAGATCAGGGAAAGACAGTGAGTCGGTAGTTAGAATCTGAAACCCACTGTGCTCACAGAATCGACTGCTACCCAGGTTTTGCTTTACAAATGGAATCCCACATCTGTGGAAAGGGGCAGTGGATGTCAGTTCTCAGCTTGAAACCTCCTTTTTGGTAGGCTTTCTCTACAGACTCCTGACCCATGATTAGTTCCATTACTCCCAAGATACACACACACACACACACACACACACACACACACACACACACGCACAGGCACAAACACACAGGCACACATGCACCCGCCATATACTCTACACACATATACATGATCATGAGCAGCACACTACTAATACACACACCACACCACACACAGGGAATATGCCTCCCCCATGATGCACACACAGCACAGTCACACCAGATTCCACAACGTACATTCCATGTACACCTCCCTACATACATGCACATGCCAAACACATACACCTACACATGCACAATGCACATCACCCATGTAGGGCCAGTTTTGTAGTGGAAATAGAAAAACCACCATGCTTTCTGTGAAAGTCACACTGTCACCTACAGTTTAATATCATCTTCTGTGCACTTAGAACACTCTACATTTCACAGATGTTCTATTTGTATTGTATTTTATATTTTTAATTTTTTATTTATAAAAAGGAAAAATTGACAAACCATAGGATAAGAGGGGTACAAATCCACACAATTCCCACCACCAGATCTCTATATCCCATCCCCTCTCCTGATAGCTTTCCTATTCTTTAACCCACTGGGAGGATGGACCCAAGGTCATTGTGGGATACAGAAAGTTGAAGGTCTGGCTTTTGTAATTGCTTCCCCACTGAACATGGGCATTGACTGGTCTATCTACACTCCCAGCCTGCCTCTCTCTTTCCTTAGTGGGGTGGGGCTCTGGGGAAGTGGAGCTCCAGGACACATTGTTGGGGTTGTCTGTCCAGGGAAGTCTGGTTGACATCATGCTAGCATCTGGAACCTGGTGGTTGAAAAGAGAGTTAACATACAAAGCCAAGCAAATTATTGACCAATCATAGACCCAAAGGCTGGAATAGTGCAGATGAAGAGTTGGGGGGTTCTCCGTTTTAGCTAGGTAGCTAGTAGGCATATTTTAGTTATAATCCAAAGGTCCTGTGGCTATACTAGTGCTTTTTGTTGTTGTTGTTTGTTTGTTTTTGCCTAAGCCTGAAATTTGATATGCAGATGGATCCTAATTACTATCTGGGCAGTTGATGTCATGGCTGGCAGAAGCACCAGAAAGATGGATCAGAAGAGAGTAGCTCCCAAATATTGGAAAAGTGTATAAATATTGTTTATTGTAAACCCCACCGATATGATGTGGTCTGGGGCCCATATGCAGCTTAGGAGCCTATGTCACCTCTGCATCCCTGTAGATCTGAGCTCACATTCTGTGGTCATCAGTAGGAACGCTCCAAGCTGCCCCAGTATCAGGACCCATCTTCCTCAGGTGTAGCATAGAGTATGTTGTCCATCCTTCCTCTGGAGGATGGAACATTCTCTACCATTGCTGATCTAAGTTGATGGCAAGGTCCTATGGGAGTCCACAAAGGGGTCTATTGTATTGTTCCTGATTGAGATGACTGATAACAATGGAGAGAGGGATTTATTCGAGGTCTAGGCCCATCATGTCTATTTTGGAATCTCAGGACTCCCTGATTAGGGCCCCAGCTGATTGGGTGGCCTGATAGTGACTAAAGAGCCATCATTAAAGTATGCCAGTCTCTTGCCCTTACTCAGCTTTTGCAGTTCATCCTTTGATGAGGTTAGCTTTGGAGTGAGTGAGAAAACTGTAATAGAAAGTAGAGGAGGGTATCTAAGTCTAAGTAGACACTATATCATTATGAACTTTATACTGACTCACTACAGACTATTGTGTATTTTTGCTTTCATGTGTATATTTTGCCCTAATTTTATGGATACATGTGAACATGTGCTCTATTCACAGATGTTTTATTACTTTTATTTTCCAGCATCTTTTCCTTTCTTTCTTTCTTTCTTTTTTTTTTTTTTGCCTCCAAGGTTATTGCTGGGTCTCAATGCCTGCACTATGAATCCACTGCTCCTGGAGGCTATGTGTTCCCTGTTGCTCTTATTGCTTATTGTTGTTGTTGTTGGATAGGACAGAGAGAAATGGAGAGAGGAGGGGAAGACAGAGAAGGGGAGAGAAAGATAGACACCTGCAGACCTGCTTCACCACTTGAGAAGTGACCCCACGGCAGGTGGGGAGCCGGTAGCTCAAACTGGGATCCTTATGCTTGTCCTTGCACTTTTTGAAGTCTGTTTATTTCAGAAGGAGAAAGTTGCATTGGCTGGCAGAGCACCTGATTGAGAGCACACATTACCATGTGACCTGGGTTCAAGCTCCCAGGCCCCATTTGTTGGTGGGCAAATTCAGAAGCAGTGGAGCAGTGCTACGGGTGTCTTTTTCTCTCCTCTCTGTTTCTCTCTGTCTCTGTTAAAAGAAAGAAAGAAAAAAAGAACAAAGAAAGGGTGCCAGATGCTATGGACTCATTGTGTAGGCACTGAAGCCCAGCAATAACCCTGGTTACAAGAAAAAAGAAAGAAATAGAGAAAGAAAGAAATAGATAAAGAAAGAAAAGAAGAAAAAGGGAAGAAGTAGGGCAAGCAGTGGCACAACCAGTTAATCACATGTATTCCCTGCAGAGGGGAAACTCATGAGTAGTGAAACAAGTCTACAGGTCTCTCTCTCTCTCTCTCTCTCTCTCTCTCCTCTCTCTTTCTATCCTTCTCCTTCTCTCTCCCTCTCTTTTTTTTTTCCTCTCCTTCTCCCCTCTTGATTTCTCTTTGTCTTAACAAATAAATAGAAAGGAGGGGAGAAAAAAATTGGTGGGCAGGAGTGGTGAATTCAAGTGGTGGCACCAAGCCTCAGCCATAACTCCTGGTGGGGAAAGAGAGAGAGAATGAGAAGCAGAGCATGACTCTGGTTCATGTGATATGGGGGATCAATCTTGGGATGTCATGTGTTAGGGTCCAAATCTTTATCTTCTGTGTCACCTCCTGTCATATTTATGTATTTATTTATTTACTTTTAGATGAAGATAGAGAGGCACAGAGAGAGTGAAAGAGATCACAATACCAAATCTTCTTGCGGTGCGGCAGGAGCTTTGCTTAAACCTGGGTCTTGCGCATGGCAAAGTGGTGCACTCTCAAAGCGTGTGCTGTTTTGCAGGGCTGCTCATAGATATTTTCAAAGATAAGAATAAATCAGTAGAGGGTCCACGTGGTGGCACACACAGTTGACTGCTCACATTGCTACAAGCAAAGACCAGGGTTCAAGTCCCTGGTTTCCACCTGCTGGAGGAAGCTTGATGAGCAGTGAATCAATACTGTAGCTCGCTCTGTCTCTGTCTCTCTCTCTCTCCCTCTCCCTCTTTCTCTCTACTTACCCCTTCTCTTTCCCTTTCTACTTCATCCTCCCATCCCAACTTCTCTCCGCCCTATCAAATAAAAGAATAAAATAAACTGGTAGATTTAGCTAGTTCATGCTGTTGACAGGATGACATTAACACTACAGCATGTACCTTACACAGAGCCTGGCGGGGTCTTCTGAGGCAGTGGGGTGCCTGTCTGGCCTCTCATAGACTGAATCTTCACTCCAGGGCAGACTTTCTCTTCCCCCCATACTTGAGCTTCACGACACCTCTGCAATACCCAGTGATCCAAATGCCTACCTCCATCTCTCCATCTCCCACAGATGCTTGACCAGAAGTCCCAACTGCCCCATTTTGCATTTACATGAGTGGGAATGAGGCAATTCCTACCCGGCTTTACATCTGGCCCACAGCAAAGGACAAGGAACTCAAGGTCAAGCGCAGGCCCACGTTTGGACTTGCCGACAGACACCCATGTGCATGGAAAATAGCAAGAGAGAAATCCAAGGGAGCAGGTCACACAGGAGGCTCAGGGTCTGGACAGCTTTCAGCAGCAGCCACGTCCTGAAGGAAGCCAGACGCAAACAGTGGTTTCCAGAAAAGGAGGAATGTGTGGGTTGGGTCCTGGGAGGATGTGAAGCCCAAGCAGGCGTGTAGAGAACCAAGCAGAGCCAGTAAGGCAGGAGCAGAAAGTGGTGCCCGGGAGAGCAGACAGGTGGTCAAAGCACAGGGCAGGAAGTTGCTTTGCTCAGAGTCAAGAGCTCAACTCTGTCAAGAGTCACTCACCAGCTGCCCAGGTACCACCCAGGCCAATGGATCCAGAAGGCCTGGAAGAGCACCAGGAAGGTTTTTGTTTTGTTTTGATCTTTGTTTATGTGTTAACTCCTCTGATGATTGAATGTGCAGTCAGACTTCAGACTGTTGAGTGAGTGATGTTGGGTCTCTCACTGGTGCTGGTGGAGAGGAACAGATGTGGTCCCTGTTTCAGAGCTGCTGGAGGCCTGGGAGGAGAGATAAACATTAAACACAAAGTCAACACTCACTTGCAATCTGTGGTTTGGGCTTCACAGGAAGAGAACAGGGTGGAGGGTGTGTGTGTGTGTGTGTGTGTATGTGTCTCACAGTGAGTGCAATGTTTCTGACTTCTGGGAGAAAGTACTTAACACATATAAACACCATAGGATTCAGTTACTTGGAAGCAGCAACATCATTTGTGATTACAGTACTGCTTGTGCAACAGTGTAAATATTGCAAAACTTAATAAGATTATATTTTTAACTAAAATGTCAAGTGTTGGTTCTCTTTGTCATGTGTTTTATTTATTTTACTTTATTATTATTATTTATTTATTTTTACCGCCAGAGTTACTACTGTGCTTTAGTGCCTGCACAATGAATCCACCTCCCTTTGAGGCCATTTTCCCTCCCTCTTCTCATTCTTTTATTTGAGACGACAGAGAGAAATTGAGAAGATAAGTAGGAGATAGAGAAGGAAAGACAGCAGCACCAGCGCTACTTCATGGCTTGTGAAGCTTCTCCCTGCAGGTGTGGACGGGAGGCTTGAACCCAGACCTTTGTTTTTAAGATTATTTTCCTTTTAAAATCTTTTTTAAAATTTATTATTGGATAGAGACAGAGAGAAATTGAGAGTGGAGAGGGAGATAGAGAGGAAGAGAAAAAGAGACACCTGTAACTCTGTTTTACCACTCATGAAGCTTTCCTCCTGTAGGAGGGCTCCAGGGACTTAGGTTGTAATGTGTGCACTTAACCAGGTGCTCCACTGCCTCATCTGTAAAGTGGAGACTGTCTCCTTAACCCCTTTCTTCCTGGGGGTCCTGTGAGTGAAACTATGATACATTCTTGTTTGGACAAGAGTCAAGGCTAATAGTTGTGTCTCATTACAAAGGGAAGCATCATTCATCCAGCATCTATCACTGACCAGGAACCATGGCTTGAGGTTTATAGCATAGTGCTTATGCAAAGAGACTCTCATAGCTGAGGCTCTGAAACAGGTTCAATCCCCTGTGCCACCATAAACCAGAGCTGATAAGTGCTCTAGTCAAAATAAATGTTATCTGTTTGGTTCCTCCCCCCAGCAAGTTCAACACCTTAGTCGAGGTATAATCTTTTCCTTTTTTCAGAAAAGGAAATTGTATGCTTAGGGCAATCTTCCAAGAGCTAGGACAGTGGCAGAGCTGAAGAGGTAAGGTTCTGGGACCCATTGATGGAAAGATAGAAACAGGCTGGGGGTGTGGATCGACCTGCCAATACCCATATTCAGCAGAGAAGCAATCACAGAAGACATAACTCTCACCTTCTGTACCTCAAAAAGAATTTTAGTCGGGGGCTGAGCAATGGTACACTCAGTTAAGCACACATATCATCATGTGCAAGGATCCAGGTTCAAGCCCCTCCTCTTCACCTGCAGCAGGGATGTTTCTTGTATGGTGAAGCAGGTTTGCAGGTGTGTTTGTCTTTCTCCCTCTCCATCTCTCATGACACCTCTGCAATACCCAGTGATCCAAATGCCTACCTCCATCTCTCCATCTCCCATAGATGCTTGACCAGAAGTCCCAGCTGCCCCATTTTGCATTTATATGAATGGGAATGAGGTAATTCCTACCCGACTTCGCATCTGGCCCACAGCAAAGGACAAGGAACTCAAGGTCAAGAGCAGTCCCACATATGGACTATATCTCCACTCTCCTCTCAATTTATCTCTGCCCTGTCAAATAAAACAGAAAGGAAAATAAAACCAAAGAAGCAAAAAAAAAAAAGGAAAAACATGGCCACTGGGAGTGCTGGATCCATAGTGACAGCACTGAATCCCACTGATAAAACTAGTGGCAATTAAAAAATGGGGGGGGGGGATTTTGGTTCATTGTCTCAGAGGGGGAGAAATGTTAGGGGAAGATGATCTGAGGGCTCTGAACTCCAGTTCACTCCATCAAGACCTGGAAAGAGATGACAAGAAGGAGGAGGAGAAGGAGGAGAACATTCACAAGTAGTAATAGGTGTAGGTGTGACTTAGAAAGGAAGAGAAGGCAAGATCATAGGAAAAAATGGCAAATGTCTATAAATACAGATTGTTATAGAAATAATAGTCAACCCATTTCTGTGACCTTGAAAGAACCGCTGCAGTTTCCAGTGGAGGGAATGGGGACACAGATCTCTGGTGGTGGAAATGGTGTGGAATTATATCCTTGTTATCTCATAATTTTGTATTCAATGTTAAATCGCTCATAAAATAAAAAATGACAGAGCTATCAATAGCTGGTCAAAACCCTCCAGGTCAGGGAGACAGAATGAGAATGTGCTAGAGTGATGGCAGGTGGGTAATATTGAATACAAGAAAGAGAAGAAAAGGGGATAGAGAGCAAAGTGGAAAGAGAAATACAATGATGGAGGGAAGGAGGTTGAAAGAGAGGGAAAGTGAGGTGTGTATGTGTGTGGGGTGGAGTGGAAGGTGGAGTGTGGCAAACAGAGGACGAAGGGAAGAGCCTGACCCTGCAGTTATGGGCTATATCTGGGATATAGATATATTTTCCCAAGGTTTGGGTGGAACGGCCCCTCTGTCTGCTGACACATCTACATCTGCAGTTCAGGCTGTTCTGCTCAGTTTCCTGAAGCCACAGCCCTCCTCCCAGCCCCAGCCTCAGCCCCAGCCCCACCACCTCCTTTTTCTCCTTTTCCCAGCCTCTCCCAGGTCCTAAGGTTTAAGCAAGGCCTGAGCTCCGGATGCCTCAGGTTTTCTCAGACAATTGCTCAACTGCCATTTAGGAGAAGTGATGCAGTTGACCTTCAACCTGTTTGGGATACCCTGACTTTCAAAGTGAGAAAATAGACTTCCTTTCATAAATGGAAAATTCTTCCCACTGCCTTTATTCCAAGAAGGATGGAGAAATAGGTGGGTCTGAATCAGAAGCCCAAGGGAGCAATGTTCAGAATCAGCTCTGTGGATTGTTTTCCGTTAGGGGCCGACCAGAGTTTAGGGGGACATTCCTCCCAAATTGCTTAGGGTTCACCAGTCTTTTTTTTTTTTTTTTTTTTTTGCTTCCAGTGTTATCACTGGGGCTTGGTGCCTGCACCATGAATCCGCTCCTCCTGGAGGCCATTTTTCCCATTTTGTTGCCCTTGTTATGCTTGTTGTTATTGTTGCCATTGTTATAGTTGCTGTTGGATAGGACAGATAGAAATTGAGAGAGGAGGGGAAGACAGAGAGGAGGAGAGAAAGACACCTGCAGACCTGCTTCGCCGCTTGTGAAGCGACTCCTACAGGTGGGGAGCCAGGGGCTTGAACCAGGATCCTTATGCCAGCCCTTGAGCTTTGAGCCATGTGCACTTAACCCACTGTGCTACTGTCCAGCTCCCGGGTTCACCAGTCTTGACTCTATCTTCCCTTCCAGAAACAAAAGGGGTCACAGATTCCTAAATGATCATCCCTACCTTGGTTGGCATCAGGGGAACCCCCCCCCAGGCCCCTGCTGCTCCCTGAACTGGCCACTGGGGGCAGCTTGTACCTCCTCCATTGTACCACAGAATGGGAGGAGCAAGGAGAGTTTCACCCTGGACACTGACATCAGAAGTGTCACTGTTACAATGAGTGACTGATGTCCAGTTCTCTGCTGGCTGCCCATGCCCCCTCAGTGCCCACATCCATCGGCCATCTCTACCCTGCAAAGTGTCACTGCCCTCCTTAATCAGCCAGGAAGAGCCAGGAAGTTGTACAGTAGGGTCAGGCGACATTGCTGTTTGATTTCTGAGGAAATCTCTCTGTGTGATACCACATCTGCAGTGTCTGTGCTGATGCAGGCCTCAGGTTAAATGTCACCTTGCCAAAGAGCCCCTCCCAGCAACCTTCCCTAAGGCGACGGACTCCCCTTTCCCAGGCTTTCTCTGTGGAACAGCTGTTCGATGTCATTTTGTTGTTGTTGTTTTGTTTTGTTTTGTTCTGTTTTCACATAACTTACTTGGACTGGAAGTTCTTATTTCTTAAAGCCAGGATAACATACCAACTCCCTGGCATCAATTCTCTCCCTATTTGTAACTCTTGCACCTAAAGCAGAGTAGTGTTCAGAGTCATCTGACATAAGTGCTTTTATTATTATTTAATTATTTATTAGAGAGAAACTGAGAAAGAAGAGGAAATAGAGAGGGAGAGAGACAGCGAGACAACTGCAACCCTGCTTCACCACTCATAAATCTTTCCCATTAGGGGTGGGGACTAGGGGCTTGAACCCTGGTCCGTGCACACTGTAATGTGTGTGCTTAACCAAGTATGCCACTGCTTCACCCCTAGAAATGTTCATAAGATCTTGGAGGCAATGGCACAGAGGCCAGTGTGGGAACCCAGGGTGTTCCCAAGTACCACTCCTCTGTCCCACAATCCTGTCCCTGCTTCGGTCTTGTCCCCAAGCCTCCCCCACTTTCCTCTTTGTTGGGGTAGGAAGCACTGGAACCTAATATCTGTCCTGGAGGTAATTCCATCTCTGCCACTTCCTGGCTATGAACCTTTCTACAGTGATCATAACAGTAGGATTATTTGGAATTTTAAATGAAATAACTAGCCAACTGGAGTCAACACATATTAAGCACTCAATGAATATTAATTGCCTTATATTCATCTTCTCTTTTTCCCTCTTACTGAATCTCTTCCTTTCTCTCAACCTTTAGTCTCTGCCTATAAAGATTCTGCCAGAATTATCAACTGTATTTCTGTACTAAAATTGGACTGAGACATTAGGTAGATGTAAATGTTCACAGAATTGTTTCTTGGCAGAGGAAGAGAAGTTTAAGGTATAATGTTTTGAGAAATATAAACAGCATGACCCAAGAGAAACCTAGAAAGAGGGAGACTAGAGAGTTGGACTGTCTGCCCAGTTGTGGGATTCGTTCAAACCAACACTCCTTAAGGCCCTACAATTCCGATTTTTGATATCACTGTGTTTGTTCAGAGGGATAAGTAAATTTACAAATGTTCATTGCATCAGGCTTAGCTGGTGGGGTGCAGGACTTTCATGAGTGAACACATTTATTGTGTCAGATGAGAAGCAGAAGAAATCATTCTCATTTGTCAGCAATACCACTCTTAGTTATAAAAGGGCTATGAAACACTTACTGAAAAGGCTTGTCAGTGGTGCACCTGGTGGATGTAGTTCTCCCAAGGTCATGGGTATGGGTTGACTATTCTTTCAGTAACTATCTATATGTATATATCTCTGCCCATTTTTTCCTATCGTTCTGTCTTCTCTTCCTTTCTATGTCATGCCTATACCTATTGCTATTTCTGAATGTCCTTCTTTGTTCCTCTTCTTTCTTCAGGTCCTGATGGAATTGGAGTTCAGAGACCTCTGGCCATCTTCTCCTAACATTTCTTCCCCTTTGGGATTATGGGTCAAAATTCTTTATGGGATGCAGAAGGTCTGGCTTGTGTAATTACTTCTCCTCTGGACATGGGCATTGGCAGGTGGATCCATACCCCCAACTTGTTTCCGTCTTTCTCTAGTCTGGTAGGTAGGGCTCTGGAGAGGTGAAGTCCTGTGGCATATTGGTGAAGTTGTCTGCCCAAGGAGGTCAAGGTGGAATTATAGTCATCTCAGTAGCTTGATGGCTGTGGCTTAGTGAGTTTCAAAAGAAATCCTGGTTGTATTTTGTTGAGTTTTCAGGTAAATTCTCATTTTCTCCCCTAGTTTCACAGGAGAGCAGTCTGAAATGGCTCCCAATGCATAACTGAAAGTCTCCAAGAAAAAGAAGTTTTCTTTCTTTTTCTTTTTTGCCTCTAGGCTTACCGCTGGGTCTCGGTGCTGGTACTACCAACCCACGGCTCCCTGCAGCCATTTTTTTTCTTTTTTATTCAGTAGGATAGAGAGAGATTGAGAGGGGAAGGGGAGATAGAGAGGAAGAAAGAAAGATAGACAACTGCAGACCTGCTTCACCACTGGTGAAGTGACCCAGTTACAGGTGTGGAGCAGGAGCTCAAACCTGGGCACTTGCACAAGTCCTTTTGCATAGTACTATGTACTCTTAACTGGATGCACCATTGCCCAGCCCCAAAAGAGTTTTCTTTTCAGAGGGCTGCTCTTATCTCACTCCCTGCCTCTCTCTTTGTGTGTATCTCACTCATAAAAAAGAAGAAGAAGGAGGAGGAGGAGGAGAAAGAGGAGAAGAAGGAGGAGGAGGAGGAGGAAGAGGAGGAGGAGGAGAAGAAGAAGAAGAAGAAGAAGAAGGAGGAGGAGGAGGGGGAGGGGGAGGGGGAGGGGGAGGAGGAGGAGAAGAACGTAGCTTAAGGATCCTGGTTCAAGCCCCCGGCTCCTCACCTACAGGGGAGTCGCTTCACAAGCGGTAAAGCAGGTCTGCAGGTGTCTGTCTCTCTCTCCCATTCTCTGTCTTCCCCTCCTCTCTCCATTTCTCTCTGTTCTATTTAACAATGACATCAATAACAACAATAAAAAAACAAGGCAACAAAAGGGAAAATAAATAAATATTTTAAAATCTTTAAAAAAAGAAGAAAGAACAGAAAGAAACTCTAGTTAGAATTAATGCATTACTATAATATTTACAATAGCTAAGGCTTGGAAGCAACTCATCAGTGAACAACTAAGTAAGGAAGTTGTGGCATATATACTCAATAGAATATTATTTATCTATTAAAGAAAATCAACAACAACAAAAAAGAGATTAAATATTTCCTTTCATGACAATAGGCATGGGACTTGAGATAATTATACTAAGCAAAAATAAGTCAGAAAGTGAAAGAAAAATAATGGAAAGTTTCACTCATTCGTGGAAAATAAATAAACAAAACAAGGTAACACAACACAACAAAAATAACAGACTGAGAAAAAACTGAGAAATGAAGAGGGATGGATAGACTGGACCGACGGGTCAGGTTGGTGATGTTGAATGGCACTAGGTTTCCAGTGCTGACTGTATTGTGGTGGTATATATATAGACTGAGGTGGGAAGAAGGACTCCATGAGCTTAGACAAAATTGTAAGCTAATGGCAGATCAATTAAGATTTACTGTAAAACAATGAGTTCTGAGAGTTAGGAAGGTGACTGAGTGGTTGATTGCATACCTGGCATACATGAGGCACTGGGTGTGATCCCCAACACCAGATGAAAAATGAAATAGTTGAGCAGTACTCTGGTCTCTCTCTCTCCCTCTCCCTCTCCCTCTCCCTCTCCCTCTCCCTCTCCCTCTCCCTCTCCCTCATTCCCCCTCTCAGTAAAAAAAGAAGAAACATTATCTCACTATATGGAAAAGAGAGAATTCTGAATCAAGAATGGAAAGACCTCCCACCACTACCCCTTCCGGCTTTACCATGTGTTAGCCTTGGGATCTAGAAAAACGTCATTCACCTATCTGGACATGTTTGCCTTAATGTGAGACGAATGAGGTCTTTAATGAGTTTTCTGACTCTGATGTGTCATGACTGAACTAGAACAAAATATACCTGTATTCATATTTTAAAAGCAAGTAACAACAGAAAAACCACAGAAGTTTAGTGAAATACTATTTGCAGGAACTTTTGTTGCTTTTTCTTTATTTGGGTCCCAGTTTCATTATCTACTTGTACCACAGATTCTGCTAGATTTGTCTATATTTATTTATTTATTTTTATTTATTTATTTTGCAGCTTTGAGCTGATAGACTTGTATTCATTTGCATATTATCTGACTTTTCTCCATTTACCTTTGCTTGAATGTCAACATCTCTCTGTTGGGAGTGTCTTGGACACACCAGCAATGATACTTCTCAGAGGAACTTAGAGTTGGACTTGCCTTTTTGTCGGCTATATTTACCTGAAGTCATGGCAACACACTCTGCGCCAAAACCACTCACTAATTAATACATTTTTCAAAATGAATGGAGTGTTGGCGCTGCTACTAGCTTGGTGCCTTGCCCAGTGTCCAGAAACAGCCCTACTTGGACATAATTAGTGCCAGCTTTCTTCCATGCCAGTGTCTCAACCTTCTCAGTTGAACCCAGAAACACACTGCCTACCAGCAATAGCCCCCCTCCCCCAGCATGCTTAGATGTGTAATTTCCCCCTTTCCCTGCTTCCATTCCCAAGGAAGCAAGTGCATGGTAGAGGTTTTTTTTTTTTTTTTCATTCTCTCCTTCTCTGGGTGAAATGATGGCTCATGATGCTGGAAAACCCATTAGGGAAGGACTGAACCACCCTGAATTTCCATCAGGCCTGTCCAGGTGATTTTGAGTCAAAATGCTGAGTTCCATTTGGTTGTGCTATCATGTCTGTGGGACACCATGTTTATTTAGGCTACTGATTCTAACTTTAGAGGAAGAGATGAAGGATTTGTGATGATTGGTTTCCAAATCCCTTCTCCCATCTATTCCCAGTAGAAATTTCCAGGTTTTCTTACATCTATAGTTTGTTGAGTAACATCCAGTGCCCTGAGTGAATCAATCAACTCTACCTTTCCATCTGGTGAAGTCCTTCCTTACTTGTGTATTACAGGCCAGCTGTAGGCATTAAGTATCCGAACCTCTCAATGAAGTTTTCAAATTTCTGGGAAATATTTGAAGAGGTCATAATAATAGGGGGCCAGAATGATGTCTGCTTTGTATTTTTTTCAACGTTTTAAAATGAGTTTTATAAGGTAACCTGGATTTATAAGACTATAAATATGGGAGTTGGGCGGTAGTGTAGTGGGTTAAGCGCACGTGGCACAAAGCTCAAGGACCAGAGTAAGGATCCGGGTTCGAGCCCCAGCTCCCCACCTGCAGGGGATTTACTTCACAAGTGGTGAAGCAGGTCTGCAGGTGTCTGTCTTTCTCTCCCCCTCTCTGTCTTCCCCTCCTCTCTTGATTTCTCTCTGTCCTATCTAACAATGACATCAATAACAACAATAGTAACTATAACAATATAACAACCAGAGCAACAAAAGGGAATAAATAAATAAATAAAGATTATAAATGTTTTTGTTAATGATTTAATATTGATTTACACAATTATAAAATATTACGGGTATAATTCCATGAAGTTCCCACCACCAGAGCTTTGTGTACCCTCCCTTTCATTGGAAACTGCAATAGCTCTCCCAAGGTCACTAATGTAGGCTGATTTTATAACTACCTATCTGTATATGTATATATATATATTTATATCTACATATATATATGTGTGTGCATATGTATGTATCTTTTCTCCATTTCTTTCAATAGTTCTGCCTTCACTTCCTTTCTAGTTCACCCTCACACCTATTACTACTTCTAAGTGTTTTTCCTTTTATCCCTTTTCATTTTCAGATAAGAGAAACAGTTCCTGGCTTCCTCTGGTGCCAGTCCCTGTTCGGGTGCCAGTTGCCACGCTAGCTTCGTGGGCGGGAGACAGACGACCAGGGACTCATGGCTGAGCTTGGAATTCAGTTCAATCTTTTTTTTTTTTTTAATTTTTTTATTTAAGAAAGGATTAATTAACAAAACCATAGGGTAGAAGGGGTACAACTCCACACAATTCCCACCGCCCAATCTCCATATCCCACCCCCTCCCCTGATAGCTTTCCTATTCTCTATCCCTCTGGGAGCATGGACCCAGGGTCATTGAGGGTTGCAGAAGGTTGATGAGTGAGAAATTCAGTGCAATCAATCTAATCTTTAATCATTAGAAAATCCTGTCCTTTATATCTCTTGAGGCAGAAATGTAAGGAAGAGGAAGTATGTAGGATAGGGGGTGGGGAGAAGGAAAAAATTGCGCAAACCACTGGGGATTAAACCAATGCCCTGTAGGCAGGGCGGGTCTCAGGTAAAGCAGTGATTATGTAAATAGACCACAGCGTTAAGCAGTGCAAGTGAACCTAACGTGATGTTCAAAACAGAACGGGTCTTAGAAGCAGAATTAGAAGCAGACCAATACTCTGGCATTTTCCATATTTTCTTCCCTTTCATTAATGGTATAAAATTATTCTTGGTGACAAATTTTTTGGGTCCCTTTGAAATGGGGGTAAAGAGCTCTCTGGTTTAATTCTCCTATCACTTACCCCTCTCAGAGTATGGACCAAAAGTTTTTATGAGGCAGAGAAGGTGGGAGGTCTGTCTTCTATAATTGCTTCTCCACTGGACATGAGCATTGGCAAGTCAATCCATACCCCTAGCCTATTTCTATCTTTCCCTAGTTGGTAGGGCTCTAGAGAGGTGAAGTTTCAGGACACATTAGTGAAGTCATCTGCCCAAGGATGTCAGGATAGAATCATAGTAGTGTCTAGAACTTGATGGCTGAAATGCAGTAGGATGGAAAGCAGGACAAAATGTTTAATGAAGCAGAACCATAAAGTAGGAATAGAGCAGATGAAAATAGGGACTTTAAGGTTGAAGGAAGCTAGGAAGTCTATTTTAGGAATGTACTTAGGAGCCTATTAGACTATAAATGTTTTAGAAGCATAAGTTCACATCTTTTCAAAATATGTTGCTATACTGTACTCACTGCCAGTAAACCAATATCCCTTCACCAAAATCCACTGGATTCTTTTACCCTTGAAACCAATTCCTCTCCCCATCCTTCTCTGTCTACAAATGGCAAATATAGAAGACATACAGTAACTATTACAAGCAGCTAGACAAAACCAAAAAGTCACCATGAAGGGAAATCCCATAAGATTATTAGATAATTTCTCAACTAGAAATAAAAATGCTAGAAAGAATAATCAGGATTTGTTCAAAAATTTAAATATAAAATGTCTCTACCCATGAATATTCTCTCCTGCCAGATTAGATCAAGTTTGAAGGCAGGTTAGTATCAGGTTTGAAGGAGTGGTGAGGAACTTTAAAAACAAACAACAGATTTAATTACTGTTAAATGTACTATAATAAATACTAAAGGTCCTTACATGAAATGAAAATATAGAATGATCTCACTCATGAGAGTAAACATAGTAAGGAAAACAACAAAGTCCAATAAAGACTCAGACTGCAGTATTGATGTCTCTGTTGTTTTAGTTAGAGCTTTGGCTTACCTAGAAATGGGGTTTTTGCTTCAATCTCACAGTAGCTGGTGATTGGGCATGCAGACTGATGTGACTCTCTCTTACGTGAAATAAGAATCTAGCTCTATAGAGATAAAAACTGAAAATTTCAACTTCCTTAATAGAGATCAGACCATTATATTCATCCTAATCAGTCTTATATGACAGGACAATCACCTTCTCTTGATATGTCGTCTTTCTTACCCCTGCAGCTATGGCTATCCATGATCTGTTGTCAAAGAACAGGCCAAACCTCATTTTGTTCAGTGAACAGTTTAGCTTCTTACTGCTTCCTGTGTTGTATCCTTTGTCTTCTACTTTCTTGTTTTACTCTTCAAATTACTATGCTATGAAAATTTCTATTGAAATTTCATGATTTAATTGTTTATATATTTATTTATTTTCACTTTTGTTGCCCTTCTTGGTTTTTTTATTGTTGTTGTAGTTATTATTGTTGTTGATGATGATGTTGTTGTTGTTATATAGGACAGAGAGAAATGGAGAGAGGAGGGGAAGACAGAAAGGGGGAAAGAAAGATAGACACCTACAGACCTACTTCACTACCTGTGAAGCGACTCCCCTGTAGGTGGGGATCTGGGAGCTCAAACCAGAATCCTTATGCCAGTCCTTGCACTGAACCCACTGCACTACCGCCCAGCTCCCCAAAATTTCATGTTTTAATCTCTTTATCTGCTACTCTAAATCACCAACTTTTTGAAAGACACCATGCCTTATATGTCTTTGCATCCTCAGGAAAAAAAAAGCTAACCACATTATAAACTATTATTAAATATTTCCTGGCCATGCCAAGACAGAAATATTAACTTTCTTGGAAGTCACATTACTTCAGATAAAATAAATTGACTCTGTTTCAAATCAAGCATATTAATTTCAGACAGGAAGACAAACTACATATTAAATACTGCTGAAGGAGTGACCTAGAGCCAACCAAGAATATCCAAGCCAGCATTTTCTAGCCAAGAACTTTATTGTGAAAAGATTGTCTACTCCTTGAATGTTTACATTCTTATCAGACCTATGTTAAAAAAATAATTCATGGTCCTATTTCAGCTAGCTCTCCTGCTAGAAACAAAAAGTCCATACGACAACTCTTTAGTTGACTTATCGTATACACACTTCAACAACAAAAGAAACTACATCATGTTTTAAGCTAAAGAATATCACGGAATTATATCTTTGCATAGTCTTGATATCCATTGACCTGAACTACATCTAACATGTTTATGAAATAAGAGCTAACTATAAAGTATGATGTCAGAGGAACCCTGGAATAGTTATTTAATATTCAACCTCTTTGTGTGGTTATTACCTTATTACTTTATCTGTAAAATATTCATTTATGTGCTATTAAATTCTGCAAGCTACAGTAAATCTTCACTTATATTACTAGGTTCAGAGAAACTATGACTTGGGAGCAGCCTTGAATACCTTTACTTCAGTGTTTATTAGGGTTAATTTTTATCAACATAATTATAAATAACATCATCCCAAAACATTATCTGAGTAATTATTGGATACCATAATATTGGTGGCATCTCAAAGTCTTAGCTTCCTCATCAACTTAGTCAGACTTGAATTAAATGTTGTGTAAGGTCAATTTCAATTTTATGACATTTTCATTAAAGTGTCTTACAATTTTTAATCTCTCTTTTACTGTTCTATGCTGTGGTTTGGAAGGATAAAAGCCTGGTAAGTATTTCTTTGGGAATAAGTTTCATGTTACAGAGAACACAAAATAAAGAGAAGATATTGTCATATTGGTTCAGAAGGACCTACGAGAGACTGGGGAAGTAGGGAAAGAAGAATGGAAGTTTAGAGTTTGATGATTAGCAGAATTAAAAAAAAAAAAAAAAGCAAGAACTGTCCTAAACCCCCAGTCCACACAGCTCCAATGACATTACCAATTTGATATGTTCTCCCATACACTGTAATAGACTAACGCCTGAGAAAGAATGATAGAGGTGCAGGAACAAAGAACAGCAGAGAGAGCTGGGGAAATGAATCCCTAACCTGGAGTTATCATGGTAGATTCAACAAGCAGTTGAATGGCACATGCCAGAGGAAAAGACTGAAAGTTGATCATTGTCAGCTAAGAGTAGCAGCTGGAAAGAGTCTTCCTGAAGCTGCTTTATGTCTCCAACCCTATTTATCCTGTAGTTAGAAGTTTAGTCTAATAATGGAATTTCATTTTTTTTCTTTTTTGCAGCTAGGGCTATCACTGGGTCTCAGTGTTGGCACTATGAATCCACTGCTTCTGGCAGTCTTTTTTTTTTCTTCTTTCCTTTCTTTTTTATTAGATATGGCAGAGAGACATTGAAAGGGGCAGGGGGCGATGTAGAAGAAGAGAGAAAGAGGGACCCCTGCAGACTTGCTTCACCACTTATGAAACTCCTCCCCTCCTGCAAGTGGAGAGGGGGTGGAACCATGTACTTGCACTTGGGAATGTGTGTACTCAGTAGGGCTTGACAGAGTCCAGCCCCCCAGATTTCAAAGCTTACTTGCATCTGAACGATAAGCTAGAATTCTCCACAGATTCAAATTTAGGCAAGGTCACTTCACCCTCTCTGGTTCTCAGAGTCATATATGGAAAAAGAGCAGAAGGCCTTGATCTTGAGGATCATTCCAATTCTTATACTGAGCTTTGCCAGACACAATATTGTCTTCCCAGCCAGAACCTCAGGGTGGAGCAGAAGCAGAGACAATGCTGACCATTCTCTTTCATCTCACCAGTGACCCCTGCTCCTCTGCTTAGTCAGACTGTCCATCAGACCTATTTCCTGCCAACTTTTCCTCCTCTATTAGAACTTACAATGGGAAAGTTACAGACAACATGCACTGTTCTGTGGGTGGGACCACTCACAGAGATCCCCATGACTTATGACCACCTTTTCCCAGAAAACTCCTGGAAACAGGAATTCAGCAGCTTAGGCATCCTTGAAGGAAGTGACTAGTGTCCTTGTGGACTAATATAGGACCAGCTGGGCTCTGGGATTGTGTGTATACCACCTGCAAAACATAACAACTATAATGAACTAAGTTCTCCCCCTGAAAGCCTGAGTTTTCTAGAAGAGACGTATATCCATTCACTTAATTCTTTGCCGTGAAGTACCTAAGAAACTCAATGAACAGCTTCAAGAAGGGCAGTGTTAACTGAGGAACAAGCTGGTCCCTGTGTGCACGTGTGTGGGTATAAACCCTGACTCAAAAACCAGAATACTGTTATTGGTCTTGAACATTTTTGTAAAGAACTTAATAACTTTTCCCTCCACCATATGAGAAAAAAGATATGGCCTAAATCAATAGAAAACAAGGTTATGATCTCCTGCTCAGTAGGGTTATATGACTTAGGTACCAGACTCCAGTGATCAAGGAAATATCTTTCCCAGGAGAAGGGTGAACCTCTGCTTTTATAAGTTGAGAGATGAGCTGTTCTTATTGGGGTCACAGAGTGGAGTGAGATGATTTCTCAGCCTCTTCTAGCTACACAGAGATTTTTATCATGAAAAATGCTTTGTTGAGTCTTGCAACTTTATCAATATGCTTCATCAATAACAGTCCGAGAGAAGGGCTCATTCTAACTTTCAATAATTAAAATTCATTCTCTGTCTTATCCAATAAAAATAGGGAAAAAATGGCTGCCAGGAGCAGTGGATTTGTAGTGCTAGAACCAAGCCCCAGCAATAACCCGGAAGGCAATACTACTACTATTAATAACAATAATAGTAATTATTATTATTATTGAGGGGCACTTAAAATGATATTGTAAAGACAGTGACAATGATATTTTCAACACAACTGATAGGAGCTTATGAACTGATGCATAAATAAATTTACCATATCTAAAAAGGGTAAGTAGACACACATATAAGTAAAACACACACACACACACACACACACACACACACACACACACACACACAAGCTTCTTAAACTACAGACAGCAGAACTATCCAAGGGGAAAGAACTGGTCCATTTTTCTAAATGTCAGGTCACCTTCCCTCCCTAATGCTATGGCCCCACTACTACAGATGAGTGGCTAAGAAATTTGTGAGAGATATATAGTTAGATATTCCTCAGCTACTAAGAATGGTGAAGGCATTAGTGAGGTAAACCAGAGAGGGAAGGATGAATATGGGATGGTCTCACTCATGGGCAGAGCTTAAGAAACAAGAACAGAAAAAGGAAACATAAAGCAAAGCTTGGAGTGCTTTGGTAGTGTATCCTCTGGGAAAGAAGGACAGGGAGCAGCACAGGGGTCAGGCGGGCCTCAGGTTCTGGTACATGATTATAGACCTAATTTAAAAAAAAAAAATCTTTATTTATTTATTTATTCCCTTTTTTTGTTGCCCTTGTTGTTTTATTGTTGTTGCTATTATTGGTGTCATCATTGTTGGATAGGACAGAGAGAAATGGAGAAGGGGGGGGGAAGACAGAGGGGGAGAAATGGAGAGAGGAGGGGAAGACAGAGAGGTGGAGAGAAAGATAGACACCTGCAGACCTGCTTCACCCACCTGCAGGTGGGTAGCTGGGGGCTTGAACCGGGATCCTTACGCTGGTCCTTGCGCTTTGCGCCACGTGCGCTTAACCCACTGCGCTACCGCCTGACTCCCGATGTTGGACCTAATTTGAGGGTTAGAGTGTTTTGAGAAACCTACCTTGATGAGATGAGAAACTGTACCCATATGAGATGAGAAACTGTACCCATATGCCAACAATTGTATTGTAGACAATTAACTTCCCCCAAAAAATTAAAAATAAATAATATTCCTCTTATCAAGAAGGTTCTAAAAAGAAAACAAGTCAATACTGAATAAAACTTCTTTATATTGAGTTTAAAAGTTGAGGAAATCTGGAATTTGGCAAGAATATCCAGTTTTGTGGAATGACTGACAGCAGAGTTATCTCTTGATGCAGAGAGCTGAAATAAAAGAGAAAAATGATGATGTTTTAGTTATGGAAAGAGATTATGTGTCTGCCTGAGATTTTTGATAACCACATCTTCCCTGAAAAAGACCAAAGTTGTGACACCACCACTCTGTCTTCAATACGTTGGGATGACTTTGGTTCCAGATAAGTACTGCAGCTATTAGAATGGATTTCAGAGACCTGTTGACTCATGCTTTAGAGATCATGTTGACTCATGTATGATATATCACTATATCATACATCTTCTTATGTAAAGGATTTGGAGGTTGGAGAAGTTACCTCATTTTCTAGGGATCACAGAGGCTGTGTCCCAAAAGCAAGTCTTGAATTCAGGTCTCTGAATTCCCAATTCATACTACAACATTCAATCTTAAAATTTTCACTGGAATGTTCCATTTTGCCTCCATGCCCTCATTTATAGGTATTCACTACTCTTAGTCTTTATTCAGTAAGTGTCTATAACTGGACCCAAATGACTGACTGCACCCAAATGGACAACTTGGTGAGAGAGATAGCACAGTAGTGATGAATCAGACTTTCATTCCTGAGATCACAGAGGTCCCAAGACCCATTCCAGACATATCACCATATTCCAGAGCTGAGCAGCACTCTAGTCCTTTTTTTCCCTCTCTGTTGAAAATAAATAAAATTAATAACGATGATGATGATGATGATGACAGACATTTGACCTGAAGGCAGTTCATACTTGAGTAGCAGAGAGACTTGTGACCTGATTTAGCATAGTAAAGAACAATTAAAATAATTGTTTCCAGAATAAATGGTTAGAGCTACAGAGAGAAGGTAATACTGGACTATAGACCTAAAAGCATACAAGGCATGGGGCAGGGAGGTGAGATAGCCGAGAAAACCTGTTAGGAGACCACAGAAGATAAAGTGAGTGGACAGTGAGGAGAGAGGAGTGATTTTTATTCCTTGTCTAACTTGAACCTGGTTGCATTTCTGGCACCAGAATGGTATTTGACATTTCTTCTTTTTCATGTCTCTGTCTTTGATGCCTGAGATAGATCCTCCTTCTGGTTGGTATCTTGTTGGTCCAGGCATAATCACATGCTTCCTCAGCCTGACTACCTGCTTGGGTGTTGGCACTTTCACCTTCTCTCAGAAGAGGTGGGCTTTGCCTAAGATGGCATAAGGAGGTTGCAAAAAATGATGCATGGCCACCACAGTGTCCACCCAGGATAGAAAGTTCTGGAATTTTCGCTAATATGTCTTAAGTTTCCCCCAGGAGGCTACTCACTATATCAGCTCTACTAGGGCAGGAATGACAATGACTAGCTATTTAGAAAAATGAGGATAAAAATCTTTTCAAATAAAAAACAAAAAATAATAATAAGGAAATAAAGAAAAATGGGTAGCTTTTAAGAGCATGGAACTTTGGTGGAGGGTGACTTATTCTTACCATGTATGGATGAAATAGTATCCTTGAAATCTAATAATTGTGTAAAACCCTGTTAAATCACTACTAAAAGAGTCAATAATAAAACTGAGTTAAACCTGAAAAATAAAAGGAGGAGTCTTGGCTAAAGCCTGGTAGAAGCTCTGAGGAATACTGGAGAAGCTTTCAGGGAAGAAGTTTTACAAAACTAACAAAGACGTCATGAGAGAATTCCTGAGAGCATCCCAAGTGTTTCTGTAACTTTCTGTAAGCCCTCAAACATGGCCTCCTTTGCTTTTGATCAATTCTACTGGGGCAGTAAATAGGTGAGCCGTCTGATGTTCTGTAATTTTTTTTCCAAATTACTTTAGTGAGATGATAATGATTTGCAAGACAATTGTCACATGAGCACCTTTGCTTAGCTTCCCATGAAAGGTGCCTGTGCAGCACTCCAGCCACCAACTTACATATTCATCCAACATGTGCAGCGGGTCCCCAATGCCCTCTCATCTCTCTCCTACATCTCCCCTCTAGAATCCTTGGCTCTGCTGTAATAGACCGCAGCTAGTTTAAGTTTCACCCAGTGTTTTCCTTTTCTTTGTTTTCCTCTTCTTTTTTTATTTATAAAAAGGAAACACTGACAAAACCATAGGATAAGAGGGGTACAGCTCCACACAGTTCCCACCACCAGAACTCCGTATCCCATCCTCTCCCTTGATAGCTTTCCTATTCCTTTATCCCTCTGGGAGCATGGACCCAGGGTCATTGTAGGATGCAGAAGGGGGAAGGTCTGGCTTCTGTAATTGCTTCCCCGCTGAACATGGGCGTTGACTGGTTGGTCCATACTCCCAGCCTGCCTCTCTCTTGAAACTGGAACCTCTTGGAAGGCAAGCTCCACACTTTGTTCACTTCTGAGCCGCAGGTCCTGCAATTGTACACGACTCTTTAGAAAATGCTCATTGAATAAATGTTGAGGATGGATTGGCTAGATTAAAGAGAGGCTACTCAGATTCAAACCACAAATCAGAACTCAGGACTTATGCTTTCCACAGGGAGGAATAGGTATGAGTGGTAGAATGCTGGATATATGCTGGATAGGTTTGTGTTATTAACTATGCAGACCACACACCAATTGATGCTGAGAGTTGGAACAATGCAATTTGTGGCCCCGCTTCAACTTGTTAGCATCTAGTAAAATAAATAAATAAAACCAAATATTCTCAGATAGTACAACATGAATATAATTTTTCTTTAAATAAAGAACAAGTAACTCCCACAACATGTAAAAGGAAGCATTACTCTTTTTTTTTTTTTTTTTGTGGGTACAACTCCACGCTGTTGCTATCACCAGAGTTCTGGATCCTCAATAGTTCCTCCATTGTAAACTATAGCAGTTCTCCCAAGATTGCCAATATGGGTCAACTATTATTTCTATAACCATCTGTCTGTCTGTCTATATTTGCCCTATTTTTGGGGGGTGAAGTGGGGGGAGGTCACACCCTCTCTTCCTTTCCAAGTCACACATACACCTATTATTACATACAGATGTCCCTCTCTTTTTCCTCCTCTCTCTCAGATTCCTGATGGAGTTGGAGTTCAGAGCCCTCTGATCATCTTTCCCCTGTCATTTCTCCCCCACTGGGCATATGGATCAAAATTGTTTTTGGGGTGCAAAAGGTGAGAGTTCTGGGTTCTTTTTTTTTAATAATTTATTTCTTTATTGGGGAATTAATGTTTTACATTCAACAGTAAATACAATAGTTTGTACATGCATAACATTCCCCAGATTCCCATTACTCTTGAGATCATCAGAAATGGATTGATTGAGAAGCTATGTGTCAGGAAGCTAGTGGCATTTATAATATTTTACCTCAGTATATCTTGGAAAACATTACGTTGTAGAAGCATGTAGACTTACGGATGCCCTTTGCAAGATGACCAGCCCTTAAGTTAGAGACCTCCTAACCTGTTGTTACTCAAAATTTAGGGCAGTGTCCCCTGGGGAAAATGCATTCCACAAGGTGATTAGAATATCACTAAAATCTTGAAATGTGTAGCACATTCAAGACTCATAGCCAAGGCCACTCTTCGCTCTCAGAATAAATGTTGAGGCTAGATTTCATCTTTAAGAGAGGCTACTCATTTTCAAACCACAAATTAGAACTCAGGACTCATGCTTTCCACAGGGAGGAATAGGTATGAATGGTAGAATGCTGGATATATGCTGGATAGGTTTGTCTTGACTATCTCCTGTGGAGGACATGCACCAATTGACACTTCCTCTCCCAGAGCATGTGAGGGCCAGGTGAGGACATATGAGTCATATCTGACTTGATAAATGGTTAACAAGAATAAATGGCATGGTCAATCGTGATGTCGGCTTAGCCTCTGAAATGCGATAGTACAAAATATTTTAGCATGTGCTGCTTCCATCCACTATCTTTGGTAATGTTCAGAGGAAGCCTTTGGCCCTCCCTAATCCAATTGTCTGTTTGGCTGTACATTCTGAACCTGATACTCAAAGGGAATTCCCACAGAATGTTTAAAGGGACCACCCACTCTCCCTTAAACCCACTGGAGATTTATTTAAGATCTGGAACCTCTCTCGGGGCCACAATTAAATTGGGGTTTAGAGGGACCTGGATTCCACCTCCTAGGCTACTGCCAGAATAAAGTCAGTGGAACCAAGAAAATTATAGCCCAATCACTAGCCACTATGACTTCTACTTCTTATTCATTTGCTCTCTTTTTTTTAATTTCTTTATTGGGGAATTAATGTTTTACATTTGACAGTAAATGCAATAGTTTGTACATGCATAACATTTCTCAGTTTTCCAACAGTCCACCTCTGATGATCTCAAGAGCAATCCTTTCTTTTATTTGCTCTTTTATATGGCTCATAAGTATCAAGCACTTATTATCTGTGTGGTACCATATGAGAGAAGGAGAGTCAGCCTAGAAGAGACTCCATTATTGGCTGGCATTTACTATGAATATGTCAGTCTTTCAGTTTCATGAGATAGAGAGCCAACTCAAACTGACATAAAATGCGAAGTCTGTTTTCTGAGTCATGCCTTTGAAAATTTCTGGCATAACTTGACCCAAAAGCTCAAATGGCAGCCACAGGAATCTTTTCATCCGTCATCATCAAATCTCGGAGGTTGAATTTGCAGTAGAGACATTTGTGCACTCCATTTATCCCTGAGCTAATTAGTATAACCAGCTGGATGGGATGTACTGATGGTCCAGATATGACTCATATGTCCTCACCTGGCCCTCACATGCTCTGGGAGTGGAAGCCATAGTTTCTCAAAGGAAAAGAAAGGCGGTGTTCAGTAAGAGTATGGGCATGATTGTTGGGGCTGGGCCGGAGTGGGGAGCAAGAACCACGAATGTCTTCTATGCAGTGTCACCGAGAATTCCAGTGTCTAGTCTTACGGTGTTGACTAGGGCAACTTACCCAGACCTGAATTTTCCTTCACCAGTGTGCGTAACACTTCTATATGGGCAATCTCTGTAGCATCCTAATGTCATGGTGACTGTGAATGTGTATCATTCCTCAATTTTAAGTTCATACTAGAGAGGACCCTAAACCTAGTTTTATGAACAAAGCTGGTTTTGTAAAGTCACTGTCTGCTTCTAGAATGTAGGGCATGAAAAGTTCTAGGGATAGCAACTTTTGGATCCAAAGTCCAAAAAACAAGAGGACCCCAGCTAGTCTGGGCTTTTAGACTCTGCACCAATGGTCTTTCTATCTTCCTGGCCTTACTGTTGTCTAACATTCCCTGAATCAGATGCCAGAAGTAGCCCGTTTGCTTTCAATCCCTTATTCCAGATTCTTTCTCCAAATATGACATTTTTTTTCTCATCCATATTGGTACAATTGCACGTTTCCAGCAAAAGGAGTAAAGTGGTTTGTTGTTGTTGCGCTTGCTTTCCCCTATGCAGTTACTTCAGCTGCAATTGGACGTTTTCCAGCATTGAGGAAGGGGAAGGACATATATAATTAGAAAAGTAAATAATAATATAAAAGCCCTATTACTGAGGTTTCTGGATGACTGTTGGAGTCAGAAAAACAATAGTGCTCAGAGGATGGAATCCAGCCTGCAGGTTGGAGAATGGAGACAAGGAACTGAAATAATGGAGCAGGGCAAAAGCCAAATCAAACAGTTAGGACTTGACATCTTGGAAGCCAGGGATGGCATTTCTGGTGATTCCCATCAGCCCTACTTGCCCAATACACTTACTCTGTTCAGTCTACGTTGTTGGCTTGCGAACTTTGCCCTAGAATCAAGTTCCTCCAGAGGTGGCGAGACCACCCATGCTCACTCCCACTCCCTGATCAGATCAGCTCCCTTGGTGGAGCTCAGGAAAAAGCTTTAGGACTAATGTGATCATGTTCTTCAAGCATGATGGCTGCATGGAAAAAAAAAAATCCCAGGGGTCGGGTGGTAGTACAGTAGGTTAAGTGCACGTGGCGCGAAGCATAAAGACCAGCATAAGGATCCCGGTTTGAGCCCCTGGCTCCCCACCTGCAGGGGGGTCTCCTCACAGGTGGTGAAGCAGATCTGTAGGTGTCTTTTTCTCCCCCTCTCTGTCTTCCCCTCCTCTCTTGATTTCTCTCTGTCCTATCCAACAGCAACATCAATGGCAACAATGACAACAAGGGCAACAAAATGGGGAAAGTATCCTCCTGGAGCAGCAGAGCAGTGCAGGCATCGAGCTCCAGCAATAACCTTGGAGACCAAAAAAGAAAAAGAAAAATTCCTTGTGGATTTGGAATTGTTCAGGCATTTCAATTCATTATATGAGAATCACTTAATTTGCAAAAGGTAAAGATCAAAAGGGCTGGTTTCATAATCTAAGTTTGTAGATAACCAAAGTCAGACTGTCCCTCAGGTCTTCCCTTACCTTGATGGGAACAGAAGGAAGTGCATCACAGGAGCCATCGTCTCCCCACTACTGACCAAGCCTAATTTCAGAGGTGGATTTTTTCTTTGATCATTTTATCGGAGGTTCCTGGTTTACAGTACAGTTGTGGACACATGAGTACAATTTCTCATCTCCCCATGATAGATGTCTACAAAACTCCCTTGCCCCCAACTTAAGTCCTTTTCCACCATCATATATTTTTAAGTTTATTATGTTCAGAAAGGCTGTTTCTACATGACTCAATACAGTGAGTCAGTTACATAGTGGAAAAGTCAACCAAACCCCTTATTTGTTTTATAATGAAAGACCTGTTCTAAAGGTAGGCACAATATATTCACTCCAGGAAAATTCCATTCCATTCAGCAAGGATCTCTTTGGTAATTGAGTTGAGAGGCATCTATGTTCAACTAGTTTCTCTGAATAGTCCAGGAGAAACAACAATAAGCTCATGTTCTGACCCTCAAGCTGCTCCTTGTGTGATCGCTGTGGTAAGCCCACATTGTGAGCGTCGGGGAGAGACAGCAGATGCTGCATATTTGCAGAAACTCTTGTGCCAGAAATTTAACGCAAATCAAGTAGATCAAAGATACCCAGAGTGGTGCTTTGATTTGTTTCTCCATCAGCCAGGGAGTCTGTTACTTTGTGATATTGGAGAATTCAATGAGGGCCAAGTCCACCTTAGACACTGGTTGGGGAGGGTATAGGATTTACTTATGAAGGAGACTTCATGACCCTGTGGGTGGTGGCATTTGGTTGGTTGGGGAAGGGCATTCCATTCTATAGTGCTGGGGTAAAAATACACAGACAGGTTAGGAAAATAAGAGAGGAATAGAGTGAGCTTCTATAATTGGAAATAAAAGGAGGAAGTTGGGTGAGGGTGTCATGAGTGGGAGGGAGATGAGGAAAAGGGGATTGAGGAACTTTCTGGCAAAACCTGAAGTAGAGCTAAATAGTGAAGTCTGTGGAGATTGTGACTTAACTGAAATGGTAGAAAGACTCTTCCTAAACTGGGAGTATCTTGTGAAGAGGTAGGGAAGGCCCCCATCTCCCCCCCCCCTCACACACACACACACACACACACACACACACACACACACACACACAGAGACACACACACACACGCTTACTCTTTCATTTTCTGTAGGTGGTCTGGAGGTCTGGTCTGTGGCGTCCTTTTTTCTCACTCTACCCCTTATAAGAGGGAAAGGGAATAGAGGCAGCCAAAAGCTTGGAAGCCAAACCTCTGATTTCATGCTCGTGTCCAACTGAGGAAGGAAATCATGAAACCTAATTGCCTCTCAGAACAGTACTGTCCTACTTTTCCCATGAGGTGTCAGAAGGGATTAAGTACAATTGGTCACAGGGTCGCCATGGGTTTAATGACTGTCCTGGCTCTCAGATTCTGCATTACTCTACCCCTGGCACGTGCAACAGCCTGATCTCAACCAGTAGTCTCAGTTCAATGCCAAGCTGCAAAGACCAAGCTTGGTTTCTGGCAGTGGTCAGCTTTTTGTCTACTTTGGTGCTCTTGCTACTAGTCCAGCTTGACGACAGAGGACTTGTTCCCCAATAGCCAGCCTCTTTCTAATTTCTTTGCTAAACTTGTGATCCCCCATCTTCTCCTAGGTTTTTCCCCTTTTGTGTTTCCATCTTTACTGATTGAGATCTGAGCTTGTTTCCCAATCTCCGGAGGGAACCATCTCCAGATCCCAGTCTCTTCAGCAATGGGGGTGCCCTACTCTTGATCTCTAAGTCCAGCTTCTTCCAGACCATCCCAGGGACCAAATCACTGCCTCTTCTTACTGCTTGCCTGTCCTTTGGACTTCTAGTAATTAAGGTGTCATTCCTGCCTGAAATCACTATCTAGATCTTTATCAAGCCAACAGTGTCTGTATTATTTTGTCTCTTGGAAAAAAGTTGAATTTATAAATTCAAACTTTGTTCTTTTCTTTTTTTAAAAAATATTTATTTTATTTATTTATTCCCTTTTGTTGCCCTTGTTGTTTTATTGTTGTAGTTATTATTGTTGTTGTCATCGTTGTTGGATAGGACAGAGAGAAATGGAGAGAGGAGGGGAAGACAGAGAGGAGGAGAGAAAGATACACCTGCAGACCTGCCTCACCGCCTGTGAAGCGACTCCCCTGCAGGTGGGGAGCCGGGGTTCGAACCGGGATCCTTATGCCGGTCCTTGTGCTTTGCGCCACCTGCGCTTAACCTGCTGCGCTACAGCCCAACTTCCTGTTCTTTTCTTTTTACTATCGCCAGGGTAATTGCTGAGGCTCAGTGCCTGCATGACAGATTCACCACTCCCAGCAGCCATTTTCTTTCATTCTCTCCCTTTTTTTTTTCTTCAATAGAACAGAGGGGGAAATGAGATAAAAAGGGAGATAGAGAGGAAGAGAAAAAGCACCATTTTGGAAACCAGAGGCTTGAACCCTGGTTCTCACACACAACAATGTATGTGGTCTACCTGCTTGGACACCACCTGGCCGGCCCCTAAAATTCAAGCTTTCTTCTAATTATTCTTGACCCTATTCTGTATTCAAAGTATCTCCAAGTAAGCATGAAGTTCTGATCCCAACTTTGCTTGGTTTTGCCTTAGAGAGCCCACCTCCATGATATCACGTCTTCCCCTTCTCAGACTGTCAGTCACTACAGGACCAAATTCATCTGCTCTTGACACCAGACAGAAAAGCTTTTCAGCTGATTGACTCAGAGTCTGCCATTTCTACTCAGTGTTGTCCTTGCTATGTCTTCCCATAAATCCACCACAACTTTAGTTCTAAAATTAATTTGTCTCTTTGATCTTGTTTTTTCAAGTTGAAGTGAGCTGAATGAAAAAGAAAAATGCCTACAATTTCTACAGTGACTTGGGAAGACGTAATAAAAGAACTCTCAGGGTTTAATTTCAAATCTCTTTGAAGTTGGAAAGGAGGGCTAAGAAGTAGATAGAAAGCAAGGCTCAAAGCATCAACTTCTATGGAAATTTTTTTTTTATTGACAGTCCTAATAACTTATAGAATCCCCTCCTCTTGAATGTAAGTTGGACCTAGTGGTTCTCCCTCAATAAAGAGGATATTTTTTAAAAAATGCAATGAAATATCATTTTCAAGATTAGGTACTTTTAAAAAGAGTGTGATTTCTAACTTGTTTTGCTTTGTCTCATCCTTACTTTAATGCGAATTAACCCTCCTCCTAAGAGCTGCTTATGAGAAATCCACATTGCAAAGGACTGTAGGGAAAACTTGATCAATAGCTAGTGGGGACCCAAGGCCCTTAGCCTGGCAGTCTGTGAGAAGGAACTGAATTATGCCACCTACCATGTGAATGAGTATGAAATTGAGCCTTCATATGAGACCATATCCAGGTGGATACCTTGTTTGTAACTTTAAGAGAAAAGGTACTGGGTCTCTCTGTCCTATCCAATAAAATGGGAGAAAAAATGGTTGCCAGGAGCAGTGGATTTGTAGTGCTGGCACCAAGCCTCATAGATAACCCTGGAGGTAATAATAATAATAATAGTACTGGGGACTGGGTGGTAACAAACCAATAAAGCACACAAATTACCTGTTATTCTATCCTATACCTATTATTATGCCGGACACTGTGACACATGCTGTGGAAGGTTTCAGAGAAGCTAGGTCCCTTAGGTAATTAAGAAAAGAACCAGAAACCACAAGAAATAAAAGATAAATTTGGCTTTAAGCCCCAGGTTCCTTCCTACACAGGGGAAGCTTCAGTGTTGAAGCAGTGCTGCAGGTATATCTCTTTCTTACTCTCTTTTATTTATCTTTCATTTTTTAAATTTATTTATTATTGGATAGGGACAGAGAGTAATTGAGAGGGGAGATGGAAGCAGAGAGGAAAAGAGACAGGGAGACCCCTGTAGCCCTGCTTCACCATTCATAAAGCTTTCCCCGTGTCAGTGGGGTATCTCTCCCTGTCTCTTCCTTTCTTATTGATTTCTCTCTGTCTCTATCAAATAAATGAGAAATTACTTTAAAAAGAGAGAAGAGGTATCTAGATATGAGATGCACAGACTCCTTGATCACAGAAAGGATGAAGTAAAAAAATGCCTTCTATTTTAAATAGCTAAGTCTTGAAATAATCTGTACCTAGAAATTGATACCTAATACAAACTTCAGACAAGTGAAAGAAAAAACAGTTTTGTAGAAGATGTAATTTCTGTTCAGCCTATGTCCTCTGGCTTCTCGTATAACTAGAGTGAAAGAAAATCATGTTTTCTTCCTGAATGAATACTTTTCATGTGCCCTTTCTTTGCCCAACATGCTGTGGAAGATTCTGCAGGGGCCAGGTCCCTCAAGAATTAAGGGAAGGGAGTTGGGCTGTAGCACAATGGGTTAAGCGCAGGTGGCACTAAGCTCAAGGACAGGCGTCAGGATCCCAGTTCAAGCCCCCGGCTCCCCACCTGCAGGGGAGTCACTTCACAGGCGGTGAAGCAGGTCTGCAAGTGTTTGTCTTTCTTTCCCCCTCTCTGTCTTCCCCTCCTCTCTCCATTTCTCTCTGTCCTATCCAACAACAACGACATCAATAATAACTACAACAATAAAAACAACAAGGGCAACAAAAGGGAATAAATAAATAAAATAAAAATTAAAATAAAATAAATAAATAAAAGAATTAAGGGAAGAACCAGAAACCACAAGAAATAAAAGGGAATTTTGGCATCTACATTATGTCACTAGGTTGCTTGTCACCAAAGCTTATAAAAAGTCTTCTTAAATTCTGTGAAAAGCATTATAAAGAAATGCAGAAAAAATTCTATTATGTGTTGGGCTATTATGGGACAAGTTAAATTCTGTTAAGATAGCAACCAAAATTGGCAAGGACTCTATCTGCAAACATGCTTCATTTTGTTAAGTACATTAATTTTTTAAATGTTCTATTAGTTCTTTAATAATGACTAACAAGATTGCAAGATAATCAGGGTATAATTCCACACGGTGTCCATCAACAGAGCTCCGCGTCCCATCCCCTCCACTGGAAACTTCTCTATTCTTTATCCCTCTAGGAGTTTGGACCAAAATTCTTTATGGGTTGCAGAAAGTGGAAGGTCTGGCTTCTGTAATTGCTTCTCCATGGATTTTTCCAGGTCAATCCATGTCTCCAGCCTGTTTCTGTCTTTAACCTAGTGGGGTAGGGCTCCAGAGAGTTGAGACTTCAGGACACATTGGTGAGGTTGTCTGCCCAGGGAAATCAGGATGGAGTTATAGTAGCATCTACAACTTGATGGCTGAAAGGCGGTAAGATAAAATTAATACAATTTGTTTAATAAACAGACACCCAAAAGTAAGGATAGAACAGATGAAAACAGGGATCTTCAAGTGAAATGAAGCTATAAAGTCTATTTTAGGTATGTTCCAAGGGGCCCATGACTTTGGTAATTTTGCCTGAGCCCAATAGCTAACATACACATGGACTAAAAGTATTGTCTGGGAAGATGGTATCAGAGTTGGGAATAGGGCTAAACATTTTAAAATTATTTACCAACAGATAAAACTCAGCACCTCTCTCTCCCTCATTTTTGCTATCTGGGTAATAGATAGGGCTGTACCATCCTGACATCCATTTCTCCCCTTTTTCTTTGGTAGAGAGTGAGATAGAGAGGGAGAGAGATAAAAAGAGAAAGAGATACTTGCAACACTATTCCACTGATTTCTCACTATAGTTTTCTCACTATAGGTGATGACCAGGAGCTTGAACTTGTGTCCTTATGCATGGTGACATGTGTGTTCTACCTTCTGGTTTGACTTGAAATATTAGAAAATTCTTTCTATACTAGGTCTTCATTCCTACGTTTGAATCATCACCAAAGCAGGTGCCTCCTTCTCCCTCACTGAAACATGTGCTGTTCATTTTGCCACTGTCTCCACCCAGCCCATGTCGCTAACTTTAACTAACTAATTTTCTAGTTCACAAACAACACTTTAAGATCTCACCATGACTCGTAAGTTGTAGAGTCCATTTTCAGTGGTCACTGTGACTCGACTCAAGAAAACAATAGCTCAGATTTTCTGCTAAACATATTTTCATATTCCCACAGGATCCCAGGAGTTCACTCAGAGTGAGAGTTCAATATATACACCTTTGCTTTTCTACCAATTCATTCTCTGGATAGAGACAGCTTATCATTTTTTTTCAAGATTTTAAAAACATTTTCAAATAACAGGTGATTTTCTACATCTGCCCACTGCCTTTTTGGAATCCTAGAGTAACTATAGATGTCTGTCTCATATCCTAGCACTAGACTTGCTATGGATACAACAGTAAACAGAAGAAACTGAACCAAAGTTTTACACTGTATATCATCTCTGGCAAACTCAAGAAGATGAATAATGTTTGAGTACACATAGTAGTCAAGATGAGCTGTTTAGTACCTCTTAGGCATCTATAATGATGCATTCTCTTAAGAAACTTTCTTCACTTCATCTTGGATGAATCTTGAAGGAATCACGTTAAGTGAGATAAGCCAGAAAGAGAAGGGTGAGTATGGGAAAATCCCCCTCATGGGTAGAAGGTAAGAAACAAGAACGAAAAGGGAAATCATAAAGTGAGAATTGGATTGGGTTTGGTGTATTGCACCAAAGCAAAGATCTCCAGGGTGGGACGGGGGTTGGGGGGCAAGGATTTTCAGGTCCTGGTACGTGATGGTAGAGGAGGACCTAGGCTGGGGATCAGAGTGCTTTGCAGACACTTACGGTGAGAAGAGAAATTTTACCCATGTGCCAACAACTGTAATTCCTGCAAACTACCAATTCCCCCAATAGAAAGGGGAAAAGGGAGAGATAACACTTCATTTTCTTTCTTCCCATGAGTATGGAGTTGGTCCTTTAGATAAAATTACTCATCTTAGACCTGATTTATGTGGATCTTCTTGATCTCTGTTGGAAGCACAATACCCTGGGTTGTGACCAGGACTCAGCAGAGTTTTGGGAGAACAGAAAGAAGTGAAGCAGTAGTTCAAGAGATCGTTGATCTCTTCTCTGCTTTTCTAAAGATGTTCCTCACAATTTATCCCAGAGAAATCTACTACCCAAGTTCTCACAAGTCATGAGAGAAGAAAGAAGGAGGAAAGATGCATTTAATTTCTCCAAGAAGAAAAGACAACGTTGGGATGAGAGGGGCTCTCTGCTCTCCAAAGAGAATCCAGTCTGTACATTGAACTTGCTCAGAGTCTGGCTCTTGTCCTTGAAACATGGCTCTGGACCAACAGACTCTAGAGGAAGTACAGACTGAAGTCTTGGGAGAATCTTGGCCAGAGCCTCAGTCATGACATCAAACCTTTCAGCTGCACCTGAGTACACATTTCCAGGGGACATGTGCTTTCCATGGATGAATGGCAGCTCTGGCTCATGGGGTCCCTGTGAGATCACCCCAGATGGTCTAAATTAGTGCATGTGGCACACATCACACTTGTTTTAAAGAGCAGAAAGTAGAATCTCCTTTTCATCTTCTTCAGTCCATACTCTGATCATCTGCTAACTCAGCTCTTTTCAAATATAATGCTCTCTTCTGCTTACCTAAAATGTTTCCAGTGAATTTGCTTAGCAGCTGCCACATTTGTAAAAGCACAGAGACACACTGAAGTCACTTCCTAAGTCAGTTTCACACCTGAGATAAAGAAGGTGTCTATCTCAGAAAAGGGAACATCTTTCTCCATATTCCACTCCCCCTGTCCTTGCCCTGCTCATTTTCCTTGTCTTCTTTCTCGCCTCTGAATTTCAGCTTCCAATGAAGCTGGATTCCCAAAGACTAAGTAAATGAGGGCTATTTCATTTCTTCTTATCTGAATAATCTCAGCTTGCCCAGGTACACAGTGTCCACACAATCTTTGCGCATTCAGTTTATTGCTTGTTGGGTAGAGTTTTATTTCTCCCCCCTCTCTCCTTCTCTCTCTCTCTCTCTCTCTCTCTCTCTCTCTCTCTCTCTGTCTACCTCTTTCCACACCAGGGACTGGAGAATGAAGAGAAAGCTTGAATCTTATTTAGATCACAGGGTGAATAAAACTGGCTTCAGAGGAAAGAGAAAACAAGAAACCTAGCTACCTTTATTTCATTTATTCTTCTGAAACTCTTTAACTCTTTAGTGGATTCTACTTCTAAAATACTTTTTGGTATTTTTGCATCCTGAAAATTGTTTGCTGTGAGAAAGAAAAAAAAAAAAGCATGGCATGACTAGCTAGCCTCTTGCTAATGAACACTTTTTTACTATGTGTTAACTCCTAATGATTAAAGATAACCCGAAACTGATTCAGAGAAAATGCTGGTACATAGTCAGTGGCCATATGAAATTAGTTAAAACCACTGGTAAGGATATGAATCAGAGAATATGTTGTCCAGGTGATGGGAGATCAGAGAAGCTAGACAGGTGACAATGAAAATGTAGGGTGCAGCTACAGGGATAAAGGAAGAGAGGGACCTATCAGAACCTGGGGCAGAGGTGTCCTGGTAGAATCTGGAACCACAAACACTGTCTAGTTGATGTAGAAGCCCAGAAAGATAGGCAATTGCTACTGGAGCAAACGCCCTAGCACAGGTTGGTCCCAAAGTGTCCATAGTATGGATTCTTCTTTTCTTTCTTCCCTTCCCGCCTCCTTCCCTTCCTCTGTCAAATGCAGCCTGAGAGTGACCACCAGTCCCAGGAGGTACCCAACAGAGTTGAGAAACACAAAGAATATAGCTGAGGACAAACAAACTCAGGAGACACCCCCATACACACACCCCCGTTCTCTCCACTTCTCCTTCCCTATGACCAATATTCTCACCCAGCCACTGAACAAGCAGGAGCCATGGAACTAGCACAATACACATTCTAAAAGGCTTGGAGTTTGGGATGCTATGTGAGTAATGCTCATGTTCACAAGGAAATTCAACCCTACCAATGCCTTTAAAAAATATTACGGGGAAAAAGATAGACGATAGATAATAGATAGGTAGATGGATGATAGAATAGATTAGATAGATAGATAGATAGATAGATAGATAGATAGATAGATAGATAGATAGATAGGCAAGCAGATACTAGAGTGCTGCTTAAGTCAGGCTTATGATGGTGCTGGGGATTGAACCCAGGGCCTCAAAGTTTCAGGCATAGAAGTCTATTGTGGAATCATTATACTATATCCCAACCCTCTCCCAATAACTACCAAGCATTTGTGCCCATGATTTTTAACGCTGCCAGCATGAATGGTTTGCGTGTGATTTTCAGACATGGAGGATTCTGTGAGTCACAGGAAGAGTATGGAAAAGCGCTCCAGACTCACACCAGGGAGCATTAACACCAATGCTGGGTTAGAAGTGCATTCTCATATGGGGGCATCTGTACTTAGCACCATGGTCCACCAAGAGCAATGACTAGCCCGGTGAAAGGAAACAGACTCACAGAAGAGCTAGCTGGAAAATTTCCAGGCATCCCCTAAAGGTTCCTTTAAACCTTTTCTGCAATTAGGCCTTGCTAGACATATGACACCCCTCCCCCCCCCCCCCCCGCCATGCACCGCAGTCCTCTGGAGACAGAAGTGTCACATCGTTCTGTTCAGAAAGACTCATAAAAAAGCCATAAATCTGCTCTTAAACTATGCGCTCAGGATGGAATTCAACAAATCACCATTAAGCCCTCCTTTGGGCAAAAGGCTTCTATTTTAATTATAACTGTGTTATGGCTTGCATTACTGAGGATATCTCTCTCTGCCCTAAGATATAAAAAAGGAACAGGAAAGATTCAAAAATATAATACAAACAGAGCAATGGAAAATTACTCCAGTGAAGTGCAGTGTCTAAATGACGAGTAAGGGTGCTGATAGGCCTCCATGCAGATCCCGGTGTAAACACTGTGACTGCAAGGCTGGCCTCTGGGATGTGGCTGAGCCAGACAGAGCTCTGGGCTTGGTGAGGGCAGTTTCTGCACTATGGATGGCTGGGGGGAAAGCACCCTTCAGAGGATGGCTGGGAGAACCAGGGCTGCAGACCCTGACTGGGTGGGCCACACAGCCACACAGCCCCAGCTGTTTGTGATTCCTTTCAAGCATCTGAGAGGGCAGAGGGACAGGGTCTGAGACAGGAGCTCCTGAGGCAGGCTGTTTCTCCATGGCTCTGTTTCATCTCTTGCTTCTGTGGATCCCACATTTATTAAGTGAGATAATTCACCCAGTCAACATTTACTGAGTACCTACTGTAATGCCAGGCTCAGTTGTAGGTGTTGGGAGTCCCAGAGATGGGGCTTGGGGGGGGGGGTACAATGAAGAGTTCTTGTTCTGGTGGGGGGGGGAATAATAGCCTGATGAACAGAATACAGTGGTGGTGAGTGCTATAAAGAGAAATAAGCCAGGTCTGGGAGAGAGAGTATTAGCAGAGGCATGTGAGTGAGCTATTTATAGTTGGAAAAGGATTCCTGTGACATTCAAGCATATGCAGAGAGTATTGGACTCAAAGTAGTGTGGACACATGTTGATTTTTGATGGTGCACACCTGAAACAAATAATGCAAGGCTGCTTCAAATAAGAAAAAAAATACATTTTAAAAGATCTATATTGTGTGGTCCAGAAGGTGGCGCAGTGGATAAAGCATTGGACTCTCAAGCATGAGGTCCCAAGTTCAATCCCCAGCAGCACATGTACCAGAGTGATGTCTGGTTCTTTTTCTCTCTCCTCCTATATTTCTCATTAATAAATAAATAAAATATTTTTTTTAAAAAAAGATCTATATTGCTATTTCCCCCGTGCCTGTGGACTTAACTTTCATATTCTTGGAATCACAATTTTGAATGACACATTTTCATCTTATGATTCGGGAGATCCCAATTCTACTTTTGCATTGATTTTACTACTTGGCAAGCAAGTGACGAAGCCTTAGTTGGGTCACTGAGTAAATGGAGCTATGAAGCTGCCCCACATTTAACAGCTTGTGTTCAATAAATAGGAGGAGGGGAGGGGGAAGAAAGGGAAGGGGAGAAGGAGGAAAGAAGAGGAAGAAGGAGAAGGAGAGGGAGGGGAGGAGGGGGTAGGAGGAGGAAGAGAGATAAGAGACACACAGGAATATATGGGGAGGGAACAAGAAGGTGCAAGCATGCTGTGGCTTCTGAGGACTGTGAGCTGGTTATGATGACGGGCACTCTTAATGACTCTGTCACGTATTGAGCACTAATACATGTCAGCTTTGGGCCAGCGAACTAGCTCCCGTGGACAGTGTGCTACTTCGCCATGTGCATGGCCCTGGTTTGAGTCCAGCCACCATTGCATCAAAGGAAACTGCAGTAATGTGGTCTCTTTCACTCTCTCTGGCTTCTCTGTCTCCCATCCAAGTACTAACCAGGCCCAACCCTGCTTAGTTTCTGAGATCAGACAAGATTGGGTGTGTTCAGGGTGGTATGGCTGTAGATGCTTCTCTTTCTCTATTTTTTAAAAAATGTAGCTCTTATTCTTTAATATTTATTTTATTTTTATTTACAGTGAAAGAGAAATAGAGAGAGAAAGGCACAAAGAAAGAAACCAGAGCACTGCTATTCTGGCTTAAGGTACTGCTGAGGATTGAACCTGGAACCTCAGAGCTTCAGGCACAAAAGTCTTTTGCAGAACCACAGTGCTATCTCCCTAGCTCCTTAGTTCTTACTTTTAATCATAAACAGTTTCCCTGTTGCATACGTTGCATAAGGTGAGATAACAGGAACGAGGAGAGGATCCACTTGTCTCCTCAGTTTTGCATCTGTTGGCCTCTCCCTGGTCTTTATCAACTTCTGCTTATAAAGACAGCAGGTCCTCTCAGCTTCCAGCTATCTACAAAACAAAACTGAGTCACAAGATAGCTTAACACAAACCAACAGAGAACCCAAAAGGCCTGTCCACATTTTTAGCAAATGACATTGTGCAAATGATGTGGCAGCCTAGCTGTGTCTTAGTCACTCCAGTATCAACATGAGAACCCCTTGGTGTAGAAGTCAGTCTCAGATGCCAGCATCCAGTTCCCATTATGTGATATCAGTCATATCCCTTCACTTCTCTGAGCTTACAAGGATTTGATGCAATGATGACTGTGGGGACATTTTGTTAGCTATACAACTGCTTTTGATTATTTCTTGATGATTAAAGTTGACTGAATCTTCTGAGCTCACAACCACAGGTTGCAGTGGGACATGGCCCACCCACATTTTAAATGACTAGAAGACACAGGCCTGAAACACTTGCCCCAAGGAAGTCACAAAACCATCAGAGTCAGAGACTCTTCTGTTTTTAATCCTCCCTGGGAGGAGAGTTGGTGATGTTTGTTTAGAATTAGTCTGTTGTGAATCCAAGTTGCTTAGAAGAGTTGATGGCTCTGCCAAAAAATCTCATTAGAGAAGACACACACTGTAGGAGAAGAGGGAGGAGTTTCTCACACTTTTCTACAGACACAAAGTCTACAAAAATTAAAGCCCTATAGGTATGACTTGCTCTGTAGGAGATCCCATACGTTGCTAAGTGATAAGGCTTTCAGAGGCAGCAAATGAGTTCCCCCTCCCACCCTGGTTTTTTAATTCATTTAACATTGATTTATAATATTATAAAATTTTAGGAGTCTAATTTCATACCTATATATTCCTGGATATACCTTTAAAATTTGATGGTAGATGTGATGAGTTGACATGATATTCTTTTCTTTTTAAAATATTTATTCATTATTTATTCCCTTTTGTTGCCCTTGTTGTTTTATTGTTGTAGTTAGTATTAATGGCGTTGTTGTTGGATAGGACAGAGAGAAATGGAGAGAGGAGGGGAAGACAGAGAGGGGGAGAGAAAGACAGACACACGCAGACCTGCTTCACTGCCTGTGAAGTGACTCCTCTGCAGGTGGGGAGCTGGGGGCTTGAACCGGGATCCTTATGCTGGTCCTTGTGCTTTGCGCCACATGTGCTTAACCCGCTGTGCTACCGCTCAACTCCCGACTTGATATTCTTAAGGTAGATATCCGAAAACCAAAACTGTAAGTTCACTTTGATCATACTTCATTATGTTAGAATCACTGAATTTTAGAAAGGAAGAAAGTGAAGAGGTCCCTGCGGGTGAATCCTTCTAAGTGCTAAGGCTAAAAGAGCTCAAGCCAAAGTTAGGAAAAGACTCACTTGACTCCAGATTTTTTAGGACAATAATAACTTGAGATTTAGAAGTGGGGCTAGAGAGAGACTGCCCCTAAAACTCAATTGACTCATGATTACTGACAGGTGGGTCAGAGAGGGATAAAGGGGGCTCATTTAAGATTCTGACATTCTCCTCAAAACACTTTCCAAATAGCAAGTGTCTGAATGGGTCTACTTCCATTGGGTTAGTCACCCACAGAAATAATTTACTTCTAGACATTCAAAGAATGCTTCTAGGAGTATCTAACAAAGTTACAAAGAAGCATTTTATCCAAGTTTTATATCCCTTCTTTCAAGCCAATGGATTCTTGTCTTCCAAGAATAGTATTTTCAGAAATTCTGAATTCTCCTCAGTGTTTCTGAAAACGGATGTTCTCATATTCAATTCCAGGTCCCATCACTCTAGGGCAAGATCCTTGCTTTCTTTCTGTTATCTGACAAAGAGGAATACTTATGTTACAAATCCCAAATTTCAACCAGCCAAAAACAAGAAAAGAAAAAAAGTCAGGGAAAATGAGAGACTGTTATCACATTCTCAGAAGACCAGGCACATGTTCTTTGAGGGAAACTAATGCCATCTAGTTCTTTTCTACTTAATCTTTCCACTAACTAGTGGATGGGCACTGCCAAATTAAGTGCATGTGGGGGTTTTGAACTATTTACTTCTTGAGGATGGAGGACAGATAAGAGAAACAAGAAGAGTAAAGAGATATACAGAAGAGTAAGATTGGAAAAGAGGCAGGAAAATGTATGTTGAGGAAAGCAAAGAGGTTACGTGCTGGTATTTTTAAAATGCATGAGATTAGAACTCTGAACTGAGTTTAAATTCTATTTCAGTCTAAACTATTTTTATTCCACCCTGATCAGGATGTAGAACATAGTTAACCAAGGGAGCCAGGAAGTGGCTCACTCAGTAGAGCATCTGTTACCATGCACAAGGAACTGAGGTCTGAGCCCTGGTCACTGTATGAGAGAACCTGCAGGGGCTGGGGTTGAGGGGTAGAGCTTCTTGAACAGTGGAGCAGTGCTGTGGTTTCCCTGTGTCTCTCCTTCTCTATCTCTGATCCTCTATCTTAAAGAAAAAATATATAGCCAGGAGCAGTGAAGTCATGCAAGCACAAAGCCCAGTGATAACCCTGGTGGCCAAGACCAAATGAAAAAACGTGGATCTGCATAGTCAAGGAAGCAAGTAGATGTAAACTGCCTGACTCCTCCCCCCTTCCCAGAGACCATCACTGGCTCTACCTCCATCATTGTACATTCATATCTTTCCTGTTCTATCTTAAGCCTAGGAAGGACCTATCTAACCATATACTGAGCTGGCTTTCAGGTAACTTAGACACCTTTGGGCCTTCATACAGTAGGGACATCGGGAACCTGAAAACTAGTGAATTGTGACTTCTCTGTGAAATGATTCGAGCGGATTCTTTAGTAAAAGAAAAGGGGAGGGTCAGGAGATGCCATAATGGTTATGCAAACAGATGCTCATGCCAGAGATTCTAATGTTCAGTTCCCTGAACCATCTTGAACCAGAGCTGAACAGTGCTCTGGGGGGGGGGGGGTGCAAAAAAAAAAAAAAAAGGAGGAGAAAGAAGAGGAGGAGGAGGAGGAGGAAGAGGAGAGTGATTTGCTAGCCTTAAGTTTGTACCAACTGGAGCTCAAGTTTTCTATTGCCCATGTTTGGTGATCAGCTCGGGAGCAGGAGCCTGGAAATCTGGGGCAGAGACTTGGAGTTCTTAGCTCCATAAAGGTCTTGCCATGGAAACCAGAGCTTAAAAATATGCTTCATGGTAGATAGAAAAGAAAATAAGATGTCTCTACATTCCTCTATGATAACAAGACTCTGTAATGTCTTCCCCAAAGTACTCTGGTCTGTGGGCCCTTCTTTTAGGAACTTTTAAGGGTTGCTTCTTTTGTCCTCATATCTGAGAGACACACAAACGAGAGATGGGCCCATATATATTAAGATACATATGCAGATAACAGAAGTTTTGGAAGAGCTAGCTTATAAGAGAAAACTCTTGGTTGAATTAATACTGGTGTGTTCCAGATCACATATGTATATGAGAGTTTTGGCCTGTTATCAGTATTAAACCAAGTTTGTCTTACAGTGTGTGTGTGTGTGTGTGTGTGTGTGTGTGTGTGTGTTTTAAATAGCCAGTCACTTTGGAAACTAAAAAAATAAATGCAGGCATGCAGGCAGGGCCTGGGCAATGGCCCACCCAGTTAAATACACGTATCACCCTCCTCAAGGGCCGGGGTTTGAGCCCCTGCTTCCCACCTGTAGAGGGTACAGTTCACAAGCAGTGAAGCAGGTCTGCAAGTGCATATGCCTCTTTCTTTCTCCCTTCCTATCTTTCCACTCCTCTGAATTTCTCTCTGTACTGTCAAGTAAAAAAAATAGAAAGAAAAAAATGATAAAAATCTGCCGGGAGCATTAGATTTGTCGGACAAGAACAGAGCTCCAGCAATAATCCTGATGGCAAAAACAAGGAAACAAAAATACAGGCAAAACATACTATGTGAGATTCAACTCAGTTCTATGATTTAAAAAATGAAACAAACAAAAAACAACTTTGCCATATGACTTTGAACAATTCTTCATCTGAAAAATGGGGCTAGATTAGTCAGACACTTCATATAAGATTGTCATGAAGATGACAGCTCTGAGGCTCAGGTATGTGCACCTGAGTAGACATTCAATCAGTGGGAGTTAGAACTATTATTGCAGTGACTTGGAGTGAACTAATAGATAATTATGTCAAAAAAGACCGTGTGGTTCACAGAGCTGTTAACCAAAGCACATTCTATTTAGTTGAGCAAGTCCCCCATGAAATCAGTTCTACGATACAGCAGCTGGTAGAATAGTTAAGATCACAGCTTCAGGGCAAATGTCAGGATGCATATGCTGCCCCCACTTCCACTAGCTGCAAGTATTGTTAAATTCCTTCCTTAGCCTATTCTGTGTCTCAGTTTCGTCATTTTAAAAAGGCTGTAAAACATGCCCAGACAACATTACTAAACAAATCCTATAAGACTTTCAAAGAAGAACTAACACTTATTCTCCTCAAAGTATTCCAGAAAATTGTAGAAGGGTAAATATTACCAAACATAGATGTTCTATGAGGTGAACATATATTTGATCCCTAAAGCAGGAAAGGACTCTACCAGAAAAGAAAATTATAGACCTATATCCCTGATGAACATCGATGTGAGGATCCTGAACAAGATCTTGGCAAATTGAATCCAACAACATATCAAGAAAATAATTCACCTAGACCAAGTGGAATTTCTCTCTGGAGAACAGGGATAGTTCAACACCCACAAGTCAACTAGTATAAATCACCCCAACAAAAAGAAAGGAAAACCACAAGGTCATATCAATTAACACTAAAAAGACATTTGATAATATCCAACACCCATTTATGATAAAGACCCTCCACAAACTGGGAAAAGAAAGACAATTCCTCAACATAATATAGACCATTTACAACAAACCCACAGCTAATATAATTCTCAAAGGAGAAAAACTGAAAGGTTTTCCCCTGAAACTGAGAACCTGACAAGGATGTCTACTATCTCCACTATTATTCTACATAGTGCTCAAGCTCCTTGCCACAGTAATCAGACAAGAAAAAGATGAAAAACATAAGGATCAGTAAAGAAGAAATCAAACCATCACTGTTGGCTGATGACATGATATTATACCTAGAAAACTCCAAAGACTCCACCAAAAAAAAAAAAACTACTGGAAATAATTAATAAATTGAGTAGCTTGGCAGAATTTAAAAATCAGTACACATTAATCAGTAGCATTTCTGTATACAAACAAGGCATGAGAAGAAAGGGGTATAAAAGACTCAATCCTATTTACAATGGAGCCCAAAAGAGAAAATGCCTTGGGCTGAATCTCATGAAGGAGGTGAAGGACCTTTACAATGAAAATTATAGGATGTTACTAAAAGAAATAGAAGACATACAGAAGTAGTAGAACATTTCTTGTTCCTGGATAGGAAGAATAAACATTATTAAAATGGCCATTCTGCCAAAAGCAATCTACAATTTCAGTGCAATCCCTATCAAGATTTCAGTAGCATTTCTCAAGCAAATTGAAGAACTTATGCAAAAGATTTGGTGGGTCCACAAAAGGCCACAAGTTGCCAAAGCACTTCTGAGGAAAAAGGAAAAATATGCAAGTATTGTGCTCCTCAATTTCAGTTTATACAACAAAGCAGTGGTAATCATATGCCCGATACTGAAATAAAAATGGATGCTTGGATCAGTAGAGTGGAAGCAAAAGCCCAGAAATGAGCTCGCACATGTACAATCACCTAATATATGACAAAGGACCCAAAACCACCCAGTGGGGGTAAATAAGGTCTCTTCAAAAGATGGTGCTGGGGAAATTGGACAGTCACATGTACAAGAGTGAAACTAGACTATCACCTAACACCATACACCAAGGTCAAATAAAAATGGATTAAAGATCTAGACATTAGACCAGAAATTCTAAAATGTATAGATAATGTTGGTGAAACTGCGGGACCTTCACATCAAAGATGTGTTTGGAGACTCAACCCCCTGGGCATGGGAAATGAAAACAAGAGTAAATAAATGGGATTACATGAAACTAAAAAGTTTCTACACATCAAAAGCAACTACACAAGGATAACCAGGCAACCCAGTAAATAGGAGAAGATACTTGCACATCACACATCAGAAAAGCAATTGATAGCCAACGTCTATAAAGAATTGGTACAGATCTACAAAGGAAACAAAACTCACCCAATAAAAAAGTGGGCCAAAGAACGAAACAGACAGTTTTCTAAATAAGGGATATACATGGCCTACAGATAAATGGAGAAATGCTCCACTTCACTTTATCATTAGAAAATTCAAATTAAAACTACACTGAAATACCATCTCACACCTGAGAAAATGGCTTCCATCAACAAACCAGGAAATGACAGGCTGTGGAGAAAAGGGAACTCTGCTACATTGCTGGTGAGAATGCAAATTGGTACAGCCCCTTTGAAAGATTGGAGAGTTCTTAAAAAATAAAAATGGAATCAACATACGATCCAGCAATCCCACTCTTAGGCATTTATTCTGTGGGCATTCAAACACTAATTAGAAGAAACATGTGCATTATTCACAATAGCCAAAGAGTGGAAGCAGCCTAGATGCCCATCATCATATGACTGGCTAGAGAAATTACTGGAGGGGACTGGGCAGTAGTGCACTGGGTTCATTGCAAATAGTATGAAGCACAGACATGCGCAAAGATCCTAATTCGAGCCCGGAGCTCCCCACTGGCAGAGGGTTCACTCCACAAGTTGTGAAACAGGTCTGCAGGTTCCTATGTTTCTCTCCCCTTCTCTGCTTTCACCTTCCCTATTTCTGTCTGTCCTATCCAAAAATAACAATACTGGGAATAAAAAATGGCCACCAGTGTAGACACTGAGCCCCAGCAATAACCCTGGAGACAAAAAAAAAGTCATGGGATATATATTACAAGAATATTCCTCTGTAATAAAAAAAGACAATATTATGTCCTTTAGGATAAAATGAATGGAACTGGGGGGGTGAATTTGTTTAGTGAAATATAAAAGAGATGAAAGACAACTACCAGGTGGTTTTACTCATATGTGAAATGTGAAATCTAGAGACTTGATACACATGAACTGGCCAAAAAAAATAATAAAAAAAAATAAAACAGAAGCTAGCAAACTAAGACTTAAGAGAACTCCGGTGGTTGTATCTGGGAGGTGGGAGGGTGGGATATAAAACTCTGGTGGGGAGTGGGGGGTGGGATTATAAACTGTAATCTTATAACCCTGGAACAAACTATTAATAACAAATGAAAAATTTAAAAAGTAAAAATAAAGTGAGGACAATAATAGTGCCAGGGACTGAGAGACAGTATAATGATTATGCAAAAGACTTTCATACTTGAGGCTCTGAGGTCCTAGGTTCAATCCCCAATACCATCATAAGCCAGAGCTGAACAGTGCTCTGGTGTCTCTCTCTCTCTCTCTCCCTCTCTCTCTCCCTCTGTCTTTATCTATTTAGCTATCTATTTTTCCTCCGTATGTCTCATTAAAATAAAATAAATAATTAAAAAAATGATAGAGTCTACTTTATAGAGTTAGACTGAGGAAGAAATAAAATGACATTTAAAATATTTTCTTGTGAGTGTTTTTACTTATTTAATATTTATTTACAAAATTATAAGATAACAAGGGTATAATTCCACATCTTTCCCACCACCACAGTCCCCATTCCCTCCACTGGAAACTGCAGTAGTTCTGTCACAGTCACAGATATGGGATGACTATTTTATAAATATATGTTTGCCCATTATTTTCCTATGGCCTTGCCTTCTCTTCCTTTCCGAATCGCACCTACTGCTTCTGAGTGTTCTTCCAACCTGGAGAGAGAAGCAAAATTTTCTTAAAATAAATACTTCGTATGTAGTATAACACTAAATAAAGGTTACTTATCTGTCTTTCCGTAATCCTACACCTAGCATGGTCTGGCTAGAATAGTGGAGTTGGCTCCTTTTTAAAATCTATATTTTTTTACTATTTATTTTGGATAGAGACAAAAAGAAGTTGAGAGGGAAGGGGCAGGAGAGACAGAGAGAGAGAGAGAGAGACACACAGAGAGAGAGAGAGACCTGAAGTGCTGTTTTACCACTTGCGAAGCTTCCCCCTGCAGATGTGGACCAGAGGCTTGAACTCAGATCCTTGAAAACTATAATGCGTGTGCTCAACCAGGTACACCGCCACACACTGGCTACTTTTTGGTAGTCTAATATCCGTGCAATCTGTTTCCTCTTTTTCTTTTCCTTCTTGGCAGGCTTGCATCATGTGCTTAATAGAGGAGTTTGGAGCCTCCCTCCTATGCCTTCTGATCCATAGGGGAAGCTAATGAGGGTAACTTAGTGAGTAAGACCTGCTTCTGATGATTCTGGATTCTGATTCTGATTCTGATTCTGAGGGGAAGTTGTATCTCACAGTTCTGTACACTTATCGCCTGACACGAAATGAAGTTTCCTATTCTACTATTAAGAGTTCTTGGAGACTGATGGGACAACCACATGAAGGTTTTAGCACATTGTTGGTACACACACATTTGTTAAATTGACTTTATTGGGAAGATTCAGGGAACTGGAGAATTTGGGGGAGGAGATGGATGACCATGAAACTATAGCAGAGGCACGGCCAGAATGAAATGCTGCTGGGTGGTAAGAACACTGACAGCTCTTTCTGGGTATGGGAGGTGATCTGTCAAGGAGAAAACAGTGTGTGTAAGGCAGTCATGCTATACTCATTGCCAGAGTTTTATAAAAGAGCCAGAGCTTTCGAGTGCTATTACCCTATGGTCTATACTAAATATGGCATATGTTGCAGTGGTTTAAAAATACCCACAATATTCTCAGTGTTTCTCCCACAAAACCTCCTAGTGTGGTGGAGAGTGGTTTTTATTTTATTTTTAATGAGAGAGCAAGAGAGAGGGAGATAGAGAAAGATACAGAGAGAGACCAGAAAACACTGCTTAGATCTGGCTTATGGTGGTGCTGAGGATTGAACCTGGGACCTCAGAACCTCAGGCATGATAGACTTTTTGCATAACCATTATGCTATCCCTCCAGCCCTGAAGAAGGATTATATTCAATATGTAAACCTTTGATTCCTCTAGCCTCCAGTTTTTTTCCTGTCTGTTCCTGTTCAGTTACCATTTGTGAATCTGTTGAGCAAAACCCTGAGTTTAGATACACTCCTTCTATTTTTTTCAAATTATAGCCAGTTTTATTATAAAAGGAACATGTACATATTTATCAAATCTTAGTATATTAACAGCCACCTAACATATCACTAACGTAAAGAAACATCAGGTTGGTGAACTAGTTCACTTGGCTGGTGTGCTATTTTGCAGACCTGTGACCCAGGTTTGAGGCTGGCTGCATTGAAATAAGCTTTGGCACTATGGTCTTTTACTCTTCTCCTCTTCTCTTCTCTTTCTTCTTCTTCCTCTTCTCCTTCTCCTCCCCCTTTTTCTTTTCTCTCTCCTTTCTCTCTCCCTCTCTCTCTCTCTCCTCTCTCTCTCCCTCTCTCTCTCTCCTCTCTCTCTCTCTCTCTCTCTCTCCTCTCTCTCTCCTCTCTCTCTCTCTGTCTCTCTTTTCCACTCTGCCTCTCTGTCTCTATCTTAAAAAACAATAACAGCAGGCCAGGTGGTGGCTCATCCTACTGTCACACACATTGTACAAGGATGCAGGTTCAAACCCTCCTCCCCACCTATATAGGTTGTAAGCTTCATGAGCACTGATGCAGGGCTGCAGGTGCCTCTCTGTCTCTTTCCCTCTTAGCTCCCATTTCCTTTCAATTTCTTTCTGTCCTGTCAAAACTAAACAAATATAAAGGACAAAATGGCTGCTGGGAGCAGTGGGTTAGTTGTGCAAGCACTGAGTCCCAGAGATGGGCCTGGTAGCAATTAAAAAAAAAAAAAAAAAGCAACAAAAACATAAATGTGCATCACGAAAAGCAAGAAATTGAGGGGCTGCTCAGCTCTGTCACAATTCTATAAATCAGGGCTTTCTTTGAAATAGAAGTTTTCATATTTTTCCCCAGAGAAATAAAAATTTCAACTCCAGAGGAACTTAGCACCCTGGATTGGTGTTTTTCTCAGAAGCTGATAATGAGCTCCTAAGTAAATGCTAATGAGGAATGCCCTGTGGTTTCCTGCCCTGCTGAGTCAAACCAGCTCAGTCAGAGGACAGAATTCCACCAGGCTTGGAAGATGCATGCCTGCCCCAACACCCCAGGGCTGGCTTGTTTGCAGCAGAGAGAGCAGCACCCACCTTCTGCTTCCCCAACTCCTGCTTGGTAGCTTGCACCATCTCCCTGGAGGTCTCTTCTCAGCCAGCTTATTTCCCCTGGGAGGATGGCTTCAGACAGACCTTTGAAAAGTCAGTCCTAGAGAACAGTTTGGTGGTGTCATTTGGTGGTGGCAGGCACATACTACCATGATCAAAGGACCCGGGTTCAAGCCCTTGGTCCCCACTTGCAGAGGGGAAGCTTCTCTAGCTCCTCTTCCCTCTCAATTTCTTTCACTATCAAATAACTAAATAGATGGTGTAACATGTACTAAATAATAAAGAAAAAAATAATAATAAAGAAAATAGTATGGATAGGGGAGATCACATAATAGTTATGCAAAGACACTCTCATGCCCGAGGTTCCAAGGTCACAGGTTCAGTCCCCTACACTGCCATAAACCAGAGCTGAGCAGTGCTGTGGTAGGAAAATGAATAATTAATTAATTAATTAATTAATAGTCATCATGCAGTGACACACCTGTTTAAGCACACACATTACAGTGCACAAGGACCTGGGTTCAAGCCCCTGGTTCCCATCCACAGGGGAAAGCTTCACAAGTGGTAAAGCAAGGCTGTAGGTGTCTCTCTGTCTTTCTCCTTCTCTGTCTCTCCCTCCCCTCTACATTTCTCTCTGTCTCTACCCAATAATAAATAAAAAATAAATTTAAAAAATGAATATATAGTATAACAATACAATATAATACTCATGATATATCATAAATATAATAATAAATATATTAATGTGGTATTGATATATAGTAATAATAAATGTTGCATAGACATAATATTAATATATAATAATAGTAAGTATAAGTATAATAATATGTGATAGTAATAAATATAACAATCAATAAAATTTTAAAATAAGTAAGTTAATCCTAAGGCTTCTGAGTTGTGCAGAGACTTGGACATTAGGTGCTGGCACTCAGAATTTATCCAGGAGCTCTGAGAAGTGGCACCCACCCCCCCAGCTGCCTCGGTATTGGCACCTTGTCACTTAGCCCCCACAGCATGGCCCTAAGGCATCTGTGTCAACCACAATCTTCAGGAACCACGATCCCAACAGGACCAGAGGGTGTGTGGGCTGAGGCAGGGCAGGAGTTTTTTTTGTTTTGTTTTGTTTTGTTTCCTCCTCCAGGGTTATTGCTGGGCTCGGTGCCTGCACCATGAATCCACCGCTCCTGGAGGCCATTTTTCCCCCTTTTGTTGCCCTTGTTGTAGCTTCGTTGTGGTTATTGTTACTGCCCTTGTTGACGCAATTCGTTGTTGGATAGGACAGAGAGAAATGGAGAGAGGAGGGGAAGACAGAGAGGGGGAGAGAAAGACAGACACCTGCAGACCTGCTTCACCGCCTGTGAAGCGACTCCCCTGCAGGTGGGGAGCCGGGGGCTGGAACCGGGATCCTTACGCTGGTCCCTGCGCTTTGCACCACATGCGCTTAATCCACTGCGCCACCGCCCGACCCCCAGGGCAGGAGTTTTAAAGAAGGATTGTCTGCAAGGTCTGCAGTGTGCGGAGACCTCAAGAGAGGACATGTCTGTCTCCTGCTCTCACAGCAGGCAGCACAAGGAGGTGTGGCCATGCCTCTTCCCATGGGGACAGGAGGCAGAGCAGTTGAGCACCCAGCTGTGAGGGGGCTGCTGTCCTGGGGAAGGTTGTCCTTGGCTTCTTCGTCCTCTCTCAGTGCCAAGCAGGAACTAGCAGACAAGGATGCCCATGAGTGCAGCCCAGCAGAGACTGCGTCGGGCACAGAGCAGAGGAAAGGGCAGTGGTACAGACCAGGCAGGAGAGACCAGGGAGAACACCCAGCAAACACCCTCCAGCCTCCTCGGCTAAGGTTGGGTGGGCATGAGTGGGGGTGACCGGAGAATTCAAGCAAATAGGAAGCACCGCTTCTGCCACCTTCCCCGCCTTCCTGGTGCCACCTGCTCTTCCAGCTTGTCTATCCACACCCAGGTCAGGAGGCCACTCACTCTGCAAGTTTCATGGAGGATGCCCAGTTCTCTCTGAGAGAGTCTCTGGGAAACCTGGTCTCTAAGAATGCCTTGTATCTTAGGGCTTCTCCCCGCTCCCCTCCTCCTTCGTTTCCTTCTTCTTTGCTTCCTCCTCCCTCCCCACTCCTCCTTTTTGCTTCACCATTCATCTCCATAAGCTGTGGGCCATGTCCAGAGCAACCTGTACTTGGTTCAGAGTAAGTCTTACTCCTGGGTGTAGGGAACGGTGGTCTGGGCAAGGCCTTCTCTTCTCCTGGAGGCCCTGAGACTATCAGTCCATATAATTAATTGTCTGTAGGCTGTACATTGCAGTATGGCTGGTATCAATATACTTGCATCCAGGAAAGTCTCTCCTCTATGATGGAGCCTGATGAAATGAAACTGGGTAAGGCCAGAAAATTATTTACAAACAAACAGAGGCTGGGTGTTGGCACACCTGGTAGAGCACATGTGTTGCAAGGACATGGGTTCAAGCCCATGGTCCCCCACCTGCATGGGGGAAGCTTCGTGAGCAGAAAAGCAGTGCTGCCTGTGTCTGTCTGTCTCTCTCTCTTTCTCTCCCTCCTCTGCCTCCCCTTGCCCTATTGATTTATCTCTGTCTGTCTCTAAACAAACAAATGCAAAAGATCTATTGTTTTAATTTAAAAAATAAAATGCAAACAAGCAGATGCAAGCACCAGACAAGCTCCCTGGATAGTGTGCTGCTTTGCCAGGTGGGGTTCAGGTTCGAGCCGAACCCCTTAGCACACTGGAGGAAGCTTCAGTGTCGCATTGTCTCTCCCCTTCCTAGTCTAGGGTGGTGAAACCTAGAGAGTACGAAATATATAAGTAAATGAATAAATAAATACAGACAGTAAGCAGGTAGAGGGATAAAGTAGCCTGCATCTACTTAAGGTCCTGGTGGGCAGGCAAGTTCTAGGCAAACAGCATGGCAAGTCTTCCTCCTGGAGAGCGGTTGCTCCTGCCTGCTCCACCCACCCCTGTGGGAACTCTGATTTGGGAATGTTTTCTCCACATTCAAAAACAAAACACCCAAAAAACACCAAGTCTGACTTGGTATATCTTGAGAGTGACAGTTAAAACCAATTTAAATAGAAGGGGCTCAAGGCGTGTGCACCATGTGGTTGGAATGAGTTAATAAGGTTCTTTGTTTAAAACAAAACAAAGCAAAGTGAAGTGAAGCAAAGCAAAACAAAAGGCCAGTGAGATAAAGGAAAAAGTGAGTGAATTTCCAGAAATTGAGAGAGATGTGTGAGCTAGTGCCTGAAGTGGGCATATGAGTGGGAGTGTGTGTGTGTGTGTGTGTGTGTGTCTGAGTCTGTGCATGAGCTTTTGTGTGTGTGTGAACTTTTGTGAGTGTGTGTCTGAGTCTGTGTGTGTATGTGTGTGTCTGAGTCTGTGTGTGAGCTTGTATGTGTGTGTGAGTCTGTATGTGTATGTGTGAGTGTGTATCTGAGTCTGTGTATGTGTGTGTCTGAGTGTGTGTGTGTGTGTGTGTGTGAGTGTTTGTGTCTGAGTCTGTGTGTGAGTGTGTGTGAGTCCTGTGTGTACGAGTATGTGTGTGTACCTTAGTCTGTGTGTGTCTGAGTCTGTGTATGTGTGAATGTGTATGTGTGCCTTTGTGTGTGTGTCTGTGTGTGTGTGTCTGAGTCTGTGTGTGAGTGTGTGAGTCCTGTGTGTATGAGTATGTGTGTGTATCTTAGTCTGTGTGTGTCTGAGTCTGTATATGTGTGAATGTGTATGTGTGCCTTTGTGTGTGTGTCTGTGTGTGTGTGTCTGAGTCTGTGTGTGTGTCTGTGTGAGTCCTGTGTGTATAAGTATGTGTGTGTACCTTAGTCTGTGTGAGTCCTGTGTGTATAAGTATGTGTGTGTACCTTAGTCTGTGTGTGTCTGAGTCTGTGTGTGTGTGTGTGTGTGTGTGTGTGTGTGTGTCTGAGTCTGCGTGTGTACACATGTACAGTGGAGGGGCTGCTGGGGAGATACACAGGCATGTGGTAGGAAGAGTTGACAAACCCCAGCCTGAAACTGCTAACTCCGGGAAAAGGGGGATCCTCCAAAACCCCCTCTGGCCTGCTTCCACTTAGCTTCTCCTCAGTTGTCTTCATTTCTGTCTTAGGTTTCCATAAACACTGCCACTATTTATTTTATTTCTGTTTGAAATGTGAAACAGTCCCTGAAAGGAAAAGCTGTGGAGGGAGCCCAAGGCCTCTGTGGAGAAGGAGAGCAGCTGCACCGCCAGCCTTTGGGGCAAGCAAGCGCTTGGCCACTTGGCTTCCTGGCTTCTTGGACCCAGGTCTCCTCAGAGACCTCTACCCCGCTCAGGCTTCTTAATCTTACTCACTTTTGTCTCCAGAGGATACTCATCCCTCCCTTCTCTGTAGAACCTTCTCTGGAGGTGAGTCTCCATATCCTGACCAAACAATCAGTAAGTAATTCTCTCACAACTGTCCAAACCCACACCAACACCAGTAGTCAGGATTAGGCATTTGCCGCGTGTTTACTGGCCACTCGGCTCCGAATGGAGGTGAAGGCAAGAAGCACTTTCTGACACTTATCACCCTTGTTTTGAGCCAGAGTGGTTGGTGTTATAAACCCCCACTTCACAGGTGAGAAGACTGAGGGGGGCAAGAACTAAGAGACTTGAGTTCAAGAGGCAAGATCAGCAGTGCTGGCCCAGGGTATGACCAGTGAGGGACTTTGGTTAAATGATTTAAAAGGTCACTAGAAGTCTAAGTCATCCGTGTGCATGATACATTAGTGAAATAGTTTTTCCATTCAACTTCAGAGAGGCAGGGGAAGAGAGAAATTAAGGAGAAAGAGAGGAAGAAAAGGAAACAAAGGGAGGAGGAAAAGGAGGAGAGATATCATGGAACTGCTCCACTGTTCATGGGCTCTTCCAGATGCTCCCATGTGGTTCCAGTGTCCTGAACCCAGGTCCTCATGCAGGCTGAAATGTGAACTCTGCTGGGTGAGTTATCTCCCAGTTCTTTAGTGAAATAATTTTAAAATATTTACATTTATTTGTTAGAGAAATCGAAAGGGAAGGGAGAGATAGAGAGGGAGAGAGACAAACAGATACTTGCAGCATTGATTGACCACTTGAGAAACTACTTCTGCCCTGTAGGTGGAGATGGGGGCTCGAACCCAAGTCCTTCCACATTGCAACATGTACACTGAAAGAGGTGTGTCGCCACCTAGCCCGAAAATAATTTTTAATTCAAATTCATATCCAAATATAGAGTATGACTGGGGCTGGGGAAGGCACACCAGTACAGTGCATACATCGTTGTGTTCAAAGACCCCAAGTTCAAGTCCCCAGTCCTTGCCTGCAGGGGAAAAGTTTCATGAGTGATGAAAAAGTGCTGCGGTTCTGTCTCTGTGTTTTTAAACATTTTATATATTTATCTACTTTGAATGGAGAAAGAGAGAAATTGAGAGACACTGGAGGAGAGGGAGAGAGAGAGAGAGATGTAGCTCTGCTCCATCATTCCTAAAGCCTCTCCCCTATAAGTGGAAATAGGAGATTGAATTCAGGTCCTAGCACACTCTGACATGGGTGTGCCACCAGTCAGCCCCACCACCACCCCCTCTCTTTCTATTATTCACCCTCTATCAAAGAAAAAGAAAAAAAAATTGCCAGGAGGAATAGTGGATTTTGTTATGCAGGCACCCAACCCCAGCAATAACCTTCATGACAATGAAAGAAGGAGAGAGAGAGAGAGAAGAGAAGAGAACAAAACAGGAAGGAAGAAGAAGCTAAACAATATATTAAGATTTTCAATTAAGACAGAAATAAGGGATTCTGGTCAGCTCTCTGCCCCCATGCTGCCTTGAATGGCTTCCATTTGGGGCTAAGAATACACCAAGCAGGGTCCTTGTTTTTGCCCAAGTTCCCCCTCTCACTTATGCTTGCAGCCTCCTGTGGTGGCTGTTGCAATTATGGCTGAAGGCTGAGAAAGCTAAGGCACAGAGAGAAAGGTTCTCCTCTCTGCCCATTGTTTATTGTTTGCTCTGGCCTTCAAAGAACAATAAACCTGAATGGAGTCTCAGCAGGATTTGATCCCATGCTCTTCTGGAGCCCTGCATTATTTCCATGCGCTCACACTGACCCCTCCTCAGAGTGTCCAGTCTTGCTGATGGGCAGGAAGGAGAACCACACAGGGAGGCACAGGACCCTGTCCTGCCCGGTGTGGTGATGACGCAGCAGGGATGTTAGGATTCTAGACAAGTGGGTTTCCTAAGAGCATTCTTCCACTGCCTTGGCCAAACCCTTCCCCAAGGCCTGCCCTGATCAGCCAAGCCAGCTGTCCTCTGCCAGTCACCCCTCCCTGCACAAGCCAGTGCAAATGCGCAAGGGGCCCTCTCTTTTCCAGTTTGTCACCAGGCTGCCTGGGGCTGCCTTGCCTGCCAACCCGTCCTTCTCCTGCTTTTTCTTGACTCTACCACACACAAGGCTCAGGCTTTGTGTGCACAAACCCCCATACCTACTCCAAGCCCTGGATCTTCTAAGAGAGAATCACAGGACTGGGGAGACAGCATAAAGGTTCTGCAAAAGACTATCATGCTGTGAGGCTCTGAGGTCCCAGGTTCATTCCCCAGAACCAGCATCAGCCAGAGCTGAGCAGTGCTCTAGTCAGTCTATCGGTCTGTCTGCCAATCCATATCTCTCTCTTCTCTTTCTCTCTCTCTCTCTCTGTCTCTGTCTGTCTCTGTCCCTCTCTCTCTCTGCCCCCCCCTCCTCCAGGGTTATTGCTGGGGCTCAGTGCCTGCACTACAAATCCACTACTACTGTAGTGGATTTTCATTTTCATTTTTTTTTCATTTTTTCATTTTTTTTTCTTCTTTGGATAGGAAAAAGAGAAATTGAGAGGGGAGGGGAGGGGAAGATAGAGAAAGAAAAACAAAGACAGACACCTGTAGAAATGCCTCACTGCCTGTGAAGTGACACCTCCTGCAAGTGCGGAGCTGGGCGCTTAAACCAGGATCCAGAAAGATAAGGATGAATATGAGATGACCCCACTCATAGACAAGTTGAAAATAATAACAGAAGGAAAAACACAAAGCAGATCTTGGACTGAATTTGGTGTCTTGCACCAAAGTAAAGGACTTGGGGTGGGGGTGGGGGGTTCAAGCCCTGGAGCATGATGGCAGAGGAGGACATGGGAGAGGAGGTTAGATTGTTATATGGAAAACTAACACATGTTACATATGAATAAGGTACTGCATTTTACTGTCAACTGTAAACCATTAATCCCCCAATAAAAAAAAAAAGAGGATGGTGTCCACTTTCATACCCCCAAAGAGCAGGAAAACCAATTCATGAGGCAAGAAATATGTTTTGAAGACTCAAAGAAAGAATCATGATAATGGGTGAGGAATATACAGGGGAACATGCTCGACCCCCTCAGAAGTGCTCCATAAATAGCACTCTCTGCCCCACTAGAATTCTGAGCCAACGGGGAACTAAAAACAAAGAATAAAGCAGATGAAGAGCAAAACTTCACCTCTGTTCTGCTTTGAGCCAGTGAAGGTGTTTTCATCTGGGGACAAGTGGACTTTTTCTCATTCTGAATCCTACTGTTGTGCAGAATTCCTCACCCACAGATCTTAGTGAGGGTGGACAAGCTCTTCTGGAGGGAAGATTCTGCCCCCAGAAAGCTGAAGGCCTGCAGGGGCAAAGAAAGATCCATGCCTCCCACCAGCAGGCTCACTCCAAGAGGAAGAGGAAGGATGAAGACACGGATGGGTTGTGCTTTTCCCTTCAAATGCACCTGATGGAGGCAGCACTTCTCCCCCCACCCCCTCTCTCTCAGAGTCCTCTTCAATTGGAAGGAATAGGGAGACACATTCAACATCCTTCCAACTCAAGACTTACACTCAGACATGCAAATATATAGGGATATGGTTATCTATAAATTAGATCATTGGAGCTATCTTTTAATATTTTGTGAACTATAAATGGAGTTATTGCCATTTAACACTTAATGAGTGAACTTAATGAAATTCTAATCATCATAATAATAATATAAGCAATTAAAAACATCTAGATTTCATGAAGAGAGTGACTTCTTTGGCCACATCTATACAATTTCATTTACTAGCTGGTGGGTACAGATCATGGATACAGTTCATTCGAAGTAGACTAAGAGTGACACCAAAAAGATGAATGTAGGGAGAGAGAAATGCCATTGACCAGGAAGGAGTAGAATGGTTCCTATGGTCAAAGTTCCATGTAGCAGGTGTTCCAGAAAAAAAAAAAATTCTTAAAGAAAATTTTTAATAGTGATTTACAAAATTATAAGAAAATAAGGGTCTAATTTTTACACCATCTTAGTACTGTATCCCCATCCCCTTCCAGTGGAAACAGCAATATTTCTCCAAAGGTCACACACAGGTATAGGTTAACTTTATATCTATTATCTATAATATATCTATCTATATGTATATATCCCATTTTCCAGAAAGATGTTCTTAAACAAAGTAGCTGAAACAGGAAAAGTAGTCCAGTTTGAATATGCTGCTATAGCTTTGAATAAAATAATGCAGAGTGATATTCTTGGGGGTCGGGGGGCATGAGGACACCCATACTTACAGAAAAAAATAGCAGCCAGGATGAGTTTATCTATCCCTTCTGATTCAGGAGGGGGGAGACATCTCTATCCTTCCAAACCACCAGTGCCTAACATCAGTGTTCTTTCCACTGTGTGGGATGCTGTTTAGAGCTGTGAGTTCCCCTCTGTCTAGTCTAGCCTCCCATAGTTCTGCCCATCCCTTAGTGGATAATCCTGTCCCCTAACTGGTTTAGCCATTAGACATCTTTTCCCTGGCTTACAGTTTCCTCTGTTCCTCTCAGAACCAGCTTTCTGGGCCACAACAATAATCTACCGGCTTCCCAAGAGCCCACGCCCTGCCATGGCTCCCTTTCATCAGGCCACATATCTTGGCATTGGTAGCATGGAGGAAGCTAATGTCAGTACTTCCACCTCTCTTCCCAAGCCAGTCCCTTCAGCCCCTTAACCACACGCCTTCCTCTGACTGTCTCCCTGTCAACACATTCCCGGGCTGAAGCTAACCTTGTCATGCTCCCCTGGAAACACATGACATTGCCCCCCCCTTCCCTAGATACTTGCATTTTTTCCTGGTCCAACAGAAATTATGGCAACAGAGTTGTAGAAGGTTATAGCCATGCCAGAAGCATTAAGACAACACCCATGTTACCTGCAGGGATATACAGTCCTTTCTGAGCCCCCAACTTTGTGCTCCCTGTACAGATTAGACGAGTGGTTGGAAAGATGGTCACTCTAATCCATTTCTTGTCTTATTTTGGGAGGGACCTGGCTGATATTTTAGCAGTACTCTATCACTGCCCATTCAGTTTAGATGCCTATACCTTCATCTGACTTTTTTGAATCAAGTATAAACTGAAATATTATCAAGAATCAAACTTATCTCTTTGGCACTTTTCCCATATTAAAGAGAGTTGGAAACAACTGCTTGACTTTGTACCTGTTTCAGGATATACAGACAAGTCAACAGAAGGAAAAAGGATGTCACCTGAAAGAAAACAACAGATGGTCTGTTTCGTCTATTACTATACCTCCCCTGTTCAAGGCTTTTGATCTAGAGTGAACTTGACCAAGGCAGAAGCATTAGAAATTCAACCCTTGGGGCTGTTGTCATCAAAACTGCTTGGTACTGGGACATGAATAGACATACTGACCAGTGGAATAGAATTGAGAGCCCAGAAGTAAGCCCTGACACCTATGGACATCTAATCTTTGACAAAGGTGCCCAGACTATTAAATGGGGAAAGCAGAGTCTCTTCAACAAATGGTGTTGGAAAAAATGAGTTGAAACATGCAAAAGAATGAAACTGAACCATTATATTTCACCAAATACAAAAGTAAATTCCAAAAGTGGGTCAAGGACTTGGATGTTAGACCACAAACTATCAGATACTTAGAGGAAAATATTGGCAAAACTCTTTTCCGCATAAATTTTAAAGACATCTTCAATGAAACAAATCCAATTACAAAGAATACTAAGGCAAGTATAAACCTATGGGACTACATCAAATTAAAAAGCTTCTGCACAGCTAAAAATACTACAACCCAAACAAAAAAATCACAGAATGGGAGAAGATCTTTACATGCCATACATCAGACAAGAGACTAATAACCAGAATATATAAAGAACTTGCAAATCTCAATAAGACAACAAATAACCCCATCCAAAAATGGGGGGAGGACATGGACAGAATATTCACCACAGAAGAGATCCAAAAGGCCGAGAAACACATGAAAAAATGCTCCAAGTCTCTGATTGTCAGAGAAATGCAAATAAAGACAACAGTGAGATACCACTTCACTCCTGTGAGAATGTCATATATCAGAAAAGGTAACAGCAGCAAATGCTGGAGAGGTTGTGGGGTCCAAGGGACCCTCCTACACTGCTGGTGGGAATGTAAATTGGTCCAACCTCTGTGGAGAACAGTCTGGAGAACTCTCAGAAGGCTGGAAATGGACCTACCCTATGACCCTGCAATTCCTCTCCTGGGAATATAGCCTAAGGAACCCAACACACCCATCGAAAAAGATCTGTGTACACATATGTTCTTGGCAGCACAATTTGTAATAGGCAATACCTGGAAGCAACCCAGGTGTCCAACAACAGATGAGTGGCTGAGCAAGTTGTGATATATATATATATATACATATATATATTTCACCTTTTTCAGCCGATCTTGGATGGACCTTGAAAAATTCATGTTAAGTTAAATAAGTCAGAAACAGAAAGATGAATATGGGATGATCTCACTCTCAGGCAGAAGTTGAAAAACAAGATCAGAAGAGAAAACACAAGTGGAACCTGGCATTGGCGTATTGCAACAAAGTACGACTCTGGGGTGGGTGAGTAGGGAGAATACAAATCCAAGAAGGATGACAGAGGACCTAGTGGGGGTTGTATTGTTATATGGAAAACTGGGAAATGTTATGTATGTACAAAAAAAAATGTTATGTATGTACAAATGTTATGTATTGTATTTATTGTTGAATGTAAAACATTAATTCCCCAATAAAGAAATTAAAAAAAAAGAAATTCAACCCTTGGGGATAATAAGGTAGAGGAGGAATTATGGTCTCTGTGATTTGGAATTGAAACTTCTTTTGTTGGGCACATCCATGAGAGAAGAAGCTAATTCTGTTCACTAGAGTCATGCTGATTATGGCGAAGACCTTCGTATCACTCTGACTCCTTAATACCCCTCATTCTCCATGTTTAAGTAGACTGGAACTCAATTGGCAGCAGTGTCCTGCCTCCCAGTCCCATTGCTCCCACCTGCTCCAGACCCTCTTCCATTGGCCTTCACTTATATCATTGGAATCACCTTTTCCATGACCTGATTCATCTAGGTTTCTGTGTCAAGTCACATAGTACTCTGAAGTCAGATTTGATTTCCCAGTTCTAAATCTACCATCAAATACTCATAAATCCATGGGAGCTGGGCAGTGGTGCACTGGGTTAAGTGCACATAGTACTAAGCACAAGGACCCTCAAAAGCATCTGTGTTTGAGCCTCCAGCTCACCACCTGCAGGAGGGCTGCTTCGCAAATGGCAAAGAAAGTCTGAAGTTGTCTATTTCTCTCTCACTATCTCCCCCTCTTCTCTCAATTTCTCTACCCAATAAAATGGAAAAAATGGCTGCCGGCCTCAGTGGATCTGTAGTGCCAGCACTGAGCTCCAGCAATGACCCTGGAGGCAAAACCAAAACAAAACAAAACAAAAAACAAATAATTATAAATCCTCCATACCTCCTGGCAAATATCAGACTTTGTATCTGGCATTCAAGACTCTTTAAACCCTTTCCTTGTACCTCCTGTGGTATTTGGCATTGGTCCTCTCCCTGGTCCCCAAAATGTAGTCTTATCCCAGTGACACCTCAAATTCCTTCTTCTGTTTTCTTTTCTGGAGAGAACCCTTTATGCTTCACTGTATTTTCCCTATACTGTGTATTCTTGGTGATAACTATCCTTTCCGACCTGTTTTCTAGTATGGGGTATTTGTCTCAGAACCCCTTTTGTTGAAGGACTCACTTCATCATTTCATCTACACTGATAGGCACCTGACACCCCAGCATGACCAGAAGTATTCCATCTTCATGGTCCAGGGCTGCAGAGACAGTGAAGTGGTAGATAGGATATTAGGACTTGCATGTGAGAGGTTCCAGTTTCCATCTCTGGAATCACCAATAACCTAAGCTGAGTGATGCTTTGGTGTTTGTTTTTTTTTTTAAATCAGTCATTGGTCCAGATTTGCTGATGAAAGACATTCAGTAACTGTCTATATCTTTTTGGAGGTAGATCACCCCTGGGTGAGAGGCTCTTCATCTCTTGACTCCAGGTTCTTGTCTGCATATTGGTATCAGTCTCAGGCAGGGTCTTTATACCCTCATGAGGCTTTGGCTACTCTCACAGTTGAAGCCAACTCTGTCTTTGCAAAGACCAACTGTGTAAAGCAAGAAATAGTTCTGTTTGCTTTCAAAACATCCTTCCCCTTTGTTTTTAATAAATAATTCCTATTTTGCTTAAGTTGGAGCTGGGTTACTGCCCTTGGTGAATTAAAGGAGCCTTGGTCAGGCCATGCACCAAATTTTGTGATGAGTACAAAAGACAGACATTCCTTCTTGCATTGTTTACTGGAATTTAACTTATCATTCCTACATCGTATGCTTGTCAACAGCACCAGCACAGTTTATCTTATGCACATCTGCAAATTCCTCAGCACTTAGCATACTAGAGGGGCTTGACCACACTGTTTGCATGAATGAATTACCTGCTTTCATCATGGCTGTCTGTAACCACCCTTATCCACCATAAACTCTGGAGATAGAAGCAAATACGCATTACACTGCCAGGGACATTTCAATCCGTAAAGAGAAAATAAACTAGTATTAACTATGTTTCTAGTATTTATGGACATCCTGTAGATCTCAGTGTGGGAACATCTTAGGTATCATCTTTCTGACACATCTTAGGTATCATCTTTCTGACACCTCTAGGGTAGAGCTACGGCAGCTCAGCTGGCTTCAGGGGTCCCAGTAAAAGTCCAGACACCACTGGACCCTGGCACCTCTCTCAGCTACTGCTTAAGGAGGTTTTTGGAGAAGCAAGGGAAGAAATTAAACCTCTTGAGGAAGACCTTAAAAAGCTGGGGGCCTACCACAGTGGGTTAAGCACACATGGCGCGAAGCGCAAGGACCAGTGTAAGGATCTTGGTTCAAGCCCCTGGCTCCCCACCTATCTTTCTCTCCTCTTCTCTGTCTTCTCTTCCTCTCTCCATTTCTCTCTGTCCTATACAACAACAGCTATAGCAATAATAACAGCTACAACAAGGGCAGCAAAATGGGGGAAATGGCCTCCAGTAGCAATGGCTTCGTAGTGCAGGCACCGACCCCCAGCAATAACCCTAGAGGGAAAAAAAAGCTGGGAGGCAGGTGCACCTGCTTGAGTGCACATGTTGCAATGCGCAAGGACCCGCGTTTGGGACCCCGGTCCCCACCTGCTGGGGGGAAGAGTGGTGAAGCAAGGCTGCAAGTGTTTCTCTGTTTCTCTCCCTTTCTATCACCCTTTCCCTTTAAATTTCTGTCTTTATCCAATAATAAATAAATAAAATTAAAAGAATATTTTAAAGGAACTGATATAACGAAATATCCACCTCAGCAAAGCACTACCCAGACGACCCAGAAGAGGGAGCCATGTCTGCCATTTTCTCACCAGCTGGATGAGGTCAAGCTAGGTTTCCATCTCACCCCATGAGAAGTATATCTGTTTATCTAAGAGGATGGTTGAGGAGTGCTTCAGTGCGTTTAGTGGTTCTGTCTTTTTTCAATTTTCCTGCTTCTTCTTCCCATAGTTAGGGTGGGTTGGCCCATGCCTCTAGACCCAGGTTTCTTTAGTTCTTGGAGGATGAGGCTGTAGGGCCTGCATTTGTTTCTGACTTTCTTTCCCAGCCAATCCACCCTCCCCCACCTCCCCTAAACCACCGCTCTTCACTGTTCTTTGGAAAGAATCAAGTGGCCCAGTGAGTAGCTGTTTCCATTTGGTGGGCCAAGTGGAAACTGGGTCAGAGCCCCAGCCTGCTGTGCCTCTGGTGCCCACTGCAAGGGGTAGGCAGACAGTTTGTGGATTGCTGATCTCACCTATTGTACAACCAAGATAGCTATTCTCACCACCCTCGCACAGGGTCAGCCAGGGAGTTTTTGAGAGTCTCTATCCGACACCCACTCTCTCACTCACCGCCATTTGCTGTGTGCACCTAGGAGCTTAGAAAGTCAGCGCTACACTTGACCCAACCTGTCCTCTTGCGTCAAGGCAGAGAAGAGGCAGGGGTAACATTAGTCATCAGACATCCCCAATCAGAAGTGAACATCACTGGCTAGGGTGATGGGGACGGTGGGGCAGGGGGGGACTCGTCCTTTTTTTTTGCTAAGGTCAAGCTCTTTTCTGCCTCTGGATGTGGTTTATAATCTGTAGTTAGAATAACGTGATCTGAATGGAAGTATCTGAACATTGTTATCTGAACATATATACACACTGTAGAGTCTCTACATGCTGAAAAATGCATGCGGGCTGTCTTGGGTTTTCACACTGCCTTGCATGGGACTGCAAGAGAAAACAATGAAGAAAAAGGTTAAGAAGCTCAGTTAGAAGAAAAGACAAGGCTAGATAATGACAGTGGCCAAAGAGGAGCATTCCCCCCCCCCCCATCCTTGGCTCCTCTGCCTCCTTGGGGACCCCACTGTAGAGCAATTCTTTTCTCCTTCCTCTGTCTTCAGTCTTCATTTTCTACTTATTTCTTCCTTCTGCATGAAATGCTCTAAAGTCTCTATCTCTCAAAAGTGAAAACAGCAAAAGGACAGAGGAAGAAAATGAAGAAAGAAGGAAGGGGACAAAAGAAGGAAAAGGGAAAGGAAAGGAGAAGAAAGAAGGAAGGAGGAGGGGAGGGATCCTTTTGCTTTAGTACCTTCACTTGGTTGTGGATGCATATTTCCCCTTCACTTTCCAGCCAACCTTTCCAGAGCACTCTCTGCACTAACTTTCACTGACTCTGCCCTCTTCAATACTTTAGCTTTTGCCCCCACCACTGCATTAGTGTGACTCCAGTCAAGAGACCTGTTTTGATTCAAGTATGCCCCTTCCCCCAGTCCATATGTCAAAGTCCTGATCTAACACCTCCACCACTGTCTCAGAATGTGACTATAGTTAGAAGAGGTGTCTTGCGGCTGGGTGAGCGTACACATTACAGTGCACAAGGACCTGGGTTCAAGCCCCCAGTCCCCACCTACAAGGGGAAAGCTTCACAAGTGGTGAAGCAGTATTGCAGGTGTCTCTCTGTCTCTCTCCCTCTCTATTACCCCATTTCCCTCTCAATTTCTGGCTTTCTCTACCCAATAAATAAAGATAATAAAAAAATGTTTAAAATTTAAAAAAAAGAAGAGAAAAGGTGTCTTTACAGGCTGGGCATATGGACCAACCTGCCAATGCCCATATCCAATGGAGAAGCAGTTACAAAAGCCAGAACCCCCATCTTCTGCTCCACAAAAATAATTTTGGTCCATCCTCCTAGAGGCATAAATAACAGGGGAAATAAACCAGAGGGCTGTGTACCCCCATTCCACCAGGACCAGAACATTATTTATGTATGTATTTATTTATTTACTTCCAATACTAATCTTCAGTTTATTACCATGAAATATTGAAGATTTTCACATTCTTTTGTTCTATACTTTCCCTCCTTGATCCTTGTATGCATTCTATATCTCACTCCCACCTTCCAACTTAATCAAGAGTTTAGATAATGCCTGTATGACTTAATCATTTCCAGGCTATTGCATGTTCTATCTCCCTGCCAAGAATTCCCTTCCAGCTCTTCTGTACCCACCATATTCCATGTTGCTCTGCTAGTCACAATTACAACTGCCTTCAAACCCCAGTCACACACATTAACTTCTTGAAACATTCCAAGACTAGCCATATTATCTGCCAATCACCTCAGTCATTACTTTGCAAATGGTTACTTTATTCATGCTCCTCCTTGGTATTATGGCTGCTGTCTGTCATGTTGGTTACATCTGTGGGACTGAGGCAAGTTTTAGTCTTAATTAATTTTTCTGTTTGAGTTATAGACCCAGCCCTGTTAGACAAGCTCCTTCTTTCCTTCCTTTCTTCTTTCTATGTTCCTTCTTTCCTTCCTTCTTTCTTTTTCTCCCTTCCTTCTTTCTTCTTCTCTTTCTCTCCTTCTTTATTTTTAAAGTTTTTATTTTATTTTTTTAATATTTATTTTTATTTTATTTTATTTATTCCCTTTTGTTTCCCTTGCTGTTTTTTTTTTTCATTATTGTTGTAGTTATTATTGTTGTTGTCGTTGTTGGATAGGACAGAGAGAAATGGAGAGAGGGAGGGGAAGACAGAGAGGAGGAGAGAAAGATAGACACCTGCAGACCTGCTTCACCGCCTGTGAAGCGACTCCCCTGCAGGTGGGGAGCTGGGGCTCGAACCGGGATCCTTATGCCGGTCCTTGTGCTTTGCGCCACCTGCGCTTAACCCGCTACGCTACAGCCCGACTCCCTCTCTCCTTCTTTTAAGAATAAGGATCTTTCGCCACTTCAAGGTTTTTTTTTTTCCATAGAGAGAGACTACAGCATGAGAACTTCCTTCAGTTCTGTGACACCTCCCATGTGAACCTTGCCTATATCCACTGCAAGACATGGTGCCCTAATCAGTGAGCTATCTCTTCAACCTTAGACTCCCAAGATTTTAATAAATCAACCATGTAGCTTTCTTCCAAAATGATTCTGTAAATGCCATGAACACAGCCTTTGGAGAGTTGTAACATGGTTTAGAACACAGTTTCTGGGAATAGAAAAAGTCCCGTATCCTAGATAATACCAGTGACCGGGCCAAAAGACCTGTCTTGGTGTTTTCATCCTGCAGTTCAGTAATGTTATTCATCTATAGGGTAGTTAGATGTCTTTAGTATATGACATCCCCTTGTTCCAAAAGTAAAAACTTTACATCCCTTCCACCCTCATTATCCATGCTTTCCACTACATTTCCTCACAACCCTTTTAGAAACAAATTGTATTCACTTCAGGTTTATACTTCCTGTATTGCTTTTGACAAGATTAAACAGATGTTGTATATATGTAAATTTTTCTCTCTCAAAAGTCACATGTCATACCTTGTATGCACACATTTTATTTTAATAAAATGTCTGGAAAATCATTTCATATCAGAGAGAGAAATGTGTCTTCTTTGTAGTACAGCTCCATAGCATCCCACTGAGTGGATATGTTATAGTTGACTGAGCCTACCAGGTAGGGAAACTCGGGTCATTTCTAATATTTTTCAGTTGAAAACAATGTTTCAATGAAGAAATTTTTCATATATATATATTTCATATTGCTGGAACTGTATCTTCAGATGAAAGTCCTAGACTAAAGATTCCTAGATCAAGAGATAAACACATATGAGTTTTGTTAGATATTGTCAACTTCTCTTCAAAGGACTGTATCAGCTTTCATTCCTACTAGCAATGGGAGGGTCTTTTTCCTCAGAACTTTGTCAACAGAGTGTATCAAGCAGTTTAATTTTTTTCCTATCCTGACAGCTAAGTCTTTAAGATTTTAAGATTTAATTTCCATTCATTTTGCTATAATAAATGTTAGATATCTGCTTTAAATTTTAAATATCATTTCAAAAATGACTGGACATATATTTTACTCATTTCTAATGACTCTTTTTTACCTTGGGAATATTAGTCTTTCACATGTGATACACATAGAAATAACTTTCTCCCTGCTTATTTCTCAGCTTTTAAATATCATGCTTATGTTTAGAACCATCCAAGGTTTTGCTTTCAATTCTATATAGTTAAGTATATAATTATTACTTTTTTGTTTGTTTGTTTTACCAGAGCAATACTCAGCTCTGGCTTAGGGTGGTGGTACAGGGGATTGAACCTGGGACTTTGGAGCCTCAGGCATGAGAATCTCTTTGCCTAACTATTATGCTATCTACCCCCCAATTACAAATATTATATAATCATTTTAAAGCAGGATTTCAAATCAAACTTAGAACGAAATAGTATCTAAGTTATAAAGTCATTTATTCATATTTTCTTCTACCTAGAATCTCAAAATTACTTCTATTTTTTATAATACTGATAGATTTGAAAAGTATTCTTATTTATGTCTTAAGGATTACATTTTATTTAATCTATTATACAAAATTTTATCAATGGCCAAAGCTTCTACTTTATCATATACAAACATTGCATAGATATGGAGTTTCTCAATTATATTTCAGTCACTAGCTAGTCTGTCTACTTAATCCCATGACTGCAATTATAGAAGGTTTAGAACATATTTAACATTCAAACAGGGATAATCCTACACCACAGCTTATTTTCATTTCCTAATGTTTTCCTAGTTATTTTTGCATGTTTATTTTTCTATATAAACTTTAGTATCAATTTCTTTATGAAAGTTTTAAATATGATATTTTTTGTTAGTATTAGATTATATTCAATATATAAAATAGCTATAGGAAAAAAATCACATCTTTCTGATATTGAGATGTCCTAAGCAAAACAAAGTTGGCTTTTCAATTGTTTAAATCTACTCTTCTGTCTTTGAGGAGGGTTTAAATTTTCTTTCTGTGAGTTTTGCTTATTTATTAAATTTGCATCTAGGTGTTCTGTCTTCATTGTTGCTGCTATAAGTAGAGTTCTTCTCCATCATTTTAGTCTCTAATTGTTATGTTTTTAATATATAGGACAACTGGCTTTTTAATGTTAATTTAAATTCCACTGGTTTTTTTCTAAATTATCATCAATCTATTAATTTGAGTTATTGTCAATATTGAAATTTTCACCTAAACCATGATATCTACAAATAGTGATAATTTTTACTTCTTTATTTCCATTTACTTGTATTTCTACTTGATTGGCTAATACAGTCAGTATAATGTTAAATAAAAGAGTGACAATAGGAATTCTGTCTTTGTTCTTGATCTTAAGGGACGTGGCTTTAATGTTTTCTCATTATGAATCTGACATTAAAACCAAAGTACTTCTTACTAAAGAAGTCATTCCCGGCATTCTTAAGAACTTTTGACAGAATGGATATTGACTTGATCTCAAAGGCTTTTTCTGCCAGCATAATAAAAATTATGATTTTTCTTCTTAGATGTGTTAATGTAGATGTTACCCTAATGACTTAGCCTAAAACAAACAAATTTTCAATTTTGGCTATAAATGCCACCTGGAAATAAGGTATTGTTATCTTAATGTGGTGGTAGATTTCTACTCACTACATTTTATAAGCAATTATCTTAACTATCCTCTTTTTTTCAATGAAGTTCACCCCTCATTATTTCAGACTCAACTATATCTTATGTAGACTGTCTATGACACACATAGTCTGCAAACTCTCTTGGTGTTTATCTGAATGTAAGGCTTTTGTTAATTCAAACCCTCTTCTCTTTTCATCAAAGGAGATGGAAAACAACTGTGCTCATGAGACTATTATGATTCAATTGACCCCGCCACTCTTCTTCTTCTAGCGTTTGCCCTTCTTCCGTAGCCAGTCAACAGCGTCAGGTTGAGCCTGATGTCAAGTTTCGAGACTTCCTTTGAATCTGGAGAGGTGGCAGTCGTCGACTATGTGGGTCATAGTCTGTCTGTAGCCGCAGGGGCAGTTCGGGTCGTCTCTGGCCCCCCAGCGATGGAACATAGCGGCGCACCGGCCATGGCCTGTTCGATACGATTGAGGAGGGCCCAATCATAACGTGCTAGGTCAAAGCTGGGTTGACGCTTGCAGGGGGCTGTGATGAGGTGTTTGTTCTTTACCTCAGCTGACTGCCAACTCTGTTTCCAAGAGTCTGGAACAGAGAAGTTCAGTGTAGGCGTAGGGGACCAGATTGGGTCATGAGACGTCAAGCGTTGGACAGGGTGGGCAAAGATATCCGCGTATATTGGCAGGTACGGTCGAGTGTAGACGTGGGAAATGAACTTAGATGATGCCGCATCCCGACGAATATCTGGCGGGGCGATGTTGCTAAGAACTGGCAGCCATGGAACCGGGGTGGAACGGATGGTTCCAGAAATTATCTTCATGGAGGAATATAATTTGGAATCGACCAAGTGGACATGGGGGCTACGGAACCACACTGGGGCACAGTATTCTGCAGTGGAATAGCATAATGCCAGAGATGATGATCGTAGTGTGGAAGCGCTCGCGCCCCATGAGGAGCTGGCCAGTCTTGCAATGATGTGATTCCTCACGCCCACCTTTGCTGCAGTTTTTATGAGATGTTTGTGAAATGACAGAGTGTGATCGATAGTAACGCCAAGATAGACCCTGCCATTAAAACCAGGAATTATCGATACTTCCTGTGCTGTGTGTGTTAAGAGTATGTTAAGTTCCCATACCCATTTCCAATACACCTGTGAGGGCTAATGAAAACTGTTAAAACTTTGAATAAATCATCATTTAGACTCCTCTCCTGCTATCCAAATTTCCGTCTACTTTAGAGACAGAAGTGGAAATTTCTTATATCCTTAAAGTTAAAATCTGAAAAATATGCTATTTACAGATGCTTATTCACAGCCTGACTTCTTGGCTCATATTTCCAACAAAAAAGCAGACTCACACAGAAGAAGATAGTGGACCATTCACCCAAAGTCTCGAGACAGAAGCCTTGGAGTTGATATCAGTTTTCTCCCTCTCCATTCCTTCTCATTCTGCTGCACCAGATACTTGTCCAACACAACATTAACTGTAACTGCTTTTTACCACCTAAGTGAATCTTCAAAGTTTGTTTCCTTCTCTCAGCTTCTCTACGCATCACTTGTGTCAATAAGTTGTGTAGAGTCTCTGCTTTTACCTTTCACACTACACACACCACACCACACCACACCACAGACACACACACACACACACACACACACACACACACCCCTACCTCTGCAAGTGCCATGTGAAAAATAGATGGAAGTTTGAGAAAGTCATAGATAACTGCAGGATAACTTCTATTGGTCCTAGCATGTCATTATATCCCTCTACCTCAACTGCTGGGTCTCTGAAATATCTGCTCTGAAAACCCTTCCTTCCCTGGTCACTTTATATGAAGAGGATAGTCCCAAAATTTGGTTTATTTTTTTGATGACACTCCTTTTTTAAGTTAAGGTTAATTAATTAATTAATTAGCATATTTAATTAACCAACATTAATTTAATTATCATTAATTAGCATATCCCTCCTCCACTGAACTATTGGGTTCAAGAAGATAGAGCGAACCAGTTTGGCTTGTATCTGACCCTAAGAATGTAGCACCACAGTGTTTGATAAATAATATATGCTCACTAAACATATAGTGTAGCCTGGGCAGTAGCACACTGGGTTAAGCACACATAGTACAAAGTGCAAGGACCAGCTCAAGGATTCTGGTTCAAGCCCCCAGCTCCCCACCTGCAGGAGTGTTGCTTTGCATGTGGTGAAGCAGGTCTGCAGGTGTCTATCTTTCTCTCCGCCTCTCTATCTTCCTCTCCTCTTTCAATTGTTCTCTGTCCTGTCCAACAACAACAACAAAAATGGGAAAAAAAATGATCACTAGGAACCATGATTCATAGTGCAGGTATCAAGCCCAACGATAACTCTGGAGGTAAATATATATATATAGCAAGTAAATGGATGATCTGGATAAACAACAAAGCATTGAACTACTACTACCCCCACTCCTCCAGATACAAAATATTTGATCCCAAGTGAGTGATAGATTTGTCAAGGCTGATTCTGCAGCCTGGAAATTCCCAAGACAACAAAGGAGTAGAGGATTTAGTGCCTCTTTAGACTCTTCAGTGCAGCCCTAGCACCAGTTTACTTCCTCCTGCCTGGGAAACTTGGAACACTTTTCCCAGACTTGCAGCTTTGACCAGAATCTTCCTGGGAAAATTGAAGTCTACTGCAAGTTAATAGCTGCTTTCTTTTATTTTAGTCTTTTTACTGTCTCTGAAAAAGCAATTGCTGCGAGTCAGGCGGTAGCACAGCGGGTTAAGCGCACGTGGTGCAAAGCGTAAGGATCCTGGTTCTAACGCCTGGCTCCCCAACTGCAGGGGAGTCACTTCACAGGCAGTGAAGCAGGTCTGCAGGTGTCTATCTTTCTCTCCCCATCTCTGTCTTCCCCTCCTCTCTCCATTTCTCTCCTATCCAACAACAATGACATCAATAACAACAATAATAACTACAACAATAAAACAACAAGGGCAATGAATGGGAATAAATAAATATTTCAAAAAAAGAAAAAGCAATTGCTTTAGTTTGTTAAAAAAAAAAAAAAAGAAAAGAAATACAATCAACAATATTCATACACCTTTCCCATATTTGTGAGATACTCTCTTCCCTGATCCACCTTTCTGTACCTGTTCCAGCCATGACATCATCTCCCAAAACAATAACTGGGATCCACCTTCATATCAGAATTCAGGCTCAGGCAAAAAAAAAAAACCCGAAAACTAGTATAGCCACAGGCCCTTTGAAATATAACTAAAATATGCCTACTAGCTATTTACAAAACAGAGACCCCCCCCCCCCAACTCTTCATCTGCACTATTCCAGTCTTTAGGTCCATGACTGGTCAACAATTTGTTTGACTTTGTATGTTAACTCTCTTGTCAACCACCAGGTTCCAAATGTTAGCATGATGCTGACCAAACTTTCCTGGACAGACAACACCACTAATATGTCCTGGAGCTCCGCTTCCCCAGAGCCCTTCCCCACTAGGGAAAGAAAGAGACAGGCTAGGAGTATGGATCGACCTGTCAACACCCATGTTCAGCGGGAAAGCAATTACAGAAGCCAGACCTTCCACCTTCTGCATCCCACAATGACCTTGGTCCCATACTCCCAGAGGGTTAAAGAATAGGAAAGCTATCATGGGAGGGGATGGGATACAGAGTTCTGGTGGTGGGAATTGTGTGGAGTTGTATCCCCTCTTATCCTATGGTTTAGGCAATGTTACCTTTTTACTGGTGATTTAATAATGATCTACAAGATTGTAGGAAAAGAGTGGTACAATTCAAGACAATTCCCACCACCATAGTTCTGCATCCCATCTCCTCCATTGGAAGTTTTCCTATTCTTTATCCCACTGGGAGTATTGGACCCCAGATCATTATGGGGTGCAGAAGGTGGAAGGTCTGGCTTCTATAATTGCTTCTCCACTGGATATGGATGTTGGCAGGTCAATCCATACTCCCAGCCTGTTTCTGTCTTTCCCTAATGGGGTAGGGCTCTGGAGAGGTGGGGTTTCAGGGTACATTGGTGAGGTCATCTGCCCAGGGAAGTCAGGTTGGTGTCATGGTAGCATCTGCAACTTGGTGGCACATTTGGGAGAGGGAGAGAGCTATACTTGAGACAGAAGAGAGAGGTTTTGTTTTTTTTTTAATATTACATTTCTTTAGTTCTCTCTATGTAGAACAGTGTCAGGCACATCGTAAGGGTTGAATGATGGAGTTAATAACTACATTTTTGGTGTGTCTTTGTGGCTGAAACTCTCATCCCTTATCCAGTCTTTTTTAAATCAACTTTGATGTCATCTCTCTCTCTCTCTCTCTCTCTCTCTCTCTCCCTTCATCTCTCTCCTCTCTCTCCAGATATATGAGTTACCTCTCTTCTCAATTCTCCCTGACAACCACTTTCCATAAACTCAAGTGCCCCCAGTCAAAGATGTTCTAGACCATTTTGAGGAACATCTGGACTTGGCCCACAGGTTACTGAATATGTTTTCAACACACACACACACACACCCACTCACACACACTGTCTCTTTCACTCTTGTTCATCTTTGTTTGAAGATGCTATTCTGGTTTGAAACTTTCTGACCCTGAATTTCTGGCTCTGAGATATTTCACTCAGTTCTTTGGAGTAATTTAGCCAATAAACCCACCAGGCAAAGAAAAGCTCATTACTGGAAACTCAAGGTGGCCCCAGTCATCTGTTTGTAAGGACTTGGTATCCCCAGGAACAAGCCTGGCTGTAAGGACAGCTCTGATGAGGATGTGAATGACATGGGAGTGGGGACGGTCTCTGTAAGAGTCCTGAATACTGCATGTGCTGCTCTTGCAATTCTTCGGGAATTGTAAGAATTCCTGCAGGATCCTCAGAAAAGGAGAATCATAAATATTTCTCCAGTTTTGTGAAAGCAATCATCTTGCAAAATAAAAAGAAGTATGTGGGGCCAGGCAGTGGTAGAGCTATCGTGTTACAATGTGCAAGGACCCGGGTTCAAGTCCCAGGACCCCACCTGCAAGGAAAAACTTCGCAGGTGGTAAAGCAGTAAGTGGTGAAGCAGTACTGCAGGTGTCTCTCTTCCTCTCTCATTTTCTCCCTCGTGCTTCCCTATCAATTTCTCTGTGTCTCTATTCAATAAAGAGATAGATCAAACATTAAAAACAAAACAGTATCTAAACACATACAAAGAGTCAGGAGATAGGACTAGAAGCAGAGGCCAAATACCCTAAAAGTCAGGACATACTGATCACTCGCTCCATGCGAAGAGTTAGGTCATAGATGCAATGCATCATGATAGAGACAAGGATTCTCTCTTTACCTGAATCCAACATCCTCTGATATATTATTCATTTAGCTTTGGCTTGCCAAATTATAAGATTTCACGGTCTATGTGTACAACTTACTGCCCCCAACACCAGAGTCCCTGTGCCTCCCCAACCCTTCCCTCTAATAAGCACCCTAATTTCACAATGTCTAAAAGACAGCTTGCTTACTAATTTCTTTTGCAAGCTTATTTGTTTTAGCCATTTGTATTCTACACATAAATGAAACTATCCAGTCTTTCACTTCTTTACTTGTTTAACTTGTAATAATCACTTCCAGTTCCATTCATTTATGTCCTGAGTATGATAAAATTTTATTTTTTTTCAATAATTGAGCCTTCAGAGAAAGCCTAGCCTTCTGCAGTACAAGGGGGAAGTGTGGATGGCACGCTGCACCAGCTCTGTCTGTCCCATCTGGAAAAGGACCTGTGAGCCAGCAGGCAGCTTCAGGCAAGGCTGCCATCTCTCAGGACTTGCCTGGATCCGAGAATAGAAGGAGGTAGTGTGCATGGCTTTTTTGGGGGGGTGAGGATGGGGGCGGGCATCCATCCTTCTAGGTGCCTCAGGGGAACCCCTGCACCCTCCTTGGTGTAATCCCCATCTCCGAATTCTCCTGAGTTCACGGTAGATGTATCCACCCCTGCAGCCCATACATGTCCTCCCACCCCATACAGGCTGGAATTGGACATAGATTTTTTTTTTTAACCAGAGCACTGCTCAGCTCTGGTTTATGGTGGTGCAGGGGATTGAGCCTGGGACTTCGAGGTGTGGGATAGAGAGGAACTCAACTCCACAGATATGTGAGCAATGGGTGTTTACTGTTGCATGCCGTTGAGAATTTGTGGGGGGGTTTTCTCTGTTCCACATCAAAAGTTAACTGATTACAAAGCCAAAGAAAAATTAGAACTCTCTATTTAAATAACAATTCCATTGAAAAAAATATATAACCATAATAATGCTATTGAATATATATATATATATATATATACATAATTTCACCATCCAATCATCTGGGTTTTTTTTTAATTATTTATTTGGTTTTTTTTAGTGGATAGAGACAAAGAGAAATTGAGAGGGGAGGGGGGATAGAGAAGGAAAGCAACAGAGAGACACCTGCAGCCTTGCTTCTCCACTCATGAAGCTTTTCCATTGCAGGTGAGGACCAAGGGCTTGAACCCTGTCCTTGCACACTGTAATATGTTTGCTTAATCAGGTGCACCATCACCTGGCCCCCATCCAGTCATCTGTTGATGGGCATCTACATTGATCCCATGCCTTGGTTATTGTGAACTTTTCAGTTATGGACATAGGGTACAATATCATTTCAAAATTTCAGGTTGTTTTTATATTCCTTGGATATATGTCTAGGAGTGGTGCCAATGAATCATAAGGTATTTCCATTTTTCATTGGTTTAAGGACTCTGTACTTTTTCCAGAAGGGCTGCATCAGTTTGTATTCCCACCAATAATGCAGACCATCCTTATTTGCATGAACATGGTTCCTTCACTGGATTTCCAGAGAATCAGAGGATTGGGCAAGAAAGCCAGGATGGTGGCATTGCATTAATGCCTACCATCTTTCTTTGGAAATACTTCCTCACAGTGGGAGGCGGATAGTTCCCACCCGAGTTCAGTCATGCAGTTTGCTATGTCAATAGAAGAGATGGTGCACCAATTCCAAGCCTAGACTTCAAGAAACCCTACATGGTTTCATTTGCTTCCACCATCACCCTGAGAGAGACATGCTTGGGCCCCTTCACTAATCCTGGGAGGACAGAAAACATGTGGAACCAAATCTTCTCAGCCGGGCCCAACATGGTCAGCCAAACTCCAGCCCCCCACCCACATGTATGAGTGAGCCCAGCCCACATCAGCTCAACTCCACAGATGTGTGAGCAAAGGATGTTTACTGTTGCATGCCACTGAGAACTTGTGGTGTGTGTTTTTTTTCTGTTCCACATCAGAAGTTAACTGATCACAGAGCCAAAGAAAAATGAGAACTTTCTATTTGAATAACAATGCCATATATGCATGTAGTGCTCTAAGTCTGTCTAAATATTTTTCATAGTAAGTCTTACTGTGCTCTTTGGATAACCCTATGAGGCAGATATGACTATGTCCACCTTACAGCCAATGGTCTAAGGTACAAAGGAAAGTAAAATCAGTCTGTCCACAGTGATATATAGCTAAGCCACTTCTTCCTCTCTTTAGCTTAGGGTTATAAGCCACAGCACAGCGCGCGCGCACACACACACACACACACACACACACACACACACACACGGTCATAGGTAGAGGGGAAACATGAACTGGTAGCTAGCATTATATGATAATAAGAAGATGAACGAAAAAAATTTGGGGAGGGAATAAAGAAGCTTGTCCCACTGGTTGAATAGGCTGGGTTCCTCTGGGGAGAAAAAAAGTTTCTGGAAAAAATGGGCCACACGTGACATATCCCAAAGGACACAATTATGGTGCAGTGGGAGACCAAAGAGAAGGAAGACTGTGAGTCCAGGAAGGTTACACAGATAGTTTATATGTACTTTATTGCTGTGTGCAACGTGCCAGGAAACCTGCTAGAAATCTGACATGCATTATCTCATTAATTTTCGTAATGACACCGTGAAGATGACTGTAATATGGCGTAGCATAACAGAATAGAACACAGCCCCCCAACATGAAGCAATAAAACCACTTGCCAAAGCTCACACAGCAAGTGGCATTGGGCTAAAGCCCAAATCTGTCCGCCTCCTGTCCTAGGCCCTCTGTCTTTGGTTGAGAATGAGACATAGACTTGGAGGCCAATGCTAAGCCAGAAGATGTCTGCAAGAGAAGAGTGGCTGGAGGCTAGGAACGTTTTGCTGAAGGCAGCAGACATCAAAGAGAACCCATTTTCTTCCCATGTGTTGACTCTAGATCACAAATGTCCGAAACTCGAGGACTCGTGGGTCTTCCTTCTCAGTCAACTGAGTGTGCATCACAGTCCCCACAAGCAAAAGGCTCAGCTCATATGCCTTTCGGTTCTACTCTCCTCTGGGCTGATCAGCAGGTCATGCTGCTTAGGTGAGTGTGTGTGTGTATGTGTGTGTGTGTGTGTGTGTGTGTGTGTGTGTGTGTGTGCGCACCATTCCTTTATTTTCTACTGGATGTTTGTTTACAAGACCATCCATAGTTTGGGGGCCTGGGTGATGGAGCACCAGGTTGAGCACACATGTTATAATGCGCAAGGACCCCAGTTTGAGCTCCCCTAGTCCCCACCTGCAGGGGGAAAGCTTTGTAAGTGATGGAGCAGGGCTGCAGGTGTCTCTCTGTCTCTCTGTCACCCCCTTCCCTTTCGATTTCTGGCTGTCTCTATCCAATAAATAAATGCTTAAAAAAAAAAAAGACTGTACATAGTTTGGGTAAAACTTTTCACCTCTCTGCAAATGGTGTGTTGCTCTGACATGCCTGCCGCCAAGGTGTCTGTCTCTCCCCTCTCAACCTCAGAGTCCTCCCTTTCCGCCCACTCCCATGGTAACCTTAATTTCTTCTGAGTCTTGAGGTTTTTTTTTTTTTTTTAGTCTGATTTTTTTTTTAATCATGTAAGGTTTTTGACCTTTACTTTCTGGCTTGTTCTACTTGAAATGCGGCCATTCAGCTTCGCCCATGTTGTAGGAAAGGCAAGCGCTCATCCCGTCTGAGAGCTGAGTAGGACTTCTGAGTACATGTACAGCTTCTTATCCACTGACCTGTTGTTGGATACCTGGAACATTTCTAAATCTGACTGTTGGACATAGTGTTGAAATGAGCACAAGTGTCCATATACTTCTTCTGACCAGTGGTTTTTTGTGCCCCTTAAATGGATAGCTAGGGGAAATATTGCTGAGTTGTGTGACAGGTCTATTTTTAATAATTCAAGGAATTTCCACACTGTTTCCTTTTTAAAAATTTTATTATCTTTATTTATTTATTGGATAGAGACAACCAGAAATTGAGAGGGAAGGTTGTTATAGAGAGGGGCAGAGACAGAGAGACACCTGCAGCCCTGCTTCACACTTGTGAAGCTTTCTACCTGCAGGTGGGGACCAGGGGCTCGAACCCAGGTCCTTCCACACTGTAATGTGTGCGCACAAGCAGGTGCGCCACCACCCAGCCCCGTTTCCTATAGGAGTCAGGCCAATTTTAATTTACACCAACATAGTACAAGGAGTCCTTAGATGTGCTAAACTTGCTCTTTGCTTTTTTAATGTTTAAAGTTGATTTATTTTAATTGATAGAACAGAGATAAATTGATAGGGAGGGAGAGACAGAGAGACACCTGCAGCACTCCTTCACCACTCATGAAGCTTTTCCCCCACAGGTGGGGACCGGGGTCTTGAACCTGGTTCTTTGTGCATGGTATATTATGTGCACTTAACCAGGTGTGCCACCACCTGGCCCCCCAACTTGTTCTTTCTATCTTTTTTGCTGTAGGGCCTTCTCCCAGTCATGATGTGATATCTCACTGTCATCCTGTTTCTCATTGCTTGGACAATGAATGACATTGATGGGGGATGAGAAATTATACCTGAGAGTCAACATAGGTTCTAGAAATCATCCCCCCAATAATAAAAAGAAATTAGCTACTTATTGTTATGATTAGCAAAGCAAGGAAGAAGGTGGAAGCTAATTACTGGGTGGCATCATTCATCTGTTAAAATCTAGAGAATTGAACCACAAGGCCTTGCAAAAACAAAAAAGCATCCAACTACAAACTCTAAGACTGTGTGAGATTATAGTTTGGGGCAGGGGAGAGAAGAGGCATAGAAATTTGATGGTGGGTGTAGTGTGGGACTATATAATCTTAGGAATCACTATTTAATTGCTATTAATTTCTAAATAAATAATCATATTCAATATTTTTCACATGCCCATTGTCCTTCTGTAGATAGCACTTAGGTGATTCTTTTTGTGATGCTACCCTACACTGTGTTATTGACGGGGGAGTCTATCTCTCAAGTTTAGCAACTTGGATTCAAAACTGAGCCTGACTTAATAGCTGTGCTCCCTCGGGTAAGTGACATAACTTCTCAGAGTATCCAGGGACAGTGAGATTATCTACCTTGAAGGATGCTAGAGGAAATAAAAACTGTTGCCCAAGTACATTGCACATTCATCTCCAAAAGTCACCTCTCTGAAAATCCAACTACCTTTACAAATGGCCATGAGGGAAAACAGTCTCTAGAAGGTGAGCCAGGCATGAAGCACAATTCACTCAGGGAAATCTGTCCTGATGATTCTACACAGAGGCTGTTCAGGTAACACCTACCATATGGGGCAGAGGACCAGACCAAAGACAGGGAGGCCTAGTGGCTCTCAGTAGCCTGGGCATGTACTCAAGTCCACAGTGTCCTCTCTGTAGAGCTCTGAGTCACAGCTCTTTTAAAGAAAGCAGCTTGGGGGAGTTGGGTGGTAGTGCAGCGGGTTAAGTGCAGGTGGCGCAAAGTGCAAGGACTGGAGTAAGGATCCCGGTTTGAGCCCCAGCTCCCCACCTGCAGGGAGTCACTTCACAAGTGGTGAAGCAGGTCTGCAGGTGTCTATCTTTCTCTCCCTCTCTCTGTCTTCCCCTTCTCTCTCCATTTCTCTCTGTCCTATCTAACAACAATGACATCAATAATAACTACAACAATAAAACAACAAGGGTAACAAAAGGGAATAAATGATTATTTTAAAGTGCCTTGTATTTTAGTCAATCCTCATTCTAAACCCTTACTTGTTTTTCATCTGTATAGTTTTGTCTTTGGCAGAATGTCGTGAGTGGAACCATGCAATGTAGACTTTAAATTCTGAGTTCTTTCTCTTGGCAGTCTGCATTTTATAAAATATATCCCTGCTGTTGGAGATTGAGATCTCATTATACTGCTTCACTTTGGTCTGTTTACCCATTCACCTACTGAAGAGCATCGTGACTGTTTCAGTTCAGGGATTATGATATAAAGGCAACAATAAACATTCTCAGAAACTTTTTTTTTTATGTAGACACAAAAGTTTTCAAATCAGCTGGGCAATTTCCTAGCGGTTCAATTTCTTTATTGTATGGCATAACTATGCTCAATATAATAAGAAACTGTCAAACTCTCTCACCAAATTACTACAGTAACTTAGGTTCCTAAAGCAATGAATGAAAGTTATTGCAGCTCTACTTCTGTGTCAGCAACTGGTATTGGCAAGTTTGGGGAATCTTAATCATTCTAATAATTGTGCAGTGGCATCTGAGTACTGAGTTTCAACTCCCTGATGGCATGCAATGGAAATCATTTCTTCTTATGCTAATTAACTACATAGGAAACTTTTGGTGAGGTATCTGAGCCTTTTGCCATTTTTAATTTGGTTTCTATCTTCTTACGGATTTGTAATGATTCATTTTGCATTTGTAATGCAAATTTTTGACACATATGTATATTGTAAATATTGTTTCCTCAGCTGTGGCTTGACTTTTTATTTTCTTGCCATTTTTAAAAAAGCAATAATGATGTATTATAATTCACTTCTTTCTGCACATTCTTTTGGTGCTCTGTTGGAAAAAAATATTTCCTACCCTATATTTTTTAATAGGCAGAAATGGTGAAAAAGACCAAGTTAGTGGATAAAATGAGCACACAGCATTTCAGCCAAGTAATCAAGATTAACATCTATAGGGATGTCACTTTAGAAGTGTCTATCCTTAATGTGATGAGTCTGCCTCCCAAAAGACCAGTCTAATTATGGAGAAACATCAGGCAAGCTGAAATTGAAGGGCATTCATAGGCCAGTCTACCATCTAAACTCTTGGTTTCATCAGCAAGAAGTCTGAGAAACTTACAACGATTTTTTTTCCTAAACATTGAGCTTGTTATACGAGCTCTTTATGGGCAACAAAAGATTCCCTCCATCTATAATCATACTTTCTGCAAATAAAAACATTTTACATCTTCCCAGCATGTGCATTAGAATAAATTATGTTTAAGGTAAGTGCATGAGCAAACTTTATTATGAGCTGTGACTTAATGAAGTGTAAGAAGCAAATTAAGTGTACATCTAGAGTACAGACACCACTGGCATTTCAAGAACAGGGTCCAAATATTAGAGTCTAACAGATCTATTTATCCACAGCTTTGTCAGCTCAAATTTAAGTGGCAAATACCACAAGGTATTTAATGTCAGGTCAAGAAGCAGACACACTCTGAAAAGCAAACCACTTTCAGATTTCATTGCAGGCATCCCGATTTCTTTCTTGGTTTTTTGATGGAAGCATACTTACCTCTCACTCCCTCAGTTTCCACTTCTCCCTCTTCTTCCTCCCATGTTCCCTTACTTTCTTTTCTTTCCCCTTTCTCCTTAAGTTTTCTCAGCTTCTCTCTCAATCACTTTCTGCCGACAACCACTAGCCCTAATCCCTCATTCCCCAATTCTTGCTCATATTCCAATTCGCAGAAGTGTCACATCATTCCTCTTTCCACAGCTGGTTCCTTTCGTCTCAAGTGCCACACCCAGAAGGCTGCCCACTCTCTGCTCTCTTAACCAACTCTCTGTTACTGTCTTCCATCCACATGGGCAAACAACCAGAAGAAAATATTCCTATTCTGTGTCAAAGTCTTCCATAGACTCAAGTCCTGGGGCTACAGATTTAATCAACCAAAAATCCCCTCCTCGCAGTGTTTTGATATATTACCCTTCTAACTGGACAAGGAAGTGATTCTCAAGTCTTGGCATAAGTGGATGTATTATGTAAGTATGAACCTTCGGAATCTGCTAGCTTAAAAAAACCCCTCGTTCTATAATGCTGATACTGTAATAGATGGGATATGAGCCCCTGTTGAGAAACACTGGAGGCATGCAGTGGAGGGACAGATGAGGGGGTGTTGGTATCCTTTTCAATGTACTACAAAATGAATGTCAGGTCCCCATATCTGGTCCCAGGCCTGTCCCCAAGCAGATGACTCATATAGCTTAGTAATGTCTCAGACTATTATATGGGAAATGGAGCTCATAGCATCTGCCTTCTGGGTTTTATAGAGTTGTAGTGGGAACTCCAATGAGCCAATTAGTCTGAAAGTGTTCTGAAAGCTATAAACTGGAATAAATGCAGTGGTGATATATAATTCCCAAAGAACACAATAGCCTCAAATATTCCTCTATTACTTGGAAAAATGTTCTTGAAGATTTTTTTTGAAATTCCAGAAATAGAAATTGGAGTGGCATTACATAATTCTCAATATGGGATATAGGCTATAGCAATCCTTCTCAAAGCAACTGCATAAGACTCACCCAGGGATCTTACAGAGGGCAGATTTGATGTCAAGATGCAGGCTGGAGCCATCTCTCACAGACCAGTGATGCAAGTCATGCTGATGCTGCAACTCAGTGGGCCACACCTGAGTAGAGGAAGGGCTCCTAGGCCCAGGTAGTGGCACCCCTGGTCGAGTGCATACACTACAGCGAGCAAGGACCAGGGTTCAGGCCCCCAGTCCTCACCTGCAAGGAGGAAGCATCACAAAAAACAGTAAAACAGTGCTGTAGGCATCTCTCCCTTTCTCTCTCCCATTTCTCTCTCAACTTCTCTCTGTCTCTTTCGAAAATAAATAACTAAAATATTGTTTAAAGGAAAGAAAGAGTTCAAGCTCTAGCTAGAGAAGTTAGAGAAAAATGAGGTGAGTCACCAAAAAAGCATTGTGATTCAGGTTAGCTGGAGAGAGGGTGAAGGCTGAGAAAAGACTAGATAGAGCTCAAGCTCTCACCAGCATCCATCCCACTGGTGAGGAAGTCATGCCACTAAAGTAGAGGGAAAACAGACCTTTCCTGGTAGCAGACTTGCTGGGAAACAGAGTAGGAGGAGAGGGCAAGGGGCTAATTTCATCACACAGGGTTCAGAGACAACAGGCTGTGAGGTCCCCAGAATCCATAGCAATAAAAGTCTAGCAGTTAGCTCTCAGAGGAAGCTGCCTTTACAGTGACCAGGCTGTATGATGATGTTCAGTTGTTGTGTAATAGTTGATGAGTTAGTATTCTTCATGGATTGAGTACGGCAATTTGCACAGAGCAATGAGATGACCACAATAGCCAGCATGGGAAAAAGAAATGAAGACCTTGGGGGCAGGGGTGATGTACCCAGTTAAGCGCACATAGTACTAAGTCCAAGTATCAGTGCAAGGACCTGGGTTCGAGCCCCCACTCCCCATTCACAGCAGGGATACTTCACAGGTGGAAAATCAGGACTTCAGGTATCTCTCTGTCTCTCTATTGTCTTGTTATCTCTCACTTTATCTCTGTTCTAAAGAATGAAAAAATGGCCACCAGAAGCAGCGGATTCATAGTGCCAGCACTGAGCCCCAGTGATTGGAAGCAAAAAAAAAAAAAAGAAGGGGGGAAGAAGGAAGGAAGGAAGTAGGGAGAGAAGGAAGGAAGGAAGGAAGGAGAAAAAGAAAAGAAATATAGATGTCTATACTGATTCTTTATCTCCTCTCACTCTCTCCATGTCCATTCTCTATCCTGCATGTTTCTTGTATGGTTGACACTAATGGGATGGTGTCATTGGGCTTCCTGGCCCTCTGGATCTGCTGGGTCACTACCCATGGAAGACAGTAGTAGGAGGTCACAAGAAAGGAGAGAGAATTCAGGTGTATATTCCCTGGGGACCTACCTCCCCACTGGGCCATGAGGTGATATATCAAGGCCTTCCTCAATGAAAGTCTCGGTTCTAGAAACCACAGCTCTCCCTGAATCTCTTCAGCCCTTGGCATATTAGCAACACCCTGCTGTTGCAATCTCAAGAATTGTTTGACCAGCTCTCGTTGGGTTCCCTTCATTTCCCACAAGTTTGTCGCTATAAAACATTCCTTTTTTACTTTGTTACTTTGTTGGTGTGTTTCATTTCTGATACAATCTTCATAACTGGAAGATTCATATAATGCAGTTAGGCATCCTTTTAAGGTGTTTCGGTCAGTGATGGAACACATATATGATGGTGGTTTCAATTCATTATTCCACCGTCTAAGTATGTAGAAGGGCTACAAATTTCTGGGTTTGCGTAATTGCATTCTATGACCTTAATGCAATGATAAAGCCATCAAAGGATGCATTTCTCAGTACAGATTGTTAAGTAATGTGTGTGTGGTCATAGGAATATGCCCTATATTAAATGACTGTCCTAGGGTTCAAGTCCCCTGTCTCCTGTCTCCACCTTCAGGGGGAATCTTCATAAATGGGAAGGAGTGCTGCAGGTCTCTCTCTCTCTCTCTCTCTCTCTCTCTCTCTCTCTCTCTCTCTCTCCTCTCTTTCTCTCCCCTCTCTCTTTCCTTCTTCCCCCCATCTACCTCCCCTTCCCATCTCAAGTTCTCTCCATTCTATCAAAGTAAAGTAAATAAATACATACAAAGATAATGATTCTAAATCTTTGTATGCTACTGGGAGAATTAAGTGATAAAAGAGCCAGGCAGAGACATATCTGGCTAAGTGCACACATTACAATGCACAAGGACCTGGGTTCAAATCCCTGGTCCCCACCTGCAGGAGGAAACTTCACGAGTGGTGAAGTAGGGCTGCAGGTGTCTCTCTGTCTCTTTCCCTCTCTATCTCCCCCTTCCCTTTCAATTTCTCTCTGTCTCTGTCCAATAATAAATTAATAAATAATTCAATAAATAAATGATTTTTGAAAAAAATTAAAAAGGATTAAATGATATAACACATGCATGGTACTTAGCATAATGCGTGGCACCTAGTCAGTTAGTTAGTATTCTTGTTAGCACGGCAAACCCTTCTCTTCCTCAGCAACAACAATGATGTCTCAAATGATGCAGATAGATTTAAGGATAGTTTCAGACTACTGTCCCCAAAATCTCATCTAAATTCACCAGTCCTATTTAACCATTTCATGCAAACTGAAAATTTCTTCTACCTTGAGTCGAAGACATTGCTTTGTTCTAATTGCATTTCTGAGACGATATTTGTGACCTGTTCTGTGCCTTAGTTTCCTCAGGTTTCTGAGGAATTTGAGTGTAGAGGTTGATAGATGGCAGTTAGGAAGGCATTTCAGTGTCTGAGAAGAGTTTCCCAGAGACACAATGAAGGTAGGAATAAACAAACAGTTACAAATAAAGGGTTAGAAGAACAAAGTTATTTTAGACGTGGATAAGGAATGCTCATTCTTTTCTTTCTATAGACATGATCACACGTTCTCTATGGCTAAGATCATGGATGTGCATGGCCAGGGAGGTATGTAGAGGATAGAGAATTGGACTTAAAATCTCTTATGCATGACTCAGCCCTTATTTTGTAGTCAGCTCTTGGGCACTCACTGCATATGCCCTGAAGTTTCCATTAGTCTTTTCCCATTGGTATTATCTCTTCATTTGACTAATAAACTCCAAGAGGAAAAAAAAAAAGCATTGCTTAGATGCCTTTCAACCTCTAGCACAGTCAAGCGTCAATCTGTGGGTGATTTATACTTTGACCCATTCAGATAGGGACATCGGAGACATGACACTTCTTTCCAAGACATTCACGAGTGACATTCTAACAGGTTTGACTGACCTGGAAAATCTGATTTGGCCCATGTATATAATGAATATCAGAGCAAATTAAGGCTGTGAGTGTAAACACATGGAAAAGAAAAAACCCTTCTTCATTATTAGATTGCTTTTTATTTGTGTAGCCACTGGAATTTGAAATCTTTTATTTTTATATGTATTTTACTTATATTATATAAAATACTACTCAGAGACCAGGGGGAAGAATGAGAGGTTGCCAGGACTGAGGACTAACAGCATAGTTCTGAGGGGCTGAGAGCCACCAGAAAAACATTCAGACCTAAGTTTAAGCATTTTTGCAGTAGTGAAGAATGGAATAAATGTCCAGAGAAGCAAAATAAAGAAACAGCTCCTTAATTTTTAAAGTGAAAATAAAAGTTGATTCCAGAAATCAAAATACGTAAGCTTACCATTAGCTGTACACTTTGAATTTCTTTTCCAGAAGCCAGACAAGTGATTGATGAGCCTTAATAAAAGTAATAGGTCATAGGTGTGATTTTGCATGTAGAGATGAGAACTTATAAAAGTTTTTGATGGAAGCTGGGTTCGTGCAGTAAAGAACACATTATACAAGGTGCAGGGATCTAGATTTGAGCTCTCTGCACCACAGGGGAGAACCATGCAGAGAAACTTCAAAAGCAGTGGAGCAATGCTGTGGTGTCTCGTCTTCTCTAGCTCTTACCCTCTAGAGTAGAAAAGAGAGTCTTCCAGGAGCAGTGGAGTCATGCATGTGCAGAGCCCCAGCAAAAACCCTGGTGGCAAAACAAAATAAATGGAAAAATAAAAACTATTGATGGTCTAGAGCCCGATACACTTAATGAGAACCCCCACATCAAACTAGTATTCTTGTATTAACAAATTACAGATAGATTACAGCAATTCCACCAACAGGGAGTAATGGGTTCTATCACAACTTAATATAGATACTTAGTTTGAGAATATATGCATATTTATACAATCATATACATATATATATATACTTATGTATATATATATATAGCTGTCAGAAAAGTCACACATATTTGTGCATAGAAAAATATGTTGTACTAGATATGATGGGAATGAAGAGCTAAATAGCAGAAATGCTTAGATTTTTTAAATTATTTTTATTGTCTTTATTTATTTATTAGATAGACAGCCAGAAATTGAGAGGGAAGGGAGTGATAGAGAGGGAGAGAGATAGACACTTGCAACACTGCTTCACCGCTCGTGAAGCATCTCCCCTGCAGGTGGGGACCGGGGGCTTGAACCCGGGTCCTTATGCACTTTTAACGCGTGCACTTAACCAGGTGCACCACCACCCGGCCCCAAGATTTTTTTTTTTATGTAATAAAGAACAGTTGTTGTTTAACCCTACACTTAAGTTCCCTTCAGAACAGACTCAGAACTTAGAGATATATTTTAACTGAATAACAGAAACTCAGTTAAAATGTTATTTATATGTTAATTTATTTTGAGAGAGGAAAAAATAAGATAGAAAGACAGCAGAGCACTGCTCAGTCTGACTTATAGTGGTGCTGAGTAATTGAACTCACCAATTCTGGAGACCTCAGACATGCAAGTTTTATGCTGTCACAAATTGAGTGGTCTTCTCATGCTTTGAAGCCTAATGTTGTATATTTTTGGTGATTAGTCTCTTGTCTGAGGTATGGCATGTGAAGATCTTCTCCCATTCTGAGTCAGTATAAAGTTCCTAATGAAATAGTATCTAATTAGACTTAGATACCCTCCTCACCTACTTCTTATCACAGTTCTCTCACTCACTCCAAAGTTAACCTTAGCAAAGCAAGGACAAGAGCTCCAGTGGCACAATCGGTTAGCACGCGGTACTTATACAGCAAAGCAAGGGCTGCAAAAGTAGAATAAGGGCAAGAGACTGGCATACTTTAAGGATGACTCTTTAGTCACTATCAGGCCACCCCATCAGCTGGGGCCCTAGTCGGGGAGTCCTGAGATTCCCAAACAGACATGATGGACCTAGACCTCAAATAAATCCCTCTCTCCATTGTTACAGGCCATCTCTATCAGGAACAACAAAAAAGACTCCTTTGTGGGTCCCCCATAGGACCTTGCACTCAACTTGGATCAACAACAGTAGAGAATGTCCCATCCTCCAAAGGGAGGATGGACGACATACTCTATGTTACATCTGAGGAAGACAGGTCAATATTGGGGCAGCTTGGAACGTTCCTACTCATGAGCTCAGATCTACAGGAATGCAGAAGTCACATAGTCTCCTAAGCTGAATATGGGCCCCAGACAAAATCAAATAGATGGGGTTTACAGTCAACAATATTTATATCTCTTTCCCATATTAGCGGTCTTCCCTGATACAGCTTTCTGTCCTTTTCCAGCCATGACATCAACTCCCAGACAATAACTTGGATCCACCTGCATATCAGATTTCAGGCTCAGACAAAGAAAAAAAAAAAACTAGTATAGCTACAGGCCCTTTGAAATATAACTAAAGTATGCCTACTAGCTATCTACAAAATGGAGAACCCCCCCCCCAAGTCTTGATCATCATTATTCCAGCCTTTAGGTCCATGATTGGTCAATAATTTCTTTGGCTTTGTATGTTAACTCTCTTTTCAACCACCAGGTTCCAGATGCTAGCATGATGCCAACCAGACTCCCCTGGACAGACAACCCCACCAATGTGTCCTGGAGCTCTGCTTCCCCAGAGCCCTTCCCCACTAAGGAAAGAGAGAGACAGGCTGGGAGTATGGATGGACCTGTCAACACCCATGTTCAGTGGGGAAGCAATTACAGAAGCCAGACCTTCAACTTTCTGCATCCCACAATGACCTTGGGTCCATACTCCCAGAGGGATAAAGAATAATGGCTTACATGTAAACAACTCAGAATTTTTTAAGATAAAGCTAAGTATATAACCCAAATATGATTTGAGTACCAGAATGGATGTCCAGTTCCAGGCAGTACTTAAAATGTAATTATAGAGATCGGTGCTAGAGCACACACAGTACAATCAACAAGGTTCAAGCCCCTGGTCCCTACCTGCAGTGAAGGAGACTCATGAGTGATGAAATGGTACTGCAGGTGTCTCTCTCCCTCTCTCCCTCTCTTTTCCTTTTCAATTTCTGTCTGTCTCTACCCTTAAAGGAAAGAAAGGATAGGTAGGTAGGTAGGTAGGTAGGTAGGTAGGTAGGTAGGTAGGTGGATAGATAGATAGATAGATAGATAGATAGATAGATAGATAGATAGATAGGCAGAATGAAAGAAAAAAAGAAAGAGAAAGGAAAGGAAAGGAAAGGAGAGGAGAGGAGAGGAGAGGAGAGGAGAGGAGAGGAGAGGAGAGGAGAGGAGAAAAAGATAATAGGGAAAAAAATGGCCACTGGGAATAATGGATGTGCAGACAGAGAGCCCCAGCAACAGAACAACAACAAAAAAAATTTGTAGTTATTTAAGCAGAGGCTGAAATGAGTTTAGCACTGCTTAGATCTCAAGTAGTGATAAGGTAGAGGTCATTTTAATGTGGTATTACCAAAATTGAATGTCACCATGGAAGGTGGCTAGTCTTGCACTGATAGTAATGGAAAGAGCTTGAAGAAACAAAGGAATGTTTACTAGGAAGCCTTGCAGTATCTTACCCTATTTCAAAGGCAGTCATAATTGGATAATAATAAATTAGATCAGTTAGACCAATTGCCTCATGAGACTTGAGTATTGTCACTGGCAAGTGCTTTAAGTATATAAGCTTCTACAATAGGATAGATTTCCTTTATTTTGTACATTATATAACAACAGCAATTATGATGCTATATTCCCAATATAGTGCTCTCTCTCTTTGCAGTGTGTTGATTTTCATGATGAAGCACATGGTTCAGAGAGCTCCTGTCAATCAAAAGGCTTCTTCAGCAGAGCTGCCATGTCCTTCCCTCAGGCCAACATCTGTGTCATCAGTCATTAGAAAACATGACAGCCTCATGGACCATGACACATACTACTGCCCAGTAGAAATGAGTCAGAAGGCAAGCAATACACCCCAGATAGTTCAATGGAACTCCACTGTGTGAATTTTGTGTTGCAGTGTCCACGTGGAGTTGCCATGGTGCCACAGAGAGAACTGATGTGACATAGATATAGACAGGAAGATTAAATTCTGGAATGGAGGAGGACCAAATTCTCACATAACTATAGATTCCACATGATAATTTACTTCTAGAGCCCATCATCTTTCTGGTACCACATGACATCATTTATTTGCTCCAGAGACTTAATTTTCTCATTCAAGGCCAAGAGTAATCCAAGACTCACCTAGAACAGAATTTTAAAAATCCCCCTATATTTTCCACCTATCATATGTTGAAGTGAACATGAATTGCTCTACTTGTCCAGCACCTTTGCTCAGGAACATGGTCTAGTTTCCCTTAGGTGAGCCATCCATGATGCTTGGAAGGGGCTGCTCTTCACCCCAGGTCCAGGCTGGGATTTTGATCTACATACCCCTCTGGCCACTATGATTATTCCACATGAGCCCAGGTGGGTCACTGACAACCTTCCCTTTCCTTTGGTGAAACATCTTGAGAAAGACCCTTCTTTATCTGTTTCAGAAGTGCTAAGCTATAGGATAATACTGGCTTCACTTGAATTGTTTGCCTGAAAAGGGAGTGAACACAGAAGACAGCCAACTCCAATAGAAAGGACATTAAAAATCTACAGACATTTCTGCCCCAAACCAACTGCACTTGTGGACTTCCCCCTTCAGTGGCCATTAAAAAATTGCTTTTCTTAACCTGGTTTGAGTTGGGTGTTCATCCTTTACAACACACTTAATCCTTATGATTTCAATTTTCTACTATTAAAACCAGGAGAGAAAAAGCAACTGTTGAGAGATCACAAGTTTCCCAATTCTAGGAGCCTCAACACCCTCAAGTCCTTGCTAACCTCTCCATCAGTGGTTCAGAAGTGGTTCAGACTTTCCACTACCCTAACAATGTGAGGGCTTGAGAAAGATTCTAAATGATCCTGACTTAATATGACTGTGAAACTAACCCTACTCAGATGAGCCTCTTTGCTATTGTTTTAATTTTAAAGCATCCAAAAGGAATTCGTCTAACATCATCACAGCTGCATGCAATGAAGTGTGTTTAAATGTGGTGATTGTATGTCAATTCTGTAGCCAAGGATTTTATCCAGAGAAAACAATTAACATTCAAGACATTATGCAAAGTAGATGTACTTCCTCCAGATATTTACATATGATGTTGAGTTAGGCAGGGTGTGAGCAGGAGAAAAACAAATGGGACATTTTCATGTATGGTGTTAACTTGGGAAGAGTTTTGAGTTGTCTTAGGGGAAGGGAGGGACACTGACAAATGAGAGGGTGGAGGAGAGAAGGGATGTAAGCAGAGAGCAGGCTAAGTTGGACAGTTTCTGAACTAGAGGCTTCATGGCCTAGGAGTCCTTTCACCAAAAACCCCAACTCCCCATTGCCATGGATTCTACTCTTCTCAGCAGGGAAGAAATGTAATACAAATAGGACTCAAGACTGACATCAACGCACTTAAAGATGATGAACCAAAATTAACTGCCTCTGAATAGGAATAGACTTTCTCATGGAAGCAAGCAGTAGGGTGGTCAATTGGCATCAACCAAGTCATCTGAGAAGTCTCTGCTGTCTCTTGTCCTAATAGCATTGGGGTTTCCTGGAACCCCTCAGAACATGTGCATGGTGGTAGGGGTAGAGGAGGAGGGCATTGCTGAGTAGAGTGTGTTGGATTTCATTTTAATTTCCACTTTCTTAATTAAAGTGAATCTGACCTCAAAAGAACACAGGGTACAGCCTCACTGGTTCAGACATGATGAGCTCAAATAACTTGAAAGTCTTTTTCCATAGCCAAATGTGATTCTGAGTCCTTTCTCCTTGAGAGGGAAGATTCTAGTAGAGTCTTAGTGGCCCCTGGTTAGCAGGTGGCCCTACAAAAAGCCTTGACTAGGGAGTCAGGCTGTAGCGCAGCGGGTTAAGCGCTGGTGGCGCAAAGCACAAGGACCGGCATAAGGATCCCGGTTCGAACCCCGGCTTCCCACCTGCAGGGGAGTCTCTTCACAGGCGGTGAAGCAGGTCTGCAGGTGTCTATCTTTCTCTCCTCCTCTCTGCCTTCCCCTCCTCTCTCCATTTCTCTCTGTCCTATCCAACAATAACTACAACAATAAAACAACAAGGGCAACAAAAGGGAATAAATAAAATAAATATTTAAAAAAAAAAGCCTTGACTTTGGTTAGAGAAGCAGCTGGCAATCTGCTGTTTAAATATTTTGGTTTTTTGTTTGTTTATTGGATAGACAGAGAAACTGAGATGGAAGGGGGTGATAAAGAGGGAGAAAGATAGATGTGCCTATAACACTGTTTCACTGTTCGTTGCTTGTGAAGCTTCCCCCCTGCAGGTAGGGACCAGGGCTTGAACCTAGGTCCTTATCCATGGTAATAAGTGTGCCCAACCAGGTGGGCCACCACCTGGTCCCATAACATATGTTTATTTGTCCTGAAGGTTTAATATAAAAAGGTATCAACAAAACTTGTTTCTTTTGAATTTCTGAAAGAAGTCCTACATGAAAAGAATCAAAGGAACTCCAACTCTATAATAAGGCACTCAAAAACTGGGAATACAAACAATAGCCACAGACAAAGTAATTCATAGGTAAAGGGAAAGTAAAATGGACAGAGCCATACAACTGATGTTGGTGAATCAGGGCCAACAGTCAAAGGCCTGGATATTAGACCAGAAACTCTAAAATTTCAATCTTTGCCTCATCACAGATTAAATTTGAAAGGAAGGAGTTGGGTTTGATAAGTCAGGAAGAGAGGGATGAATATTGGATGACCTCACATGTAGGTGGAACTTGGGAGACAGAGTCTGAAAATGTGACAGTGTGGAACTTAGACTGAGGATGGTAGACTGCATCAAAGCATGGGACTCTGGAGAAGCAATGGAAGAAGCAGGCTTTGGGAAGGTTGGGGTCCAAAGTTGGGAGTGAGAGTATTCTGTAGACACTCATCACATGGAGCTGGGAAATTGTGCCCATGTTGGTAGTGCAGTGAGTTAAGCGCACCTGGCACAAAGCACAAGGACTAGCTTAAGGATCCCAGTTTGAGCCCCTGGCTCTCCACCTGCAGGGGGGGGTTGCTTCACAGGTGGTGAAGCAGGTTTGCATGTGTCTGTCTTTCTCTGTTCCTCTCTGTCTTCCCATCCTCTCTCGATTTCTCTCTGTCTTGTCCAACAATAATGATAGCAATAACAACAACAACAACAATAAACAACAAGGACAAGAAAAGGGAAAAATGGTCTCCCAGAGTAGTGGATTCATAATGCAGGCACCGAGCCCCAGTGACAACCCTGAAGGCAAAAAAATAAAATAAAAAGTAAAGAGCCCATGTGTAGATAACTGCACTATAAAATCACTAACCCCCCCCAGTAAAATAACAAATTAAGCCTGCATAACAATAGTTATGCAAAAAGACTTAATGCCTGAGACGCCAAAGGTTCCAGATTCAATCTTCAGAACCACCAGAAGGCAGAGTTTTGCAGTGCTCTGGCAACCTGCATTTTTTAGACTGTTTTTTTTTTATTTTTTATTTATAAAAAGGAGACATTGACTAAACCATAGGATATCAGGGGTACAACTTTACACAATTCCCACTACTAGAACTCTATGTCCCATCCCCTCCCCTGATAGCTTTTCTATTCTTTAACCCTCTGCGAATATGGACCCAAGGTCATTGTGGGATGCAGAAAGTTGAAGGTCTGGTTTCTATAATTGTTTCCCCGCTGAACATGGGTGTTAACAGGTCCATCCATACTCCCAGCCTGTCTCTCTCTTTCCCTAGTGGGGAAGGGCTCTGGGGAAGCAGAGATTCAGGACACATTGGTGGGGTTGTCTGTCCAGGGGAGTCTGGTCGGCATCATGCTAGCATCTGGAACCTGGTGGTTGAAAAGAGAGTTAACATACAAAGCCAAAGAAATTATTGACCAATCATGGACCTAAAGGCTGGAATAGTGATGATCAAGACTTTGGGGGGGGGTTCTCCATTTTGTAGATAGCTAGTAGGCATATTTTAGTTACATTCCAAAGGGCCTGTGGCTATACTAGTGTTTTTTTGTTTGTTTGATTGTTTTGTTTGTTTTTTTGCCTGAGCCTGAAATCTGATATGCAGGTGGATCCAAGTTATTGTCTGGGAGGTGATGTCATGGCTGGAAAAAGGACAGAAAGCTGGATCAGGGAAGAGAGTAGCTCCCAAATATGGGGAAGGGGTATAAATATTGTTGATTGTAAACCCCATAGGTTTGATGTGATCTGGGGCCCATATGCAGCTTAGGAGCCTATGTGACCTCTGCATCCCTGTAGATCTGAGTTCACATTCTTTTTTTTTTTTTGACAGATGTATTTTCCACATTTATTTTTTGCTTTATGGTAGTTCTTGAAAGTCATCCATCCACTTACTATCAAAAGTTTATACTGCACAAAGATGTTTGTCTATTATTGTGATATTTAGAAATATTAGTTGGGGAAACAGTTCTGACTGGATTAGAGCAACTACTGTGCACACCACTTTAGCTGCTGGCAGAAGAGATATACTTCTATTACAGCAGGCTTCAAGAAGATGCTAAATTGCAATTTATGCAAAAGTTTGGATTATTATTTTTTTACTTTTTCTTACATTGGTGGGAGGCAATGTCAGGAACTTAAAGGTAAGCAAAAAATGTATTTCCTACCTCTTAGCTGCACAAAACACAATGTGGCACTTTCTTTTTTTTTTTCCTCCTCCAGGGTTATTGCTGGGCTCGGTGCCTGCACCATGAATCCACCACTCCTGGAGGCCATTTTTTCCCCCTTTTGTTGGCCTTGTTATAGCTTCGTTGTGGTTATTGTTATTGCCCTTGTTGACGCAATTCATTGTTGGATAGGACAGAGAGAAATGGAGAGAGGAGGGGAAGACAGAGAGGGGGAGAGAAAGATAGACACCTGCACACCTGCAGACCTGCTTCACCACCTGTGAAGCGACTCCCCTGCAGGTGGGGAGCCGGGGGCTCGAACTGGGATCCTTACGCCGGTCCCTGCGCTTTGCGCCACACGCGCTTAACCCACTGCGCCACCGCCTGACCCCCACAATGTGGCACTTTCACAGGAGAATGCAATATTATCCTTGAAGGAAATCACTGCAGTGTTTAATGGGCCTATTTTGCATAAACGAGTCACTCCTCCAGTTCTAAGTTACCTTTCCTCAGGACTCTCGGAAGAGTTGTTAGTCTAGCTTGCCAACATTTCCTTACTGGAAATACCAGTATTTCAGTCCCCCAAAATGACTTTAAAGTCTTAAAATTCTGGGTCTCCTTTGGCTTGCTTCTCTCTTGATTCCATCCAGGTTTTATTAATGGTCCGCTTCATATCATCATCTCCGTCTTCATAGATTTTCTTCAGCACATTCATCAGCCCTTCGCTAGGAGCTGTCTCTGTGTCATAGGAGGGCTTTTCTTTCTCTTTGCATTCTTTTTCCACCTGAGTCAGGTAGTCCCACTGAGTGTTTTCTACCTTCTTTTTACATAAGATAAGAACTGTGTCAGTCTTGACTTTTTTTGAACTACCTTCCACAGAGATGGGCTTCAGGAGGTTGTTCACAATCATAGAATAATTCTTCCCATTAAGACTTTTCACCAAAAGATCAAACGACCTCTCTGTAAAATGCACCTGCACATTGTCATGGGGTACTTGATGAGCCCCAGTTAAGGTAATGTAGATTTTCACAAAATTATCTGACTGATCCCATCCATAGTTGCTGATCTTCACACTGTATCGTGTTATAATGGGAGCTACCACGGCAGCTGGCTTGTCATTGTCAAGATGATCTTTTTTCTGTGGTTTCTGTTGCATCTTATTCTTAGTTTCTGTTTCAATCTTGGATTTCTCTGCTGTAAGGGCATCACGTACTCTTTTTCCATTCCTATCTTTTTTAATCTTATCTATTTTAAAGTCTATCATGTCAGATATGAGAATAGCTGTTCCTGCCCTTTTTTGTGGGCCATTGGCTTGAATGATAGTTTTCCATCCTTTCACTTTAAGTCTGTGTTTGTCTTGTTGCGTTAGGTGAGTTTCCTGTAGACAACATATTGTTGGGTTGTGTTTTCTGATCCATCTTCCTACTCTGTGTCTTTTAATAGGTGAATTCAGGCCATTCACATTTATTGATATCAAAGATTGAAGATATTTTAACGCCATTCTTGTAGAGTTTTAGAGTGTTTTGATATATGTCCTATTTGTGGTGGTCTGGTTGTTTATAGGAGACCTTTCAGAACTTCTTTCAGGGCAGGCTTGGTGATGGTTGCTTCCTTCAACTGTTGCTTGTCTGAGAAGGTTTTGATGCTTCCATCTAGTCTGAATGACAATCTAGCAGGATATAGTATTCTTGGCTGAAAGCCTTTCTCATTGAGCACTCGATAGATATCTTGCCATTCTCTTCTGGCCTGTAGTGTTTGTATGGAGAAGTCTGCTGCTAATCTTATGGGTTTTCCTTTGTAGGTGACTCTTTGTTTTTCTCTTGCAGCCTTGAGGATCCTTTCTTTATCCTTATTCCTTTCCAATCTAAGTATGACATGTCTTGGTGTCTTTAGGTCTGGGTTAATTCTGTTTGGGACCCTCTGGGCTTCTTGAATCTTTATGTCTTTGGTGTTGTCTAGACTAGAGAAATTTTCAGCTATTATGGCCTGGAGAACGCTTTCTTCCTCCCCTTCTCTTTCTTCCTCTGGTAAGCCAATAATGCGTATATTGTTTCTTTTGAAGTCATCCCATAGGACTCTGTTGTTGTTTTCAGCATCTCTTAATCTCTTTTTGAGATCTCTTACTTCTTCTTTAGTTGTCTCTAATTCATCCTCAATCTTGCTAATTCTGTCTTCAGCCTCATTGATTCTATTCTCTCTGCCCTCTACTGCTTTCTGGAGTTCATCTATTTTGTTGCCCTGCTCTGATACTATTTTAGCTTGTTCAGCTAGTTGCCTTTTTAGCTCAGCAATTTCAGCTTTCAGCTCTCTAATAACCATGAGATAATTAGAATTTTCTTCCATATTCTCATTTGTTGTTCCTACATTTCTGATTACAATTTTTTCAAATTCTTTACTCACTCCTGTTATTATTTCCTTAGCTAATGTTTGGATGTTGAACTCGTTGTTTTGTGCTTCGCCCTCTGGAGGACTTTTAGCTGGACTCTTGTCCTGGTTCGAGTCTCCAATATTTTTTCTTGTTGTTTTAACCATTTTATATAAGTTAACAGTTTTTTCAATCCCTGAGTTGGAGTTCAGTGGTGTAAAAGCCTTTTTTTTTCCCCTGTAGGCTATGGGAGCCTGAGGGCTTTTAAACTATCAATAGGCTTCTTAGCTTAATCACTGACTCCTGACCAAGAGATAAAGCAGGGTGTGGCAGAGATAATCCAGTGGTTATGCAAAGAGACTTTCACAGCCCCTCAGCTATGCCACCGAGGTATAGGTCTTCTGAGTTTCCCGGTTAGATCTCTGTGCCCTGGTGTCCCTCCCTGTTGCTGCTCCAGATTCTGAGGGTAGTAGCAATGGAGACTCAGAGTTGTACTTGGTGAGTCTCTGGGGAGTCCTTTCCTCCCTTCAGCTGTCCCCTTGTTGGTGGAGCAGACTGGAGGTGGTGTCTCCACTGACAAACTGTCGAACTGTTAGCAGTCACTTAATCTCTCCTTAGGCCCCTCTCTCCTCTCTGTCACCAGCCACGCGTGTTTGTACTCACGGGTGATTTACTGGGTTTCTGTGGTCATTCTAGTCCTGTCTTGTTTTGGTCCGGGTGGTCTCCTTTGGTATTCCTAGTTGATCCGGGAGAGGAGAGGAGAGGAGAGAAAGCGATCTGCTGCTCGTAGCTCCGCCTCCGGAAGTCGAATCCATGTACTCTTTTTCATAGTGGCCTTTTCAAGCAGTATCTTCACCTCCTCTAGATCCTTCTGTAGCTCCTCGCTCACCGCCATGGTCACGGGTCGAGCCGCCGCAGCACTGAGAAGTGAAAACGCCGCCCGTGCTCCACGTCTGGAACCTTCTTTTCAGTCACTCCAGTCATAGCCCAGAGCGCCAGCCCCCCTGAGCTCCCATTCTGTAGTCATCAATAGGAACGTTCCAAACTGCCCCAATATCAGGAACCATCTTCCTCAGGTGTAGCATAGAGTATATTGTCCAGCCTCCCTTCGGAGGACAGAACATTCTCTACCATTGTTGATCCAAGTTGAGGGAAAGGTCCTATGGGGGCCCACAAAGGGGTCTATTGTGTTGTTCCTGATAGAGATGACCGGTAACAATGGAGAGAGGGATTTATTTGAGGTCTAGGCCCATCATGTCCGTTTGGGAAACTCAGGACTCCCAGATTAGAGCCCCAGCTGATGGGGTGGCCTGATAGTGACTAAAGAGTCATCATTAATGTATGCCAGTCTCTTGCCCTTATTCAGCTTTTGCAGTCCTTGCTTTGATGAGGTTAACCTGCATATAAAATGTCAGACAGTGGCTGACCTTTATGAATGCCTTTCCTCTCCCAGAAGGCTGCTATGTACCCTCCGAAGCTAAACATCCCCCACAAAGCCCACCCAGAAGAAGAGCAATTGCTTCCTCCTCAAGAGTTAGTAACCGGAACTATAGCGCAACTCCTGTAGTCATGTGTAGTCACATGCCCTTCAGTGACATCTGACCAACATGGAAAGATCCTCTTGATCCCAAGTAGAATGTTTTATTCCACTCCTATTTTCAACCCGGCTCTAGATTCTAGAGATTTTAAGGTAAATGTTTATAAATTAAGCCCAGTGAGCTGGTCAGTTTGATTCTGCTGAACTTCCAACTGAATATGTAATAACTCATTATCTAACTAAATTCTTCAGTTTATACACCGCTGTGGTGTTAGGTTTATTAGTAATAATTCACTAGGCACCCATCCCATTTTATCGCACTTTCTACTTCCTAGTGACCATATATAATGCAAGCTGGATTGATACAGTTTAATTGTTCTGTTCACACTTTTCTGATGGAGTTTCTCTAATGCTCTCAATGGTGGGCTAGATTAAATGGATGTAGAAGCTTAAAGGAACAAAATAGTCTGTTTAATAAACAGTGAGACCTAACTGATTATACTGAGTAAAAGAATTTAGTTTCTTCATGTCATATATCAAAATAAATTAGTAAAGAGAAACTAAATAATAAATATGTGAGACTGCCTATTGGGAGTGAAGATGGTGTGTTAAATCTACACAGGGGAAGGGCCCATTTGTTTAACATTTAATAAATCTCACCATTTTAAAATATCAGTGTCCATAACTTGAAATGAACATGTAGAAAAATTAATTTAAGACACAAACAGGAAAAAGAAGTATTTGTAAGAAAAGATTGTAAATGTGTTAAAGGAAGGAATAGCGTATTTAAAAGTAAAGAGTTCTTACAAATCACTAAGATAAAAAACTCTCAAAAGAATAGATCAATGACGTAAACAGTAGTTTCATAAGAGAGTAAATGAAAGTTGTTAATGAATGTGTAGGAGGAAAGTTCAACACCATTAGAGTTTCAATGCAACACACTGAAATAATAATCATATGCTCTTCATGCCCTCAAATAAGGCCTCCCATATAGCAGTGAGAGTGAAAAAAAAAAAAAATATATATATATATATGCTTGCTGGATGCTAATTTGACTTATGATTCAAATGGCTGCAAAATGTGTGTGCACTGGACCTAGCAGATCTATATGATGAGACATATGCTACTAAGAAGGAAGTCACTGTCCCACGGTGAGGCTACATTTTGTCACAGAACCTATAAGCTGACATGGCAGAATGCCTCAGTCCGTGTGGAACAGATTGCTGGCCCAAAGCTCACTGTTTTCAAGCCCCAAGTGACTATCTTGAAGCTCTTGCACTCAGAAGTAAGAAGAGGGGAGGGTGAGAGATCTGGCTTGTAGGATTAAGAAGTCCTAGAGACCTCAGCCTAAACACTTCTCCTGCTAGCTGAGCAGGGTGTCTACCAGGAGCCACCACCCTTCTTCTTCTAGCATTTGCCCTTCTTCCATAGCCAGTCAACAGCATCAGGTTGAGCCTGATGTAAAGTTTCGAGACCTCCTTTGAATCTGGAGAGGTGGCAGTCGTTGACTATGTGGGTCATAGTCTGTCTGTAGCCGCAGGGGCACTTCAGGTCATCTCTGGCTCCCCAGCGATGGAACATAGCAGCGCACCGGCCATGGCCTGTTCGATAGCGATTGAGGAGGGCCCAATCATAACGTGCTAGGTCAAAGCCGGGTTGACGCTTGCAGGGGTCTGTGATGAGGTGTTTGTTCTTTACCTCAGCTGACTGCCTACTCTGTTTCCAAGAGTCTGGAACAGAGAAGTTCAGTGTAGGCGTAGGAGACCAGATTGGGTGACGAGACGTCAAGCGTTGGACAGGGTGGGCAAAGATATCCGCGTATATTGGCAGGTCCGGTCGAGTGTAGACGTGGGAAATGAACTTAGATGATGCCACATCCAGACGAATATCTGGCGGGGCGATGTTGCTAAGAACTGGCAGCCATGGAACCAGGGTGGAACGGATGGTTCCAGAAATTATCCTCATGGAGGAATATAATTTGGAATCGACCAAGTGGACATGGGGGCTACGGAACCATACTGGGGCACAGTATTCTGCGGTGGAATAGCATAATGCCAGAGATGATGATCGTAGTGTGGAAGCGCTCGTGCCCCATGAGGAGCTGGCCAGTCTTGCAATGATGTTATTCCTCGCGCCCACCTTTACTGCAGTTTTTATGAGATGATCGTGAAATGACAGGGTGTGATCGAGAGTAATGCCAAGATAGACTGGCTGGGCTTCATGCCGGATTCTCGTATCGCCAAGCTGCACATTAAGCTCACGCGAGGCCGAGGCATGGTGTAGATGGAAAACAGACGATACCGTTTTTGCAGTGATAGGGATTAGTCGCCATTTTTTACAGTAATCAGATATCAGAGACATGTCTTTCGTGAGTGTTTCCTAGAGGATGTCGAACTTGGATGCCTGAGTTGCACGGCAGATGTCATCGGCGTAGATGAACTTCCTTGAAGAAGTTTCTGGAAGGTCATTGATATAAATATTAAATAGCGTAGGAGCCAGAACAGAGCCCTGGGGGAGGCCACTTGAGACAAGTCTCCATCTGCTAGACTGCACCCGGAATCTTCTGTTTTGGAGAAGAAACGATATAGTGTTGGCCACCCATGGAGGCAGGCATCTTGAGATCTTGACTAGGAGACCACGGTGCCAGACCATGTCATAGGCTGCTGTGAGATCAACAAAGACAGCACCCGTCTTTAAATTCTTCTGGAATCCATTTTCAATGTAAGTTGAGAGGGCCAGGGCTTGTTCGCAGGTAGATCTTCCTGGGTGGAAACCAGCTTGGGCAAGTGATAGGAATTTCTCTGTAAGATGAGAAATACGTGACAGAAGCAGCCTCTCAAGGAGTTTGTAACACACGGAGAGGAGAGAAATTGGTCTATAGCTGGCGGCCAGTGTTGGGTCTTTCTTTGGTTTCAAAACCGCTATAATCTTCGCACGACGCCAAACTTTGGGCATAGACTCAGATTCCAAGATGTGGGACAGGAATGAAGCGAGCCACTTCTTTGCCACGGGACCCAGGTTAAGAATGAGTTCTGGGGTGATGTTATCATAGCCAGCAGCTGTTCCCGGTTTAACCTTCTTCAAAGTGTCTTCCAGTTCAGACAGTGTAAAGGGACAGAGTTTTGGAGATGGACAAGATAACTGGAAGTGGGATGACCACTCATGGGAAATTTCTCTTTTCCAGACTGGGTCGATCTTAGCATGTCCAACTTGAGTTAGGTGACTGGCCACTGAGTTTGGAGATACGGGAGGATGGGAGCCACCACCCAATGTCATGTAGTGAATTCTGGAAAAATTTAGAATCAACCCTCAGCCACCTAACTCCTAAAGTAGACTCCTATTACTATTCATTCCTCTGTTCCATTCAAACTAGTCCACTTTCTGGAGAGTATGGTTCATGACCCATCATCTTCTTTTCAATTATAGTCAACTAGTCTGGTGCTTCATAGAGATTGGTCAGCATTTGTACAATTGTACTGTTTTGGTCCCAGTTATTTCTAGTGTGAAATGCCAGGAGAGCCTTAAACCAGCCATGATTAGAAGGTACCACAGAGGAGTAGAAGGTGCCAGGGCAGCTCTTCTTCCCATGTGAAAAGAGAAGTTTAAGGGAATGATTTTTTTTTTAATTTCTTTATTGGGGAATTAATGTTTTACATTTGACAGTAAATACAATAGTTTGTACATGCATAACATTTTTCAGTTTTCCATATAACAATACAACCCCCACTAGGTCCTCTGTCATCCTTCTTGGATCTGTATTCTCCCCCACACCCACCCATCCCAGAGTCTTTTACTTTGGTGCAATACGTCAATTCCAGTTCAGGTTCTACTTGTGTTTTCTCTTCTGATCTTGTTTTTTCAATTTCTGCCTGAGAGTGAAATCATCCCATATACATCCTTCTGTTTCTGACTTATTTCACTTAACATGAATTTTCCAAGGTCCATCCAAGATCGGATGAAAATGGTAAAGTCACCATTTTTTATAGCTGAGTAGTATTCCATTGTGTATATATACCACAACTTGCTCAGCCACTCATCTGTTGTTGGACACTTGGGTTGCTTCCAGGTTTTGGCTATTACAAATTGTGCTGCTAAGAACATATATGTACACAGATCTTTTTGGATAAATGTGTTGCGTTCCTTAGAATATATTCCCAGGAGAAGAATTGCAGGATCATAGGGTAGGTACATTTCTAGCCTTCTGAGAGTTCTCCAGACTGCTCTCCACAGAGGTTGGACCAATTTACATTCCCACCAGCAGTGCAGGAGGGTTCCTTTGACCCCACAACCTCTCCAGCATTTGCTGCTGTTACCTTTTCTGATGTATGACATTCTCACAGGAGTGAAGTGGTATGTATCTCATTGTTGTCCTTATTTGTATTTCTCTGACAATCAAAGACTGGCAGCATTTTTTCATGTGTTTCTCGGCCTTTTGGATCTCTTATGTAGTGAATATTCTGTCCATGTCTTCTCCCCATTTTTGGATGGGGTTGTTTTCTTGTTATTGAGTTTGGCAATCTCTATTTATTTTGGTTATTAAACTCTTGTCTGATGTAAAGATCTTCTCCCATTCTGTGAGGGGTCTCTTGGTTTGGCTAGTGGTTTCTTTAGCTGTGCAGGAAGCTTTGTAATTTGATGTAGTCCCATAGGTTTATACTTGCCTTATTCTTCTTTGTAATTGTATTTGTTTCATTGAAGATGTCTTTAAAATTTATGCAGAGGGAGTCGGGCTATAGCGCAGCGGGTTAAGCACAGGTGGCGCAAAGCACAAGGAGCAGCATAAGGATCCCGGTTCGAACCCCGGCTCCCCACCTGCAGGGGAGTCGCTTCACAGGCGGTGAAGCAGGTCTGCAGGTGTCTATCTTTCTCTCCTCCTCTCTGTCTTCCCCTCCTCTCTCCATTTCTCTCTGTCCTATCCAACAACAATGACAACAACATTAATAACTACAACAATAAGATAACAAGGGCAACAAAAGGGAATAAATAAATAAATAATAAACATTAAAAAAAATTTATGCAGAAAAGAGTTCTGCCAATATTTTAAGGGAATGATTTTTACAATCATTGTTTCTCAATCTTTCTCAATTCTTTCTCAATCTATCTTTTTTAATTTTAGAATTTTTTGAGAGAGACTTGCTATTTAAAATTTAAAGAAAGGAGTGGAGCTGGGAAGCTGGGCGGTAGTGCACCCAATTAAGCAGACATAGTACTAAGCACAAGGACCTGAGCAAGGACCCAGGTTCAAGCCCCAGGTTCCCCACCTACAGTGGGGACACTTTACAAGTGGCGAAGCAGGTCTGCAGATGTCTATTTTTCTTTCTGTCTACTTTCCCCTCTTAATTTCTCTCTGTCCTACCTAATTAAAAAAAAAAAAAGGCCACCAGGAGCAGTTGATTCAAAGCCCCCCAGTGATAACCCTGGAGGAGGGAAAAAAGGGAGGGCTGGGGAGAGAAAACATAATTGTTACGCAAAAAGGCTTTCATGCATCACAGGTTTAATCCCCAGCACCACCATAAGCCAGAGCTGAGCAGAGCTCTGATCCTTCTCTGTATCTTTCTCTCAGTATCTATTTTTAATAAATAAATATTTTAATAAGTATTTATTTCAAAAACATAAACTACGTATGTGGACTGTATAGGACAGGAGACATGCAAAAAAAAAAAAAAGATGAAAGATCCCAGGGCAATTATCATTCAAGCATAGATTCAGTGGTAACTCAAAGAATGCAATGAGGTTAATAGATTTTCTTCTGCTGAAGGGTGTTCCACTGTAAACGCTTTGCCCTATTGTAGGTCTAGCTGGTGGTGTTTGGTTGTAAAGGAGTCACCATGCAATAAGGAGATAGTATAAAACAGATCGGTTCTTATTGATAGATATATAATATGGGTCAATTTTATCAGACCCTGTGTTTTGGGAGTCACATAAAAAGAAACATGAGGGGCCAGGTGGTGGCACACCTGGTTGAGCGCACATGTTACAGTGAGCAAGGACCCATGTTCGAGCCCCCGGTCCCCACCTGCAGGGGGAAAGCTTCACAAGTGGTGAAGCAGTGCTGTGGGTGTCTCTCTGTCTCTCTCCCTCTCTATCACTCCCCTCTCAATTTCTGACTGTCTCAATCCAACAAATAAAGATAAAAAAAGAAAAAAAAACATGAACCTAATTTTAAAAAATGTGTTCTATTTCATCCAACTTATCCAAGATATTATTTCAACATATAACCCACATAAAATGTACCAATGAAATATTTTACATTTCTTCTTAATAATTTCCAAATTTATTGTGTATTTTGTACTTAAAGGACATATCAATTCAAATGCTAAAGGTATTTATTTATTTATTTATTTATTCCCTTTTGTTGCCCTTATTGTTTTTTATTGTTGTTATAGTTACTATTGTTATTGATGTTATCATTGTTAGATAGGACAGAGAGAAATGGAGAGAGGGGGAAGACAGAGAGGGATAGAGAAAGATAGACACCTGCAGACCTACTTCACTGCCTGTGAAGTGACTCCCCTGCTGATGGGGAACCAGGGGCTCGAACCAGGATCCTTACACAGGTCCTTACACTTCACGCCATGTGCATTTAACCCACTGTACTACGGCCCAAATCCCCTGAAGTTTTTTTTTTTATTAGAAATACTTGATGATTAGGTAGATGTCAGAAAGCTCACTATTGAAACATCACCAGGCTATTTCAAATACACTTAGAAGTTCTCTGGTAGCTGAAATGTATGTCAGTGATTAAATTAAATGAAAATCTCTGTTCTCTGTCTCATTCACCACATGTCAAGGATTTATTAGTCACATGTGATAAGTGTTGCCCTACTGAAGGGTCTTGCATAGAGTCCTATTATGAACTTTGAGTCATTTGACTGCCCACCTCCACTTTTAAAAATGTTCTGTCCAGAGATAAAGTTATTCTAGCACAGAAATTCTAGCACCTAGAAAAATATAACCAAAGTAAGATAGACAATCAATTTTCTTGTGGTGAGGATGCTGGGTGAATGCTACTGAGAAGAAAACGTATGGACACACAGTCTGGAAAGGATTGGAGAGAAAAGAGATACCGGCTGTCTCTCTATCCTTAGAGAAAGCTGTCATTGTATCTTCAGAATAAAAATCACTATAACTGAATCCAAGATGAGTCGGAGATAGTGGTTTCTTGTTCTTAATAGCTGCATAGTATTCTGTTGTGTATATATACCACAGCTTTCTCAGCCATTCATCTGTTGGGCACCTGTGTTGCTTCCAGGTTTTAGCTATTATGAATTGTGCTGCTATGAACATAGGTGTACACATTATCTTTTTGGTCAGGTGTTATGGAGTCCTGGGAGTATATCCCTAGGAGAGGTCATATGGAAAGACCATGTCTAGCCTTGTGAGAGTTCTCCAGACTGCTCTCCACAGAAGTTGGACCGATTTACATTCCCACCAGCAGTGCAGAAGGGTTCCTCTGTCCCCACAGCCTCTCCAGCATTTGTTGCTGCTGTCCTTTAGGTTCATGATCAGTCAACAACTAGTTTGGCTTTATATGTTGACCCTTTTTTCAGCTACCACGTTCCAGATGCTAGCATGATGCCAACCAGACTCCCCTGGACAGACAACCCCACCAATGTGTCCTGCAGCTCCCCAGAGCCCTGCCCCTCTAGGGAAAGAGAGAGACAGGCTGGGAGTATGGATCAACCTGTCAAGGCCCATGTTCAGCAGGGAAGCAATTACAGAAGCCAGACCTTCCACATCTGCATCCCACAATGACCTTGGGTCCATACTCCCAGAGGGATAAAGAATAGGAAAGCTATCAGGAGAGGGGAATGGAGTGTTCTGGAGTTCTGGTAGCAGGAATTGTTTGGAGTTGTACCCCTCTTATCAAATGGTTTTGTCAGTGTTTCCTTTTTATAAATAAATAAATAAATAAAAATGCTATAGCAAAGAAAACAGATTCTAATGTAAAAATTAGTAAGATTTATAACAAAATACTTTAGATACAAATATTTTAATAAAATTATTTTATCATAATTCAAGTGATTAAGTTTTACCAAGATTTATACTGGGTGAGATACAAGTTACACAGATTAAAAAGCAACATTATTCTTTTAAAAAACATCACTATAACTTATTTAATGAGTATAAAAGCCCTAAAACCCCAGTCCTCTTTGATGAACCCAAAAATGCTTATCACATCTTTTATCCATAGGTAATATTCATCAACATGTATCTCTATTTTTTGGAAATTAAATTCTAAGAAAAACCTGATCTTCAAAAAGAAAGTTTTAAAATTTTTAAAAGAACTTTGTAGTGTGATCATCTACATGGTTTCCTTAACTATCAAGCCTCCTGTAATGTTCAGAATGTGATTAGATTAATGATTAAAAACTAAATATTAACACCCAAATTCTCAACAACTTGTCAACTGCAAAAATCAAGTACAACTGCTGTTGACATAATCTTTTGAATATTAATTGCAAAAGCTGTTTCTGTAGTGAAGACTGTACTTATATAATGGCTTCACCAATGCTCTTCGGTTTAAGACTTTAGAGATGTGGGTGAAGGAAATGATTGTTTAAAAGTATCCTGTAGAGTCAGGGAAATATCTTAGCATCAAAGCTCAGGACTGAAATACCCAAGGCTCCAGTTTTAATCCTTAGCATCCCATATTCCAGAAATGAATGGTGTTCTAGTCTCTGTTTCTGTCTTCCTTTTACTCAAACAAACCAAAAAAAAGAAAAAAGAAAAAAGATACTGTCTTGGGTTTCAGCATCTGGAAAACTACACCAATTCTCTAATATTTGAGCCCATTTCAAAATCAGCAAGTGTATGTTCATTTACCAAAGGTTGACAAATTTATCATTTTGACTGACGTCTTCTATTTGGTCTGAAAACTTCCAGCCTTATAGAATTTGGGGACTGAATTTTCCATCTATTATTACTACATGTAACTCACATCCATCTTCATCTAGATTGTCCACTGAGATAAATAGTAAGAAGTTCAACAGCAAGATTACTTTGATTCATTTTGAATGCCAAGTACTCTACACACTGCCAGTGGATATTAAGAAAGACTTCTCTGTGGAATAGGACAATGAAAGGGACCGGAACGAAAAGATATCTAGGCATCCCAATATATATAACAGCACTGATCATGGGATTATACATCATATTCATTATAGGCCCCTAAGAAAGAACTCTGAAGAAGGGGCCAACTGGTGGTGCACCTGGTTGAGCGCACATGTTACAATACACAAGGACCCAGGTTTGAGCCCCTGGTCCCACCTACAGGGGGAAAGCTTTGTGAGTGTTAAAGCAGTGCTGCAGGTGTCTCTGTCTTTTTGTCTTTCTTCTTCTCCATCTCCCCCTTCCCTCTTGATTTCTGACTATATCTAATAAATAAATGAAGAAATTAAAATTTTTAAGTGAGTTAAAAAAATAAATAAAATTTTAAAAATTAAAAAAGAAATAACTCTGAAGAAAGAAAAGATATTTAATGAAATTAGTGAATGACACAAGTTGTAAAACCCAGAAAAGTATATATATGTGTACATACACAATTTTTACATACATATTTTAATTTTATATATATATAGATAGAGAGAGAGAGAGAGAGAGAGAGAGGAAGAAGGGGGAAGAGAGAGGAATAGAGAGATCAGACTACTGCTAGGCCTGCTAGGCTCCAGCTTATGGTGGCACTGGGGATTGAACCTGGGACTTCAGAGCCTCAGTCATGAAAGTCTTATGCATAACCATTATACTATCTCCTCAGTCCTCCAGATACGTTTCAATGAGAAGTAGAAGCTGAAGGCTGGGTGATGGGATACCTAATTGAGCACATACATTACAGTGCACAAGGACCTGGGTTCAATCCCCAACCTACACCTACAGGGAGGAAGAAGCTTCACAAATGGTAGAACAGTGCTGAAGGTGTCCTTCTTTCTTCCTCTCTATCTCTCCTTGCCCTCTAAATTTCTCTCTATCCTATCAAAAAAAACTAAATAAATGTTAGAGATTTAAAACATGAAAAAATAAGTAGAGCCTAAAAGTCCAAAGACAGAAATGAGTCCTAGAAGAATCTGGATTGTGTATCCCCCTGTGTCCCTTCCTGGCCTGAGGTTTGAGCCCAGTGATCAATTTTCCACATAAGAAGTGATGGGAAAATTGTAAGTGGGAAATGTTCATGAAGAAGGATGACAGAGAGAGAGTGGGGGGGGGGAGAGCAACAAAACATTTCTTGACCCAACAAGAAGCATGTGTGCTGGGGTGTGGTAGGGAAGGAGAGAACCTTCCATCTGAGAGTTGGGCAAAAGTTCAAGGTCAGTTCTGAATTCATCTCAACAATTTTTCCCTAGTTTGTTGGCACTGCTGGGTTTTGGCAAAGATAAGAGCATCAGGAACACACACACACACACACACACACACACACACACACACACACACACACACACACATCCAAGTTTCTGGAAGAAGACAGGAAAGCTTAATATCCTGGGTGAGGCTGATGAAGAAAAGAAAAAGGAGGACTCTGTGAGAAGCAGCCTATGAAAAGCAAGAGGTCACCAGTTCTCAAGAGACATGACAAGGGAGAGAAGAATCCAGAGCTCAGAGACCACTGCAGGAAATAGCCTGACCCACTGCTCTATAAGTCATTCTGGTCTGAGATCCAGCTGTAAGAATGGACACCAGACTCTGAAACCAGCAATTTGGGGATTTATGGGGAAAACCCCTGAGCCACTCAGACAATAGGCTTTGTGAGATAAAAGGATGTCTACTGGCCCAATTTAACGTAACTCACTAGTACCCTTCATACAGATCTACTGGCCCAACTTAACGTGACTCACTAGCACCCTTCATCCAGATCTACTGGCCCAACTTAATATGACTCACTAGCACCCTTCATCCAGATCTACTGGCCCAATTTAACATAACTCACTAGCACCCTTCATCCAAATCTTTCAAGAAGTTTATCAAGGAGAAAAGTGAAAGAAATTCTCATTTGGTTAATGAATACAGGGGATTTGTAATGTAGAATGTGGAATTTGTTTGTTTCCTTTTATTTTTTACGCAGAACCCCAAGGAATAAAATGTATCAAAGGATAGCTGGCTGAAACAAAATTAGGAGTAACTGAGAACCTATTGTCTCCTACCTCAAAAGTCTCTCTCTCTCTAATTATTTTTAATTGCTATCATATTAATAATAGGTTTTTTAATTGCTGGGGCTTGGCTTAGTGCTGGCACTACAAATTTACCACTCTTGGAAACCATTTTTTCTTTTCTTTTCTCTTTTTTTCTCTTTTTTTCTTTTCTTTTCTCTTCTTTTCTTTTTCCTACATTTTCTTTATTAGATAGGACAAAGAGAAACTGAGAGAAGATGGGGACACAGAGAGGAGGAGAGAAAAACAAGACACTTGCAGACCTGCTTCACCGCCTGTGAAGCGGACTCCCCTGCAGGTGTGGGGAGGGGCTGAGGGGCTTGAACCAGGGTATTTGATCTTGGTGATATGTATGCTTAACTGGTACGCCACCATCTAGTGCCCCCTCCCCAAAAGAGTCTTCAAACTATGTCCAGAATCTGACAAGCGTGGGTTTCTGTGTCTGCATTACCGTCCATTTCTCTTTTTTTTTTTTTTAATTTTTTTTATTATTGGATAGAGACGGAGAGAAATTGAGAGGGAAGGAGGAGACAGAGGGAAGCAGAGAGACACCTGCAGACCTGCTTTACCGCTTATGAAGCTTTTCTCCTGCAAGTGAGGACCAGGGGCTTGAACCAGTGTCCTTGCTCACTATATTGTATGTGCTTAGCCAGGTGTGCCACCACCTGGCCCCTCATTCATTTCTTGTAGGACTTCAGCTTAATGACTCAACCTCTTTATGCCTTAGTCTCCCTACTTTTGCAGAACAGGTAATCCCTTCCTCATGTTCGTATTATTGCCCAGTCTACTGGAGATGTAAGTGAGACACAAAGTGTGCATCACGGGCTTCTGAGGGCATTACATATTTTACAAATAGGCTTTGTATCTTACAAACATGACTTTTAGCAGATGCACACAGCATTCAGAATTCCCCTTTGCACAAATGATCTTATTATTCATGGAGTCCCAATAACCCTGCCTCCAGGGTGTTTCTGTTTAATGGAGATATACCTACTACCTTCAGATTAGCATAATGGATCTCCATGTTTGTACTGTGGATTCTAAAGCTTCATCCCAGGACACTAATCTGTGATGACCAAACTTGCCAAAGACTTAAAATAATGTCTACCCCAAAGGGATGCAAGGGCTTCCAAGTCATCCCAGTCAAAACACAAGCAGGATTTTTATGGAGAAATCAATGAACTGATTCTAAATTTCATGTGTAAATACAAAGAATCTAGATGAAAAGATTTGTACCAGCTGATTTCAGAGTTTACTTAAAAGCTATGGTTTGAAGGAAATAAGACTGGCGCGAAGCAGAGAAAAGGATCAAGGAATGGAACAGTCTGTCCAGAAGCAGATTTCACATTTATGGTCAGTCCATTACTGAAAAAAATTACAAATATTACATGAGGAAGATATCTTTGGGGGGCAGGAAGTTAGCCCAGCTTGTTAGAACACCAGCTTGTATGCCTGAGACCCTCCAAGACCACAGGTCCAGTCCCCAGTGCCTCCACATTCCAGACCTGAGCAGTTCCCTGGTCTCCCTTGCCCAATAATAGATAGATGACAGACAGACAAATAATAGACAGATAATTTAAATATAAAAGAGAAGAAAAAGAAAGTCTGTCTATGAATTTGTTGTCAATAAGCAGATTTCTTCCTAAATGCAAGAAAGTCTAATGCTTTATATTCACAAAACTTCATTATTTAACCTACATGGATCTCAATTTCACTTTCTTAGTAATGAAGAGCACAAACTTTGGTCTCTCTCTCATAAAAGTAAATAAATAAATCTTTTTTTCAAGTATTTAATTTATTTAATTAAAAACAGAAGGACAACTGGATTTAGCATCTACCAAAGACTTGAGACACTTCCCAGGGAAGTAAAGCCCGAATTAAAAGGTCCTACAGAACAGTCTGAGACCACTGTCTTTTGGACGTGGGCTCTGAGCTGTGCCTCTGGTCAAGGACTTGGAGCTGACTGATTCATCCACACCTTACTCTCCCAATCCCACAGAAAGAGTAACAGCATGTCATGTGTGTTAGAGGATGTCTGGTGAGGACTCTGAGCATGGGCTGTGGCTGCAGAACAGAGAAGAAGTGAATGACCACACACAAGCTCTGAGCCTCTGACTGGACAGCAGTGCAGCTTCCCTTCTTCCCTGTGTGTGTTTCCAAGGCCGACTCCTGCCATTTGCTCCAAAGCTACCACTTGAGAAAGAACTCTTCATTGCCTGTACAGCACATTGCTTAGAGAAGGCAGCCCCAGTTCACCACATCCAGATGGACTGGAGATAGTCCTTGTGCTTCAGAGCAGAAGACAGGGCTGTGGACATAACAGGAATGCCATCCAACACCAAGGTCAAAGGAAAGAAAGTGCTATTGAGCTAAGACTGATTGGCATTCTCTGTGACCTCACTATCATACTCTGAGTCTCCTTACCTTTTCTTTTTAAGAACTAAAGACTATGGGCTGTGTGTCAGGAGTGGCACACCTGCCACAGTGCTCACATTACAACACGAGAGGACCTGAGCTTGAGCCCTGCCTGAAGGGGGACACTTCGTGAGCAGTGAAGCAGTTCTGCGGGTGTCTCTCTTTCTCTCTCTGTCTTCCCACCCCTCTCAACTTCTGTCTTAACAAATTTAAAAAGGAAAAAAAAAAGGAAGGAAGGAAGGAAAAAGAACTAAAGAATAAGAGCTGTGAAAGTGATTCATCAGTGTGGTGCCTGCTTCATATGCGTGAGGCCCTGGGCTGGATGGAGCCCCACGGCTGCATCTGAGCAACAAGGGAAAAATGAGCACAGCTTATTGGATAGTGGAGCAGTACTTTGTTCTCTCTCTCTCTTTCTCTCTCTCTTTCTCTCTCTCTCTCTCTCTCTCTCTCTCTCTCTCTCTCCCTGTATATGTGGGCATTATTTTTTCATAAGACATCTTAAAACAGAACTAAAGAATAGCTCACTAGCATCGTCTAACACCTGTCACCCCTGGGTCTCCCCATGTCCCCGAGCAGCTGTCCAGAGTAAGGACACAACTACACTTGAGGGGACCATGTGTGATAGGAGACAACATGGGCTTAGAGTGACTGCCGAGGTTCACATCTGAGTTCTTCCAGCAGCTGGGCAGCACATGCAATCTCAGTTAGCCTCAGTTTCCTCCTCTGTAACTGAGGTAAGAGGAAGCCCTCTGCATCGTGTTTGACACATAGTTAATACTTGGGGATGAGCTGCTGTCAGTGTCGTTGAACTAATCGTGGTGGTGCTGCTGCTGTTCTGTGTTATGTGTTACGGTTATACTGTTATTCCACTCAGATAAATAGCTGACTGGACTGAGCTCATTCCTGGGGACTGAAAAATATAAGGGCGAGAAGAGAGAAAATGGGGCAGAAGGGAAAATAGTTGGGTTTTTTTTTTATCTTTATTTATATATTGGATAGAGACAGCCAAAAATGAAGAAGGGAAGGTAGAAGTAGAGAGAGGGAAATAGACACCTGAAGCCCTATTGGCAAAACTTTCCCCTTGCAGGTAGAGACCAGGGGCTTGAATTTGGGTCCTTATGCATTCTAATATGTGTGCTCAACCAGGTGCGCCACCACCCAGCCCTAGATAACTAAATTCTAGTCACTTGTCTTCATGGTTTGAAACATTGCACCTGAAATGTTCTATCATTAAGAAGAGGAAGAGTTGCTGGGCCCACAAACCCAGCCCTAAGAGTTATCACCTGGGACAGGTGTCTCTAAGATCACGAAGCAAGTTGAGCACGACCGTCCTCACTAAATATCTGGGACGGAGAGAACTCCGTCTGTTCTTCCTTCCTCCTCCCACTTCTTTTGCTCAGCCTACAACTCATGTTGTTCTCTCAGCCAGAACCCTGCATCTAGTTTTGTTCCTCTGCGTTGTAGAAAGGAAGATGCCACTGCCTGAAGCCTGCCATGACCCCACAGCATGCTGAACACATCTAAATGAAGAGGAAAGAACAAAGTGGAGTGTCTTCAGTGTGCAGTCCCTGGCTACTACAAGGATCATGCCTTTGAAGCTTAGAAGCGAGATATCAGTAACCTGAAAGGCTAAATGCATATCCTAAGATCACACACCTAGGGACTATTGGAGTTGGGGCAGGAATCCAGGAGAGTAGTTCTAACTTGTTTCTTCATGAGAAAGTCAGCCAGTCCCTAGAAAGCAAGCATGAGGAGATGAGTGGATGAGGAAACAACCCAGGGCGGGGAGGGGGGGCGACAAGCCAGGTATACCCAGTTAAGCTCTTATAATACTAAGTGCAAGGATCCGGGTTCAAGCCCCAAGCTCCCCATTTGCGGAGGGGGGAGGGCTTCACAAGCGGTAAAGCAGATCTGCAGGTGTCTATCTTTCTCTCTCCCTCTCTAACCCTCCTCCCTTCTCAATTCCTCTCTTTCCTAACCAATAAAAATAAATGGGGAAAAAAAATGGCCACCAGGAGCAGTGGATCCACAGTGCTAGCACCTAGCCCCAGAAATAACCCTGGAGGCAAAAAAAGAAAAAGAAAAAGAGAAAGAGAAAGAGACAATGTGGACTCAGGGCCAGCTCTCAGTGTTGTGAAGACAGGCAGCAGGGAATAAGTTGTCATCTGAAGATAGAAGACACAGAGAAAGCTCTGTGAAGCCCCGTTGTGACCAGTGGCAGTAATCTGTCCCACAGTCTGCAGCTGCCTCAATGACTCAGCAGGCCCTGAAGCAGCCACCACCTAGCCTCTCTACTTATCTCAGTCCAGCTTCTATCAGAGGGTAGAGACAAACTTCCATGAAAGAATGTATTCGATGACCTTGCAGTGAGTGGAAGTTAGGGAGAAAGAAAAGAAGAAATGAAAGAAGAAAGGAGGAGAAGGGAAGAATGGAAGGATAGGGAAAGAAGGAGAAAGAATGACAAATAGGAAGAAAGAAGGAAGGAAAGAAAAAAAGAAGGGGAAAGAAGAAATGAAAGAAAAAACTAGAGGAATGAAGGAAGGGAGGAGGAAAACAGAAAAAGGAGGAAGTTAAGGGGAAGGAAGAAGAGAGGAAGGAAAGAAAGAGAAGTTTGGAACAAAGGATTGAAGAAAGGAAGAAGGGGAGGGAGGAAATAATGAAGGAGGGAAGAAAGCAAGCAAGGAAGAAAGAAGAAAAGAAGAAAGGGTGTGTGTGTTTTCCCTGAGACTGGGAAGAAACCCAAGGAGCCTGCAGATGTAACTGGATATGGTACAGATTACAAAAGTCTTGTTACAGCTGTAATAGCCTTTCATAAAGACATGAGCCTCCAGAGAACCATATTTCATTTCAGCTTTCCCCACCACATAAGACACAGGGCGAGGAGCTGGATGGTGGTTCTGGAAACTCCTGCCAGAGCTGAGCAAGCCCTAAAGTCCCCGTGTCACTCCCATCAACCCAGATACACTGGACCCAAATGCCCGCCTCCAGTTTCATCCCTGTCCTGTTTATTTATCCTTTTTGCTTAGTACACTCCCTTTTGGAGATCCGTTACCCAGCAACCCACAGTCCTGTTCTAAACAGCCGTGCACGTGACAGGGTGCCTACGCATGCGAATGTGGGGATCCTGAGTATCACACACAGAGCATAGACTCAGCAGGGCTTGTGCCTAGAATTTGTGTGTGTGCGTCATAGCTGCTTCCCAGGGAGTCCCTCAGTTGCTTTTCACCCCTTGAGAGATGGAGGAAGGCTCATCTCTGACAGGTGCATCAGGTGGGGTCAGGCCTGTGTGGTCTGAGGCAGGCAGGCAGGCAGGCAGGCAGGCAGGCAGCAGGGTTGATCTGCAGGAGAATTTCGTGACCCTTTTGGACCCTCACCAGCCAACCCCTCCCTCCCCACCACCACCATTCTAAATGCCTTTGAGTCACTTCAGAGCAGAAGGAAACTCACTGCAGAGAAAAGGGGGGCACATTTCTGTCCATAGGGATACGGGGGGCCAGCCACACTTTCCTTCTGATCTGATGTGCCATGTGCCAGCATCAGAGCATCACCAGGAGAGAGACCAGTGACTCCATACAACTCCCACACTGGGGAGGGGTCCACATCCTCCGGGGTCCAGCTGTCCAGCCTCAGGGACATTGGCCAGTTTTCATTTCATTTATGTATTTATTTATGTATTTATTTATTTATTTATATATAGAGAGAGATCACAGTATAAACACTCCCTTCAGTGTAGTGGAATGCCTGAGTTGTGCACATGGCAAAGCAACACAATGGACTTGGGAGACACTATAATGTTTCTGCATTAGACTGTCATTACCTGAAGCTCTGAGGTCCCAGGTTCAATCCCCAGCACCACTATAAGCCACTGCTGAGCAGTGCTCTGGTTTCCCTCTCCCTCTCCCTCTCCCTCTCCCTCTCCCTCTCCCTCTCCCTCTCCCTCTCCCTCTCCCTCTCCCTCTCCTCTCTCCCTCTCCCCACTCCCTCCTCCTCCTCCTCCTCCTCCTCCTTCTTCTCCTTCTCCTCCTCCTCCTCCTCCTTCTTCTTCTTCTTCTTCTCTCTCTCTCTCTCTCTCTCTCTCTCTCTCTCTCTCTCTCTCTCTCTCTCCTCTCTCTCCCATTAAAACAAATAAGAGAAAAGGCCCTGTGCACTATCCAAATGAGCTATCTAGCCAGCTTAACCAAGTTTTTTTAACCTTTATGTTAGAAATCAAGAACACAGGCACAGAAAGCTCACACAAAATGAAAGTGTAGCAGACTGATGATTGGAGGCACCTATGGTGTAGTGAGAATCGGGGTACAGAAGTAGACCCCCCTTTCTGCATGTCTCCTCAGTCTGAACACACTATCCCCACACACTCAATGTTTTACAGACAGGACTCCTATCTGACAAGCATGATGCATAGTAGGTGCACAGTGCCTCACTGCACACATGATCCAATTATTGTGAAGCAAATAGTGATGCTAAACTAACACTGCCTACCAGTGGCTTATGCTCGCTGTAAACATCTATGCTGACTAGCCTTTTAATTTTTTTTTTCTCAGAGCACTGGGCAGCTCTAGTTCATGGTGGTCCAGAGATCTGAACCTGGAGCTATGGAGCCTTGGGCATGAGAGAATATTTGCATAACATTATTTTGTCTCTGCTACCCCAGGCTAGCTTTACATTAACATAAAAACCCTTTGTCTGAAGAGTTCATGTGTGTTCTGTCAAGCTGAAGGTCCGTCTCAGGACATTTCATCCATGGTAGGAAAACCAGGCAGAGACTCAGAGAAATGAGTCAACCTCACACAGACACAAAGGTGTAGTGGCGTCTCAATCAAGTAGTTCTTTGTGGGTTTTTTTTTTTTTTGTAGAAATTGACAGACTGCACCAGGACTGCTCACCCAGTTGGGCTCACAATTTTCCATGCACAGAGACCCAGGTTCAGGACCCAGGGGAATACTCTAGAGTGGTGGAGTGGTATGAGGGCATCTCTCCTTTCATCTGTGCCTTTCTCCCTCTATCTGGAGACATTTTTAAAATGGTGCATCAGGACTGGTAGAACTGTGTAGATGTGAAACCCCATCGAAGCCCTGGTGGCAAAAAGAAATTGATCAACTGGTTTGAAATAGCAATGTAAACACAAAGGTCTCCCCCCCCACACACACACACACACTTTTTATATTGGTTGTCTGGTTTTAGTATGGGATAAGCATTCCTGGATAATGAATTGGGGGTGGGGGACAGACATTGGTACACTTGGTTAAGTGCACATGGGTTCAGGTCCGCACCTGCAGAAGGAAAGCTTTACAAGAAGTGATGCAGTGCTGAGGTGTCTCTGTCTCTCTCTACCCTCCTCAATTTCTCTCTGTCCTATCAAATAAAATAATTTTTAAAAGCTTAAACTAAAAAAAGAGAATACTAAATTAAAAGATAATGGGGGCCAGGTGGTGGTGCACCTGATGAGTGCACATGTTATAATGTGAAAGGACTCAGGTTCAAATCCCCAGTCCCCACCTGCAGGGGGAAAGCTTTACAAGTAGTGAAGCAATGCTACAGTTCTCTCTCTCCCATTCCCTCTCTTTCCCCTCTCTCTCTCTCTCTCTCTCTCTCTCTCTCTCTCCCCCCCCCTCCCTCCCTCCTCCTTTCTCTCAATTTCTGGCTGTCTCTTGCAAATAAATAAATAAAGATAATAAAAAATTAGGGGCCAGGCAGTGGCGCACCTGGTTAAGTGCAGACATTACAATGCACAAGGATACAGATTCAAGCCCCTGATCCTCACCTGCAGAGTGTAAAGCTTCAGGAGTGGTGAAGCAGGGCTGCAGGGGTTTCTTTCTTTTTTTTTTTTTTAATGATTTTATTTATTTATTTTTTTTCTTTTTTATTTAAGAAAGGATTAATTAACAAAACCATAGGGTAGGAGGGGTACAACCCCACACAATTCCCACCGCCCAATCTCCATAACCCACCCCCTCCCATGATAGCTTTCCCATTCTCTATCCCTCTGGGAGCATGGACCCAGGGTCATTGTGGGTTGCAGAAGGTGGAAGGTCTGGCTTCTGTAATTGCTTCCCCGCTGAACATGGGTGTTGACTGGTCAGTCCATACTCCCAGTCTGCTTCTCTCTTTCCCTAGTAGGGTAGGTCTCTGGGGAAGCTGAGCTCCAGGACACATTGGTGGGGTCTTCAGTCCAGGGAAGTCTGGCCGGCATCCTGATGACACCTGGAACCTGGTGACTGAAAAGAGAGTTAACATACGAAGCCAAACAAATTGTTGAGCAATCATGGACCCAAAGCTTGGAAAAGTGGAGAGGAAGTATTAGGGAGGTACTCACTGCAAACTCTAGTATACTTCTGCTTTCTTACTTTGGTGCCATACTCCAATTCCATTTCAGGTTCGACTTGTGTTTTCTTTTCTAATCTTGTTTTTCAACTTCGGCCTGAGAGTGAGATCATCCTGTATTCATCCTTCTGTTTCTGACTTCTGTTTCTGACTTCTGTTTCTGCAGGGGTTTCTGTCTCTCTCTATCTCCCCTCCCTCTCTCAATTTCTCTCTGTCTCTATCCAATAACACATTTTTAAAAAAATAAAAAGATAGTTAATTTATTCTTGCTGTGTGATGATTAGCTCTGGAACCTGGGCCTCACACCTGTGTGATTCCTCTGTTCGCAGAGGGTTCTCTCTTTTTATTGCCCCCAGGATTATCACTGACTTTCTGTGGTTCCAGTGACCATGTGTTTCTTTCCTCTTTCTTTCTTTCTTTCTTTCTTTCTTTCTTTCTTTCTTTCTTTCTTTCTTTCCTTCCTTCCTTCCTTCTTTCTTCCTTTCTTTGTTTCTTTCTTTCTTGTTTATTTGATAGGACAGGAAGAAATTGAGAGGAAGGGGAGAGAAAGAGGGAGAGGATAACCAATCGTGTAGCTTCCCCCCTTGTAGGTGGGGGGTCAGGGACTTGAATATGTGAGTATAATCACACATATAATCAGGTATGTACACCTCCACCTGACCCCATGTTTCCCTTTTAAGTTCAAATAAACAGAGACAAAACACACACACACACACCGGGGCACAGCTCTACTGCCCATGAAGCTCGCTCTCCCTGCTCCGAGCTTTGAGCCCCATGTTTGAGCAGGGTCTTAAACTCAAGTCCTTGCACGTGGTAAAGGATAAGGTGTCTCCTGACCCTTCCCTTTTCTTTTGTTTTTTAAGTAGGATGTTTTGCTTCTTCCTTTATTGTCGCATCCTTACAATTTATTTGTTGAAAAATATGGGGGGGCACAGCTGGTTGAGCATACAAGTCATAATGTGCAAAGACGCAGGTTCAAGCCCCCTCTCCTCACCTGCAGGAGGGAAGCTTGACCAGTGGTGAAGCAGGGCTGCAGGTGCATCTCTTTTCACTCCCTCTCTTTCTCCTCCTTCCCTCCCAATTTCCCTCTGTTCTGTCAAGTTAAAAAAAAAAAAAAGAAGAAGAAAATATAAAATGGCTTTAGAGAGTGGTAGATTCATTGTGCAGGCACTGAGCTCCAGCAATAACCAAAAGGGGGGAGGGGAAGAGATCTGGAGCATTTGAACTGAGGATTTTTAAATTGGGCAATTAATTTTAAAAAAAGACTGACAAATAAATGGATAGACTGGACTATTCCTTTGGCTTCTCTGAGACACTGCTTTTTCAGAAGTCACTGTGGGGTGGGGGTGGGGAAGGGAAACATTCATGAATACAAAGGAGTGGTGCTCTTGTGGCCTGGAGGTAAGCTTAAGCTTGGGGCAATGTTTCCAGCCTCTGGGTGCCCCCAGCCCCCTTCCACTCTTGCTGGCAGGGCTGTGTCCACAGGTGTGGCTGGGGGTGGGTCAGGAGCCCAGCCCCACCCCAGACAGTCTGGGGCCTGGGGCTCAGCTGGGAGAAGCAGCTGGGCGAACTGCTACAATCTCAGGTGAAAAGCCTGCAGGCTTCAGCCTGTCAAGAGCAGGTCTGACAAGACAAAGGCAGCCTGGTAACCAGAGAGGCCAGCTGGGATGCGGAGCACCTGCCTGGCCTTCCGCCTGCCATCACAGCTCTGCTGGGCAGAGAGCCTTCCTTCCCCGGTCTGGGCCTCAGTTTCTCCCCTTGGCAGCATGCAGATGTGCGCATCCATCTTCTGGAAGCGTGCGGTCACGCGTGTTTGCAGAGCCAGGGCTTCACCCCTGGGAGGGCAGGCACCTGTGTAAACACAGCAGCCAGCCAGCAGCCCCATGCTCCAGCCTCCTTTCTGCACCAGCCCGGGCTGCAGCCTGAGCTGCTGGGGGAACAATGCAGGCTCTGTTTGCGCAGCTGCAGCTCTCACCTTCCAGGCTGCTCTGTTCCCCACTCTCAGCCCTGCCCAGGTTCTGTGCTGGAAGGGGACGGGGGCTGGGCTGGCCCCTCACTGGGGTCTGTATCAGAAAGCTCTGACAAGATTGTTTCAGAGTTCCCATTTGAGTCAAATTCAGTGTGATGGCGAACAATTCAAAGACACAGAGTGAGATTTTGTTGAAGCCCCAGGATTGATTTGAAGAGGATCCACCTAATTCTGAGCCAGTCATGCCATGTGCCCAGCAGAGCTTAGGGAAGAGATGTCTTTTATTATCTTTATCTATTTATTGGCTAGAGACAGTTAGAAATTGAGAGGAAAGGAGGTGATAGAGAGGAAGAGAGACAGAGACACCTGCAATACGGCTTCACCACTCGCAAAGCTTTCCCCCTACAGGTGGGGACCTGGGGCTTGAACCCGGGCCCTTGCGTATTGTAACGTATGCTCAACCAGGGTGCACCACCCTCAACCCCGAGACTTCATAACCCCTTTTCCTAACTGCTTGCTCCCCCAAAAGAATCCAAGCTGTCAAAGAGCGTTCCTTCAAGCTTACCTCTAAGTGACATACATTTAAATCAGTATGTGTCACCAGCAAAGAGAAGTAACTGTCCAAGGTTTGTCTCTGGAAGTTGCAGCTTGGGGCACAGGAGGTGGGGAGTGGGAATCTGCATTTCTTCACTCCACCTCAGAACTGTTCATTCTAGAACTGCATTCACCCCAGACTCTGCTCAGTATGTTCCCAAACTCGGGCCAGTGTAGTACATCCGATAATCTAGGGAAATGAGCTCTTCTCTAATATCGAAGCAGATCACTGTTTCTTCAGCTGACATACTTCACAGTTAGCGGGCCTTAAGGTCAGGCAGTGGCACACCAGGTAGAGTGCACACATTACCATGTCCTAGAACTGCTCCCAGTCCTCGCCTGCAGCAGGAGCAGCTGCAGATATTTCACTTTCTCTCTTCCTTCCCTCTCCACATCCGTTTCTCTTTGTATTGTCACATAAAAAGAAAGAAAATCATAGCTAAATTAAACCAATAAACATAGCTGCCGGGAGAGATGGAATCAACATGCAGGCACTGGGCCCAGCAATTACCCCATGGCCAAAAAAAAAAAAAAAAAAGATTAAGTGGACTACAAAATGCTACCTTTCTAATAAACTTCTGAGAATAACTTTGAAAGCAAACCATCAAGCTTTAGTGAGCTGACCTAAATGCTTCTCCCTCATCAGCTGACCTTTAGCTACATTTGCTAGAATCCATTTACTTGAATGGAGCTCAGGGTAGCCAGGAATTCTCAGGTGAGTTATTTTTACCTGTGGACCACATGGGGGTGGAAAGAAATAACACCAGATCTTTGGAGAGCAGATAATGACTGGCAGGTGACTTTTGTTTGATATTAATGGTGAAGTGCTTGGTCTGAGTGAAGAGGGATTGGGAGATTAAGAGTTTTAAAGTCTTGAAATAGAAGGGGTCAAAGGAGGAAATAGGGTGTTAAGAAAGGAGGGGGATATTTCAGCAGGAAAGCATGGCCTCAGAAGTTGTGTTCTTATTATTATTGACTCTAAATTAGCCATACTTCCTGGAGCAGTGTAGCCTAGACAGTGTGGAAAGTCAGCCATTTTCTGGAGAATCCCTTCATCTCTAGTCTAGACAATATGGCAATTCTACTGCTTTCTGGAGAATCCTATCAGTTTTAATTTAGACTGTATAATGATCTACTGTGTTCTGGGCACCTAAGGAAAATAGTGGGGACTCTGAGTCTTTGGAAAATGTAAGAGGTATGCTATCTCAGTGCTCCCCTCCCAGAAACATAGAGCTAAAAGTCCAGGACTCAGTATACCCAGCCCTGTGGGTTTTCAGGACTTGCACAATATGATGAAGTCTACACCAAAACTTCAGACTTAACTGAGTGCCACCAGCTCCTGTTAACTCTCCACTTTGGTTTTCTCCTCCAGCTTACCTCTCCTCTTCCAGTGTACTAAATGTCTGTCTGTATTTCTTTCTCTTCCTTTCCTTCTTTTTCTTTCTTACATTTTCCTGGGTTATCTGCTCTATCTCATGATTATAGGCAACCAGAGTCGGCTTCAGTTTTTATGGACCTTTCCATTCCTTCTTTCTCTCTCTCTCTCTCTCTCTCTCTCTCTCTCTCTCTCTCTCTCTTTTGTTGTGTTTTTTTGTTGTTGTTTTTCCTGTCATTGGTCTTGGCTAGGCTTAGTGAGTGAGCTTGGGTAGCTTCTTGGCATTTTTCACTGTTTCCTCTGAAGTGCTGCTTTTTTCCCTCCATGGCTTCTGCTCGTTTCCTCTTTCTCATCTCTAGCTGCATCTGCATGAAGCAAGGCAGCCATTTTGGGTAACACAGGAGTAAATGGAGTGAGGGCATGAGTCAGCCCTCATGGGATCCCCACTGTATTCCTCAGGTGACCACACAGTAGACTGCCCAAGATAAGTGTTAGAAGGAGGAATTTTTTCATAACTATTAGAAGGTAAAATTCAGAGTAAATTGGGAGTCGGGCGGTAGCGCAGAGGGTTAAACGCATGTGGTGCAAAGCACAAGGACTGGCAGAAGGATCCCGGTCTGAGCCCCTGGCTCCCCACCTGCAAAGGAGTCGCTTCACAGGTGGTGAAGCAGGTCTGCAGGTGTCTATCTTTCTCTCCCCATCTCTGTCTCCCCTCCTCTCTCAATTTCTCTCTGTCCTATCCAATGACAGCAACAACAATAACAATAATAATAATAACCACAACAATGATAAAACAACAAGGGGAACAAAAGGGGAAAAAATGGTCTCCAGGAGTAGTGGATTCGTGGTGCAGGCACTGAGCCCCGGCAATAACGCTGGAAGCAAAAAAAAAAAATTCAAAATAAATTAATAAGATAAAGGAGGTTACATTTTACAGGAAAGAGAAGCTGAGGGTAAAAGAAAGAAAAAGGATTTGAGAACATGTATGCCGAGCAAGACAGAAATCCTCAATGATAAAAAGTAAGCGAGTCTGAGCTTGAGAGTGTATGTTCAAAGCTAGGATTTAGGGGGAATGTTCTTGCACTTTTCTGGCTTAGCAAAGCTGTCAAGGTTTGAAATAAGGACTTTCTTCTGCTCACCAAGGATACTCATGAGATCCCTCTTGCCTGGAAATTTTTAACACATGTCAAGTTCTTTGTTTGCAAGGGTTATATTGGAGCAGAATTTAAGTACCAGGGCTTCTGAGCCAACATATGGAGCACAGAGAGTTTTCCCATTAGCCTAAAGACTTAGCTGGACAGTGGTCATAATATTCTGAACTTAATAGTCAAGGAGACCTTTCAGTGAGAGAGCAGAGGAATCACAGAGCGGGGGTCAGAGAAGTAGCTCATTTGGGTAGTGTGCTACTTCCCGGAACATGTAAGGAAAATTTGCTGCTGTGACCTTTTCCTCTCTCCTGCCTCTCTGCATTCTCCGTCTCTATCTAAAAAGAAGAAGGAGAAGGAGAAGGAGAAGAAGGAGAAGGAGAAGGAGAAGGAGAAGGAGAAGGAGAAGGAGAAGGAGAAGGAGAAGGAGAAGGAGAAGAAGAAGAAGAGAAAAAAAAAAGGAAAAAAAGGGAGTCGGGCTGTAGCGCAGCGGGTTAAGCGCAGGTGGCGCAAAGCACAAGGAGCAGCATAAGGATCCTGGTTTGAACCCCGGCTCCCCACATGCAGGGGAGTCGCTTCACAGGCGGTGAAGCAGGTCTGCAGGTGTCTCTCTGTCTTCCCCTCCTCTCTCCATTTCTCTCTGTCCTATCCAACAACGACGACAACAACAATAATAACTACAACAATAAAACAACAAGGGCAACAAAAGGGAATAAATAAATTAAATAAATAAATAAATAAAGATTCCTCTTTTAAAAAAAAAAAAGGAAAGAAAGAGAAAAGAAGAGAAAAGGAATTATAGATCTGAGATCCCAAGTTCAGTCCCTGACACCCTGTATGCCGAAACTGAGTGGTAATTTGGTCTCTCCCTCTCTCATTAACTTCTCTCTCACATAAACAAAGCATAAATCTGAAATATTCTGAGCTTCAGAGAACAAGGGAAAAATGAATGTTTCTCTGTGTCCCTCCCCCTACTCCATTCTTTCCTGGGAGAGATACATTTGCTGTATGGAATTGAATGATGTCCTCCTAACTCCCCACCTCCAAGTTTATGTCCTATCCAGATCCTGTTTGGAACCATCACCTTTGTAGATTTTATTGTTAACTGAAGTCATCCTGGATCTTAGTGGATCTGAACTCCAACATAACTGGCATTCTTCTAAGAAGGCAACTAAGACAAGAATCCCAGACACATAGGAGAGAGGGTTGTATGAAGGAAGAGGCAGGGAGTGGAGAGAAGAAGCATCTAGAAATCCAGAAACACCAAAAAGGCCACAAGAACCAGAAGCTAGAAGACCCCAGCAAGACTTCTCTGCCAGGGGCCTCAGAGACAACACGGGCCTGTCAGCACCTTGATTTCAGAAGCGGAGACTCCAGAACTTGAGGAGGATGGATGTCTGTTGTTTTAAGCCACCTAATTTGTGGGGCTTGGTTATGCAGTCTTGGGAAACGAACACGGGGTCCTGCATCGCAGGGTTAGCTGCACAAAGATCCACACAGGGGCGTGGAGACCTCTGTGGACAGTTCTTCGGCACCCCTAAGTCCTGACTTCCACCAAGGGGTCACCAAGCCACCTTTCTGGTCTCGGGGAGCCCTCAACAGCTTCTGCTATGGTCTCGCCTTTTATTCCCCACACATTCCTAGGGGGCTCGGCTAATTGCGTGTCTGCTGCCTATGAGTGTTGTGCTTGATTTTTGTTTTAAACAAATATAGAAGCCCACTTGGAGAGCTGCCACCTTGGCAAGGCGGCCTCTGGCAGTCCTGCCAGCTCTGCATATCTCCTGAATGAATTACGAGTGGATGGGGACGTGGCCTCCGCCAACCCTCCCCTGAGTCCCGTGACCTCCCAAGAAAGTGTCCCAGTGACTCCCCCAAAGTCCCTTTCTTTTCCAGGAACTGAACAGTCACCAGGGAACTGAACTTGGGAAGGCCCCGCCCCAAGCTCTCCCACATCTACAGTGTGTTTCTTCAGCAGTGTTCACAGTAGATTCCTGAGGACATCTCTTGGCCCAGCCTGGTTTAGGGCTATGGGCTCACGGCTTAAGAGGCTCACGACAGGCGCAAGCTGGGAAATGCTTCCAAGAAGCTGTAGACACTCTGTAGGTGAAAGCAGAGTGGAGTCCAGTCCAATGGATCTGTGACTTGACCTTGACTTTGGGGGGATACATTTACCCTCCGCCCACAGTGGCCACAATGCTATCACTCTTCCAAGCACCCAGAAAATTGCTTCATCCATGACCACTGTAGCACTAGGGGTGAGACTTCCAGTTCTGTTGCTTTTGCTTTTGTTTCAGGCACAAACTCTTACAACAGAGCTGAGGGGTTGAGCACATACTCAGGTTCCAGTTCCTGGGCCCCACCTGCAGGGGAGAAGCTTCATAAGCATTGAAACTGTGCACTAGTTGTCTCTTTCTCCCTCTCTATCCCACCTCCTTTCCCAGTTTCTCTCTGTCCTATCAATGTCCTATCATGCCTGGTTGAGTGCACCCGTTACAATGCACAATGATCTGAGTTCAAACTTCCAGTCCCTACCTGCAGGAGAAAATCATGAGCAGTGAAGTAGTGGTACAGGCTTCTCTCTCTCTCTCTCTCTCTCTCTGTCTCTCTCTGTGTATGTCTCTCTCTCTCTCCTTTTCTGTCTTGCCTTCCCTCTTGAATTTCTGTCTCTATCCAATAAATAACAAATAAGATATTTTTAAATTAAAAAATAATAAAAAGACATAAAGTGTTTATAAATAAATAAAGAAAGACTAGCAGGGCTAGAAAAACTCCAGCAGTTCCTGGCAGTGCGTGGGAGGGGCAACAGTCTCCATATTGGGAAACGGGGGTTTGTGTGCTCTTCAGGAGAGTCTTTAGGGTTTGTGGTGGAGTGGTGGTGCTTGTGGTGCTGTGTATGTGGGAGGAGATATGTTGAGCTTTCTAGTTATGTTTCTTTAATATGTTGATCAAGAGAAATATAAAAAATCGAAGGAAACAAGATAGCTGACTAGCAGATCCTGGTTCCTTTGGGTTCCACAACTACAATACAAACTACAGCATCTGTGGCAAGCCCTCCGTAGAAGTGGGCTTAGGGGAGTCGGGCGGTAGTGCAGTGGGTTAAGCGCACGTGGTGCAAAGCACAAGGACCTGCTTAATGATCCTGGTTTGAGCCCCTGGCTCCCCACCTGCAGGGGAGTCGCTTCACAGGCGGTGAAACAGGTCTGTAGATGTCTGTCTTTCTCTCCCCCTCTCTGTCTTCCCCTCCTCTCTCCATTTCTCTCTGTCCTATCCAACAACAACATCAACAACAGCAATAATAACTACAACAATAAAACAACAAGGGCAACAAAAGGGAATAAATAAATATTAATTTTTTAAAAAGTGGGCTTGGAGTTGACCAGTGCTCACAAAGGAGGGCAAAGACTTAGCGTCCAGGCAGAAAGAACACAGAGGCATGCCTAGAATCCAAAGAGAAAGAGAAGGCATGCTTCAAGTGGTAGAAAGGCACCAAGGGAGACACTTAGGAAACCAGAGATCTTCTCACTTGCTACTGAGCGCTAGCAGATTTGACAATTAAATCATAGGGACAGCTTGATAGACTGAAGTGCAAAAGGAAGATGTATGCTAGCCTCATGCAAATGTGAATTGCCCAGAGCTATTCATCCAGAGAAAGGTAACATGGAGGCTTTTAGGAAGAGGCATTGAAGGTGTGCGTGGTAGATTAGAGGAGGGAGGATGCTTATTTTCTTTATAAATCCCTTTCCATTGGGGCATTTCTGTCAGATCTTCAATCTGACTCTAACCTACTTTCCAAGGCAAATAAAAAAAGGACAGTGTTTGAGTTGGTACCTCCTTCTCCACCACCTGTTCAAGGACCACCTTTTGTTCAATCCAGGTTTCCTTTACAGTTAATTTTGACATAGTGGCTATTTCTGCCTACCATCTTTCAATGGTTAATTTTTTAATTTTCCAAATTAAGGGGTAGATGGTCACTCACCTGGTAGAGCATGCATGCTATCATGCATGAGGACACAGGTCTAAGCCCCTGGTTCCCATCTGAAGGTGGGGAGCTTCACAAGCAGTGCTGCAAACATCTCTCCTTTCTCTCTTTCTTTCTCTCTTTGTCTGCCACCCTCTTTAAACAAATGGCCATGGGGAGCGGTGGAGTTGTGCAGGCACCAGCCCAGCAATAAACCTGCTGACAAAAAATTTGCCAGTTGCTCTGGGGAGACAATATAATGGTTCTGCAAAAAAAATCTCCTGCCTAAGGCTCTGAGGTCCCAGGTTCAATCCCCAGCACCACCATAAGCCAGAGCTGAGCAGTGCTTTGACCTCTTCCCCGCCCCCCCCCCATTTCTCTCTCACTAAACTAAAATTTTTAAATAGGCCAATTTTTCCAGAAATACTACTTTTTAAATCTACTTGACTTCCAGTCAAACCAGTTGTAACAACAGACTGTTGCTAACCCAAGAGTGGAGAAAGAAGCCTGGACCCTCTCTTCCTCATTTCCTCTTTTATCACTACCCAGCTCCATGTCCATCTCTGAGAGCTTCTCTCTGTAACAGCCTACCTCCCTGTCCTCTTTTCAGAAATGTGCCTTCTCTCTTGAATAGTCAGTCCTGTTGCCTTGGGCAATAGCAACGCAAACCTCCCTAAACTAGTCTCGTAGCTCTACTGAGAGTTCCTTTTGGGATCTGTCAAAAAAAATCTTCATCCAAAATATAAATTATAGCCACTGTTTTCTCAAGACTTCGGAGCAACTTCAACAGAACCCCAGGGCCTTGAACATAACCCTACTGCTTCCAAATTGTCCTCTGTGAAGGCCCAAATCCCCTCAAGAAGGGATCTCTCCAGCAAAATCTATTTGACTTGGCTACTCTGCCCCCTACATTTTATCTATTTTTATTCACCATAATAAATATGTCTGTCCTTTCTTCTTTGGTACCATGCTAAGTCAGGAAACCTAGTTCAAAAGCATCACTATTTATTTGCAGCATTAATTCTATGTTGCTTTTGAATATTAGCTCTGATACTGTGTGCTGTGAGTTATGTATAAAAGGAACTACTTTTGGAATTGAGGGAGTGATCAAATGCATGGACTTCCAGACAGTATCTAGAAAGCAGAAGTCATGTTATATTGATTTTAGAGTATAAGTGTTTAACACTAGCTGTGGGTTCAATGAATGCCTATTAAGTAGACTAACTGACTCATGAGTGGTTTCAAGATTTAGCTCACTGAACTCTGTTTCAGCTATTTCATGCCTTTCAAACTTTGGTTCATATGCCAGTAGCCCAAACCTTATCTTTCTAGTTTTATTTAAATGCACTATCTTGTATACTATTTGTTTTTGAGGCTTTACTTACTATTCTCCTGTGACCCCTTTTGCACGTCACTGAGTCTCCTCTCCACTGCATGACAGATTAAGGATGGCCATTAGTTCTGTGCAAGTCTCCACATCAAAATGTGGACTCCATTTTCTTCCCCCTTAAATATGGGATGGACAGTGATTGTTTTGGCCCACAGAGTATACTTACTGAAGGAACATTATACCAACTCAAGGCTGATCTTTAAAAGGATTGGAAGCTTCTCTGATGTCTGAGAGCTATGAACCCACATTTTTATTTTGACTACCACAGTAGAAAGGCCGGGAGAACAGATTAACGCATCCTTCTAACTGGTCCTCAAGGTGCTAGACATGGGAGTGAAGCCAACCTGTACCCATACCCTCCAATGACACAGTCACTGATGAGACACGCACACAGCTAAAGCCCACACAACATGAGCTATCTGAGTCCATGTGACAATTCATCTGAGCTCTCAGCCAACAGCCAACACCCATCACCAACCATATGGGGTGCCATTTTGGAACCGCAGACTCAGCCAACATCTAACTGCAGCTTCCTAAGAAGTAGTCCTAACAAGAATGGCCCAGATGAGTGCAGCCTACACAGAGACCTATGAACTCTAACGATCTATTCTTGCTGTAAGGCACTGAGTTCTGAGGTAGGTAGTTTGTTATATAGCAGCAGATGACCAGAACACACAGCTATGCAAATAAAAGTTGAATAGCAGGGCAGGGTCATGTTGGCGTTGTTTGTGAAGTTTCTACAGTGTCTCTTAGAGGGAATGGCCCTAAGCTGAGGGTGTATAGAGTGTCTCATTTTACAGGCAGAAGAACCAAAAATAAATAGGACCTTCTTTTTGTGGGGACTATGAATAACCTCATGTCACCACGGTTGGCATGTGGCTGCCATCTGCCTTCGTGGTATCCTAGCAGTGGGAGTGACTGGCCAGCCACCTAATCCATCCTCCTGTCTCCCAATACAACTACTTCTTAAAATAAATCCTGCCAGAGACTTTGCTGCTTTCTTGTTTCAGTCCCCAGCAAAGATCCTGCAGCTACCTTTGGTAGTGCTCTCCGGCAGGTCAGAAATCTCCACAAAAGCATTTGAGCAGATGTTTCACCTCAGTTCCTCCAAACACTGCCTAGCCTTTAGTCCTCACTTCTTCAGCTTGTCTTTCGTCCTTATTTTCCTAACTTTTAAGAAAATTTCAGTCGCAGGCTCTTTGTCTGAGTAGATGTAAAGGGAAGTGTCATTTCATCCCCCTACAGAAAGCTGGGGTGTGCTCACTCAGAGCAGAGACACCCCAGGTTGGCTAGCGTGACAAATAGCAGCTAAAACTGCCCTCCCTGCCTACTGAGGCAGGTTCATGGAAAGATCAGAATCAGTGTGTTTATAGAGCAGTTGTTTGGTAGGCTTTAAAATACAGACTATTCATTCTGGAGCAAGTTGGTTTGAGAAAAATCACAGCAAGGGGTGAGGGAGACAGCATAATGGTTATGCAAAATGACTCTTGCCTGAGGCTCCCAAGTCCCAGATTCAATCCCCAGCCCCACCATAAGCCAGAGCTGAGCAGTGCTCTGGTGTCTCTCTTCATCTCTCTTCTCACTGAAATAAAATAAAACTGGAGGTCGGGCTGTGGCACACCGTGTTAAGGGCATGCGGTACTAAGTGCAAGAACCTGCCCAAGGATCCGCACAAGGATCCCCAGTTTGAGCTCCCAGCTCCCCACTAGGGGGGTCAGTTCACAAGCTGTGAAGCCTATCTGCAGGTATCTTTCTTCCCCCATCTCTATCTTCTACTCCCCTCTCAATTTCTCTCTGTCCTGTCCAAAAATGGCCACAGGAGCAGTGGATTTATAGTGCAGGCACCGAGCCCCAGCAATAACCCTGAAGGAAAAAAAAAAAGCAAAATCACAGCAAGTGTAAACCACTTGTTGACTAGGGCTAAGGTGGGGGCCAGTGGCAACTTGGGGCACATTGCAGAGTGGTGCCTGGGGATCCAAGGATGGGTGGGCATCTAATGAAAGTGTCCTAAAATTATAGTGGCACATAATTCTATGAATATAGTAAAATCCACTTTAAATGGGAGAATTATATACTCTATGCTTTCTGTTTTATGAAGACAGGTTTAAAAAAGAAGTTCCAATGATTCTCTTTTTTGTTCTTCTTCTTTGAGTCTTCAGTTATTTTTCATTTCTCGATTTCACTGAGCTTAGTGCCCATCTTCAGAACTTGAACCACTTCGGCATTATACTCTTTCCATAAAGAGAAGACTTGTCCTTTATCAAGATCTGAAAAACAGAGAAAAAGAATTGACTAAAGTCAAGAGAACAGCAGGCAGACAAGATGCCCAGCAGTGGCACACCTGGTAGAGCATACACAAGGAACTGGGTTCAAACCCTGTCCTCACCTGAAACCTAGGGGGAGGGGGCTTCATGAATATAGAGCAGTGTTACAAATATCGCTTCTGTTTCTCTCCTTTTCTATCTCTCTGTATCTCACCCTCTCTAAAAAAGAAAGACACGGGAAAAATGATCCCTGGGAATGGTAATATCAAGCAATCATGGAGCCCCAGTGATAATCCTGATAACAGAGAGAGAGGGAGAGAGAGAGGGAGAGGGAGAGAGAGATAGAGAGGAAATAAAATGGGGTGGACTGTATGTAGCCTTTAGAAAAGACTGTTGAGGGGGCCAGGTTGTAGCACAGTGGGTTAAGCACACATGGCGCAAAGCACAAGGAGTGGCGTAAGGATCCCAGTTGAAGCCCCCGGCTCCCCACCTGCAGGGGAGTCGCTTCACAAGCGGTGAAGCAGGTCTGCAGGTGTCTATCTTTCTCTCCCCCTCTCTGTCTTCCCCTCCCCTCTCCATTTCTCTCTGTCCTATCCAACAATAATAACAACAACAATAATAACAACAATGATAAACAACAAGAGCAACAATAACAACAAAAAAATAGCCTGTTGAGTTGGGACCTCAAAAGATATTAGTTGGTAAAGACCTGGAGATTTTACAGCGGACTTACAGGCTTTCAACATAAACGATAGTCTATCTTCATTATTTTCTGATTTTACTGGGGGAATCATGGTTTATAGTGTAGCTGTTGACACATGGGTACAGTTTCTTATCTCCCCATGATAGGTTTCTACAGAACACTCTCACCCCCCCCCCCAACTAAGGTCCCTGTCCACCATCCTGCACCAGGAGCCCCAAAGCCATCCTCACCCTCTGCCATCTCCTCCTCCTTCCTCAGAGTCCCGTGCTTGGGTGCAATACACCACAACCAGTCCAAATTACACTCTGTACCTACTACTGAGTTTTCCATTTTTAAGTGAGATTATCCAATATTCAACCCTCCCTTTTTGGTTTAACATGATTCCTCCAAGTTCCATCCAAGATAAGACAAAGGAGGTAACTCCATTATTTTTTAGCAACTGAATACCCTGAAGACCATTTCATTGTGTATAATAGATCCCACAACTTGCTTAGTCACTCACTGTGGTTGGGCATCTGGGTAACATCCCACTTTATACTGTTACAGACTGGGTTGCTGTGATCACTGAGGTGCAGAGGTCTGTTTAGGTAGGTGTTTTTGTTTCCTTTGGATAGATCCCTAGTCTGTCTCTGCCTTTACTAACACCCTCCTTTTCTCCTCCTCATCTCGACTCTTCTCTAGCTGCTGGTGATGCATGAGACCTTGAAAGGGTGACTGCCAGGTTACCTGTTTCTCCTGCCTGCTTCCCAGGGTCTATTCTGTCTTACAGGGAACCTTCTTTGAGGCTGCCATTAGGGATGGATGAGAGAGAGGAGCCCGTGAGGGCAGTGAAGCCTCCAAGAAGCAGGGCCACTTGAGGTCACCAGCAGGCTCTGGCCAAAGCTACCCTCCCTGGGTCTGAGCCCATCCTCCAAGGCCCTGACAGAGATGAAGCGCTCAACAGAGAAGTCTTGCAGAAGGAGCCAGGTCCAAGAGACCCCGTCTGCCATGCTTTTTTACAGAGTCCCAGTCTTCCTAGAACACAATCTTGGCGAGGGTCTGCACTCCTCTTCAAGCTATAGAAATAAAACCAGCCCCTCTCACAGGGAGCACATGGGGCAGAGATATCACTCAGGAGGGTTCACAGCAGCCAGCACTCTGACCCTGGGCCTCTCCCCATCACCCCTTCCTCCTCTACAGGCCCTTCTCAGTCCCATCCAGACCCTTCTGCTGCCAGCACAACTGGCTTCTGGACAGCTGGAATCGTCATCATCTCTCCCTGGAAGGCTCTGTTCCCACAGGGCCTGCCCTGTGCTCCCCCCCCCCCACTCCCCCAGGCCTCTCACTCAATCCATTCTTCTCCTGGCACCCGCAGCGATTTTCCACCACCCTGCCTGGCCTGCATCCAACCTACCTCCCCAGGGGGTTTTCACTCCCCACTTCATCTGTCTCCTTCAGGCTCCTCCTGCTGGAACTGGACCTTGCAACCCTGTTTCTGGATTCTTTCCACTGCCCTGTGCTTGAGGAGGAGGCTCGCTTCTTTATCCAGCTCCACATCTCTCGGGCCTCTAATGAGCATCTCCAAGATGTTCTAGCGGCAGGTGTAGAGCCACACTGTGCTGCTGTTCTCTTTTGTCCCAGTACTTCTCTCCTTCTCTACCTCTTCTGCCTTACCACAGAAGCACAGAGCTTTGCACAAGTGAGGACTCTGCATCTGCCTCCTGTAACTATGGAAGGGTCCCAGAGTCTTTTGGAAACACCAGAGTCTTTAGAAAGAAGGGGCGGTGCTCACTTTGCTTGACAGAACCCTTTTTCCAGTCACCTCATGTCTCTCACTGATTTTTCTCTCTTTCTCCCTTCCTTCCTCTCATTCTTTCCCTCTCCCTCCCTCCTTACCTCGCTTCCTCCCTTCTTTCCTTTCATAGAAGCAAAGAGACCACAGCACTGAAGTTTCCTCCATGTGATGGGGAGCAGGCTCGAATCTGGTCCCCCATGTGGCAAAACAGTGCGCTGTCCAAGTGGACGATTCTGCAGACCCCGCTGGTGTTCCCACTGCTGTCTTCTTCTCTGGCTCATGCACAGAGATGACAAGCACACTCCCAGCTTCTACTGTCAAGTGAATGTCCATCCATGTTACTTGGCACTAAAACTTCCCATAAATGCTGCCCACTGGTAGCTTCTCAGTTGTCTTCGTCTTTTTTTGTCTGGGGCACGACTCTGCTTTTCAAATCTTGCAAACTTTTCAAAATTGACAGTGACTTCTCTTGACCCTTCCTTGGCTTTTGAAAATAATTAGCCCAAACTTATATATATATATATGTGTGTGTGTGTGTGTGTGTGTGTGTGTGTGTGTATAATATTTATATGTGCATATACACACATACTGTACAAATACATCTGTGCCAATAAGTGTACCTCAAAATATGTATGCACATAGCCATATTGGAACACAAATCACACACACACACACACACACATACACACACACATTTTCTCTTTCATTTCTTATTTTTAACCAGACTACCATTCAACTATGAGTTATGGTGACGTAGGGGGATTGAACCTGGAATTTTGGAGTCTTGGGTATGAAGGTCTTTTGCATAACTGCTGTGCATTTATTTCTCCTTCTCCCTCTCCTTCTCCTCTTTTTATTCCCCCCTCCCCTTCCTCTTCTTTTCTCTCTCTTTTCATAGACATAAATTGAAAAGGATGGAGGAGCTAGAGAGCATTAAGTTTCCTCTCTGCAGGCAGGTGTCAGGGGCTTGAACCAAGGCCCTTGTGCGTGGTATGTATGTGCTCCGGTGGGTGCACAACTGCCCGGTCCCAACCACTATGTATTTTCCTTGTATTTGCGAGTTACTTTGAATTCTTTGTGGAAACCAACACAGAAAAAGACAGAACACCCAACAGGAAACAAAAGCTGGGCAAACTATATGAAGAAACAATGACAGAAGAAATTCAACCTGCTACAGAGAAGGTAAAGAGATGAAGTCATTTGCAACCGAGACATACTAATAAAATATGAGTTGTAGATCATCTGACATATGTCTGACTGCAGACTTCACTAGAGAATCATGAAACGGAAGGTGTGTGTGAAATAGTGGGAACAAAGACACTATCACATTTTCTGGTGAGGAGCTTGGTACTACCCCACCATGCTAGCTTTACTTTTAGATATATTCCTGCATAAACATTCACACTTCTGACTAATATATTCAAGACATTTTCTACAGGCCTTTAATGTGAGTGGATCGCCCCAGAGTATTACTTTTTATAGTAGAGAACTGGAAGCAATTTACATGTCCATTCTTAATATAGCGGTGGGGACTTCAGTGCAACCATTAGCACCCGGGGACTGAGCTAAGATGTGCCTTTTAACTTCTGTCCCCACTCTCAAACAAAAAAGTAGTCATATATATATATTTTTTCTGATTGCCAAGACAATTCATGCTTTCTGAAAATGCCTTTTTAGATCCACATAAGGAACACAAGAACCAGTAAGAGAGTCATTTTTAATCCTACTACCTAGATGGTCCCAGGGATTTCTTTTTTCTGTGCAATTATATATACATAGCAACCAAGTATATTCAACTTGGAGCATACTGCCACTCTACTTTGTAATCTTTTGTCAGGCAATGGTATATTCTGCACAGCTTTTTATCCCCCTCTACACTTTAGGAGCCCAGCAGGAAGCAGGTGGCACCTTGGAAATAAGAGGAATGCAGATAGGTTTATGCACTAGGCACTGTTGACAAAAGTGTGGGTGGGGTGAAGGCGAGGTGACCACACATCAGGTTTGCTTGGACTGATTCCAGCAGCATTCTCTGCCATCTTAGTAACGATGCCACTGTGGCGTTACTCTCTTGCCCACTTTTTTTTTTGGGGGGGGGAACAAAGCTTTCTGATTAATCATAGCACTAAAATTAGGTGACATAGGCTTAAAAAGAGATGTCCCTACTCTCAGTATCTGCTACTTGTCATCTGGCCGTCTGGGAGCACTGAGCATATGGCTAGATCTGAAAGAATGTACACAAGCCCTCTTTTGCCTATCATTTCCAGGCCTCCTTCCCTCAAAAAAAAAAAAAAAGTATTCTGGACACCCAAAAATGACATCTATTCTTTTAAGAATGTGCATGAGCATGAGCATTTGGGAACGGTGTACTTCAACAGGAGGATCTTGGGACGGCTCCTCTCAGGTCCTAGTGCCATAAGTAGTTGATACTGCTGTCCCTTCTTGCCACTTGAGTCTACACCCTCTCAGTGGTGGAACTCACCAAAGGCAAAAAGCACTAACAGCCAAGAAAGCTGTGAGATCACTGGGGGGAGGGTGAAGAGTAATAGGCTAGAGACATACATGTGTTTGTGGGAAATACACATGTAAGAACACAAGCTAGAGTAACTCTGTCATTTATTTTTGGTGACAAACTACAATCGTTTCTTTTTAAAATAGCTGTTTATTGGGAATTAGGTGGTAGCGCAGGGGGTTAAGTGCACGTGGCACAAAGTGCAAGGACCGGCGTGAGGATCCCGGTTCGAGCCCCCAGCTCCCCATCTGCAGGGGAGTCGCTTCACAGGTGGTGAAGCAGGTCTGCAGGTGTCTATCTTTCTCTCATCCTCTCTGTCTTCCCCTCCTCTCTCCATTTCTCTCTGTCTTATCCAACAATGAAGACATCAATAACAACAACAATAAAAAACAACAAGGGCAACAAAAGGGAAATTAATAAATATTTTTAGAAATATATCTATTTATTTATGTAATCACTTGATATGACAGTGAGATATTGAGGAAAGAGAAGGAGAGAGAAATAGAAGCACCTGCAGTGCTGCCTCACCACTCATGAAGCTTCCCCCCTGTGGGTGGGGGCTGGGGGTTTGAACCCAGATCCTTGTACATGATAATGTATGCACTCAACCGGATGCTTCACCAACCAGTCTCCTACAATTCTTTCTTTTTACTGTTTGGTAAGTTTACTGTTTTGTGACATACTTTTCCATTTGCAGTGTGCTCTTCAAAAAGCATTAAGTACATATTTAAATTAAAATGTTTGCACTGAGTTTCTGTTCCTCAGGAAATATGGTGATAAATGAGCATGCAAGTTGCAGAAAATATTTGTCAACATTTATTACCCACAAGAGTTGGTCATACCACTAATTACATAAAAGGCACAAGTATGGTGAAGAAGCTTTAGCATCTACTTAATTCAGAAGTACATTTTAAAGGCTAGGACCCCAAACAATAATTTTACACAGGTAGCTAGAAAAAAGTATGCTTGCCTCTGTATAAACCTTGACTTTTCATTTAGAACAAATGTTACTCTTCTAACATAAGTTTGTGCTGTTCCATGAGTTGCTTTCAAAGTATTTCAGTGAAGACTCTTTCAGTTTAAATTAAAATTGTATATGGACACTTAGTATGTAAATAGAACAGTACTGCTAGAGAAGAAGAAGGATAATATAATTCTGTATCTTTCCTGGTTCTTTAAGCTTTTTCTTTTTGGCCTCCAGGGTTATCGCTGGGGCTGGATGTCTGCACTACAAATCCACTCCACCTTTTTTCCATTGTTGTTGTTGTTTGTTATTGTTGCTGCTACTGCTGTTGTTGTTGGATAAGACAGAGAGAAATCGAGAGAGGCAGGGAAGACGGGGGGGGGGGGGAGAAAGACACCTGCAGACCTGCTTGCGAAGCGAGCCCCCCAACCACCACCACAGGTGGGGGGTTGAGCACACATAATACTGTGCACAAGGTGTTAGCGAGCATAAATCAAACCACCATCCACTGTAAGGAAGCAAAGATGTTTATTGACGAATTGCAATCCGGGCCGAGATGGTGACTGGTGTTAGTCTACCAAGCTCGACCCCGAACAGGGCTCAAACCATACAATTTATAGGAATTTAGACTACACTCAGGGAGGGGGAGCACATCACCTTATCAACCTACATCTAATAACAGGCTATAGCAAACACAAGATCTAATCATTTTAAACTTAGCAAAAGCATGATCTATTCAAAGCAAAGCGCGGGCTAGTTTCAAATATAGTAAGATCACACAACCAATAGAATTCAACCAGGCACATCCTCCTGCCATCGGCTATGACCACCCATCTGGTAGACAGCACACCACAAAGTCTGTTCAAAGGTCCTGATAAGGCTTGTCCCCATGCAGGGTCCTTCGAACAATGGGTGGCCTTCACTGATGAGGTCCTGATAAGGCTTGTCCCCAGGCAGGGTCCTTCGAACAATGGGTGGCCTTAACTGATTAGGTCCTGCTTATTCAAGGGGGAAGGGGCAAGGAATTTTACACCTCATACTACAAGCAACTCATACTAAAAGCACTTAACAAACAACTGCATAAAAAGGGAATTTCAAGGCTACTGTCTTTTACATTCCCCACTTGTCTTAGCCGAGAATAAAATCTTTGATTTATCTTCATCTTTTTTTGGGGGGGGGGTCAGTGGGATCAGCAACTGTCCTCTTCAAAGGAGTGTGATGAATCTAGTGGCACTTTCTGGCAACCTTTGCAGCAGTTGGTGTACTCAGGATCACAATATAAGGTCTTTCTCACTGGGTGTGCCTTGTGGAGCAGGCAGCAGGTGACAGGGTCCTTCCCAAAGGCTTATAGCACAGCATTCTAATTGTCCTGCAATATAGGCTGGAGATCTGTAAGAACTTGGTAACAGTTGTGGGATAGATCAGAGACAAGAGCATCACAGATCATGACAGCAGCAGTCTGCCAAAAACCATTTCAAAGGGAGACAGTTTGTTTATAATGGGAAACAGTGTACTCTCAGAAGGGCCTGAGCCAGGAGCGATACCCATCCCCTGCCAGTTTCAAGGGTTAATTTAGTTAAAGTCTCTTTTAAGGTCTAATTTATCTCTCTACCTGCCCAGGGATATGGGGCTCGTTAGCATAATGAAATTTTTAATTTGTTTCCATTTCTCTGGCCACTAACTGAGACACAAAAACAGTGAATGTCTGCTTACCAGAACCAATGGTGAGAGGGAACTCTCCACCTGGGCACTGTTTTATCTAAAATTTTTTTGCTCACCATCTATGTCCCCTCAGACTTTATTGGTTAAACCTCTACCCAACTTGAAAATGTGTCTATAAATATCAGCAAGTACTTATACCCAAAAGTCTCTGATTTTACTTCTGTAAAATCTATTTAGTCTCTAGTCCTAATCTCTTGTCCATCTTATTTCTCTTTACTGTATCTAGGGTCCTTTGGAAGCAGGGAGCCTAGTAGAATCAATGTCAAGGCTGGCTCTGCTTGTTGTGTAGTTGCACAAGTGGTTTCATCTGCCCTCTAGTTTTTTTTTTTGATGTCCAGAACAATGGGTCACGGCTGCTTCTTGCAGGGTCCATGCGGCCTCCAGTAGGTTCTTTTGCTGGATCATCTTCCCGGTGGGAGTCAGGAATCTTCTCTCCCCACATGCTCTGTGCACACACCATGTAGCAAAGGCATACCTCTTGGCAGTCATGTTTTTGTAGGGAGCCTCAGGATCTATCTCCAACATCAGGGTGGCAGGGTTCAGGCCGGTGGCAGCACTGAATTTCACTCATGGCTGGTCTAGGAACAGAACTTGGTAGCAGGTTAGGTGGGCATTGGACTTGCCCCAGTGATGGCTTGTCTGTTTTCCTTATCAGCTGTGCCACAGGTGCTACTGTCTTCAGGCATTTTGTCCATCCAGCAGCTACAGGGTTCAATATTTGACAAATAGGCAACGGGTCTGTGCCATGGCCCAAGTTTTTGGGTCAGCACTCCCCGGCTTATGTCTTTAAGTTCATCCACCAGCAGTCTAAATGGCTTGTTGATAAAACAGCCTTTCTTCCAGTGTCTTTTTTTTTTTGCAGCAACATCACTGATCTTTTTCTTTTCTTAGCCCCAATTTTTTGACTTTTTTTTTTCCTCTGGGCACTGCCCCAACTTTTTTTTTTTTTTTTAAAGTCTAATGTCAAAACATTTACCAACTTTTTAAAAACTCTCTGAGCAATCTCTCAACTTTTTTAAAAAATCTTTCTGTCTTCTGTAACTTTTTTCTAACACCTGGGGCAGATTTGAGCAACAAAAGGCCAAATTTAGTGTCATTTTATTTATCTTAGAGAAATTTGTGGGCCATTTTACTTCCTCTTGGAGACCCCCTAAGAGAACCTGGCAGTATGATTGAAGGGGTATCACTGCTGTACTCGTACATTTGTAACCAGTAAGACATACACAAAACCAGATTAAGAGCTTACCAAAATTGACAATCTAATGACCAGAATTTGTCTATACATCTCTATGTAATTTTAGAAGGTCTTTTTAACAAACAGATATACCAGTATAGTATATAAAGTCAATATCTAATGTGTTGACATAATAAAATGATCACCATTTTTTAGCATTATTTTAAACTGCTTGGACAATTTAAGCACAATATCAAAACAGTTTTTGTTAAGATCTTTACTCATCACAAAGCTATCATGAATAAGTGTAGATATAAAACTCTTAATAGATTTTACCCCTTAGAACTCTAATATGGCAACTTAAAAGGCTAAAATAAACCTCATAACTTAAATATTCAAAATAATAATTTTGTTAAATCAGGATTTGCCAAAACAAATCTTCTATCAGACCAAAAATACCATTTGTCAAGAATAAATCTTTGACAGTGTCTTAAAACAAAGCAGATAATTTTTAAAAGCAGAAAGATATAAAGAGGAAAACCAGAGCAAAAGCCTCAGGCTAGAAAATCATTAATATAACCACTGTGTTATTTTTCACTCACCTAAGCCAGTTCTACTTCTCTAGTTGAGAAGGTATTTTAAAACGTTTACATGTCAATAACCTTTCTGCCATTTTTCACACAAGAGATAGAGACACATCTTCAGTGTGTGATACCTAACTTGAGAGGCTCTGTTTGAATTTTAAAGAGCATACATTTAAAAGTTATTTTTTTAACCTCCTGTAGCAATTTTCATAACCAGGATCTCTAAACCAAATTCAGTTTAACTAAATTTTTTTTTAAACTTTAAACAAACTCTAATTACTTAGAGAGTTAACACATACTAGTGACTTCTCAAAACATTTTTAATGTCAGACAAATGCCAAATTTGCTGTGGACCAATATCTATAAAATAGATAATTTGCATATCAATTTGGAGAAGATGAATTGTCACATTAAATACTTAAGACTTTAAATCTTTAGCTGTCTTAGCAAATGAATTTTTACCTTTATATTACCACATAAGAACTGTATTGAGAACTCTTTTTTAAAGAACTTTGATAAGAATGCAGCTTTAAAGTTACTTACACTTTTAACCTTAAGATTAACATTTTTAGGCCACTAAAACAAACCTAAAACACACATATAAACATGTAAGACATCTCATAGCCACCTTTTAATCATTTATATATCTGGGCTGATTGCTTAGGGGAAAAGAGCAGCTTTTAACCAGTACAGACACATCTTAGCAACATAGCTGGTCAAACACAAATTTAGATCTGTACTCACACAATTTTTCAAGATGAAACATCTCACATTTATATACTAAGATTTTTTTTTTTTATCTAATAGCTCTTAGGACAACCTTAACTAGCCCTAAAAAAACAAGGAAGAAGAAACAAATTCTTTCAGCTTCTCTCCACGAGGAGCCCAAGAGAACCAAGGACAGTTTTCAGACAGCTCCAGTCAGCTCTGGGGGCATGGGTAAAGCCACACACATGCTAGCACTATCACCCATCTGCACCCATGGGCCCGTCCCAGGTCACAGCCACACCGAGGCAGGGCGGGGTGTCGCCCCTGCACTAGAGCTGCTGCCTGGCCCGGCTCCAGGCCCCTGCTGTGACCAGCCAGCCTGACTCCTGTGAGGGCGGGGTGGCACCCTTAGGGTCCTGCCTGGACTAGCCTGAGGACATGATTCTGCTACTCAGGCTTAAAAGAGAGACAAAGACAAGGCAAAATTCAGCTGGCAACTTCAGGCCGGAACCAAATCTGGTCCCGTCGCTCTGAGATGATTTCTTAATGTTGACCAAAAAGACACAGGGACACAAAAAAGCACAGAAACACATCTTACATCAAAGGTGAGCCTCTCTGAGGAACAAAAAGTCATGAGTTTATATTTATGCACTCCTACCCCCAAACTATGAGTAACCAGGTCCAGTGGGGTAGATGCCGCCTGGCCCATTCTTGCAAAGTGAAAGTAAGTGAACACGAAACACAGACTGACAAACAGACAAGACACACACAGACAGACAAGCGCGCTTAACAAATGTCCAGACAATACCAAACACCCCAGATTTCACGGGTTCTTTTTATACTCTTTTTTACAGCCAGCTGGCACACCGTTTTCTCATTCTCACACACTTTTTCCCTATCAACCCAAAGGGTGTCCACTTGGGACCTTCTTCCCTTTTTAGGTTGCAAGAAGTTTTTATTAATGGAGACTCCAGTTTTTCTAAAAATTTTTTAACCTTTAACCTCCTGTGGTACCGTAACACAAAATAAGGGAAGGAGACAAACAAAAAGACAAACCGCAAATTCTGCGAGACCAACAAGGCAGATTGTAAGTGGGGAAAAGGAACTGACATCTGACGGATGTCAGGCACACAACGATGCTCGCCTGGCCGGGCCCCTCGCGGGACCTTAAGGGGTCTTAGCTTAGGGGTGACCGTATGATCCCCGGTCTAGGTCTCAACTACATTGAGAACCCCCACTTAGCTGAAACGACTCCACGGACACGCAGGTTAGAGCCCACTCAAGCCCCGTAGCTTTTCAGGCCGTGAGGCACATAACATTCACACACACGCAGCAGACCATCCATTCAGTCAAGATTGGGCAATTACCATTCCGGCCGCTACTAAGGAATGTTGCTAATTAGGCCTTCAGGTGTCACCGGAGAGTAGCTCCGGCCAGACCCCCTCAGTTGCACTAATAGGCTCAGCCTTTTCGCGAATTGCCAAAGTGAGGAGAGTAAAGGAGACAAACACAGAGTGGCCACGAGAGACAGTTCGGAAGCGGACCCTGTTCCAGATCCTTAGGGGACCCTGTTTCAGGTCCCGGGTGGACCCTGTTTCAGGTCCCGGGTGGACCCTGTTTCAGGTCCCGGGTGGACCCTGTCTCAGGTCCCGGGTGGACCCTGTCTCAGGTCCCGGGGCGGACCCTGTTCCAGATCCTTACCCCAGCAGCCTGGGAGTCGTCACTCCCCAGCGCTGCGGTCTGGGATTTTTAACGCGGCGTCCCGCAATCCACAGACCCCCAGGCCCCGCGGGGACTTACACAAAAATCAAGCTTGACTCACTGATCCTCCGGAGGTGCAGAGCTGGAAAAGAAATGGTACCATGCAAAATTCAGGCCTGACTTACCGGCGCCGGGCAGGACTTCCAAGGCCTCCGAGGGTCCGGACCCAGGATGGGGTGTCCTCAGGAATACCCGTCTGAGGGATCTCGCTGGGGCCTCCAAATGTTAGCGAGCATAAATCAAACCACCATCCACTGTAAGGAAGCAAAGATGTTTATTGACGAATTGCAATCCGGGCCGAGATGGTGACTGGTGTTAGTCTACCAAACTCAACCCCGAACAGGGCTCAAACCATACAATTTATAGGAATTCAGACTACACTCAGGGAGGGGGAGCACATCACCTTATCAACCTACATCTAATAACAGGCTATAGCAAACACAAGATCCAATCATTTCAAACTTAGCAAAAGCATGATCTATTCAAAGCAAAGCGCGGGCTAGTTTCAAATATAGTAAGATCACACAACCAATAGAATTCAACCAGGCACATCCTCCTGCCATCGGCTATGACCACCCATCCGGTAGACAGCACACCACAAAGTCTGTTCAAAGGTCCTGATAAGGCTTGTCCCCATGTAGGGTCCTTCGAACAATGGGTGGCCTTCACTGATGAGGTCCTGATAAGGCTTGTCCCCAGGCAGGGTCCTTCGAACAATGGGTGGCCTTAACTGATTAGGTCCTGCTTATTCAAGGGGGAAGGGGCAAGGAATTTTACACCTCATACTACAAGCAACTCATACTAAAAGCACTTAACAAACAACTGCATAAAAAGGGAATTTCAAGGCTACTGCCTTTTACATGTATGATACGTCAAAGTCATTAGTGTTTATGGAATCCTTCCTTCTAACACACCTATCAACACCTTTGCCTGTTGAAATCCTGAGGCCAAAGAACAAGAATACCCCTCTGGTGATGATTTGACATTGACCCAGAAGATCAGGTGACTTAATGACCTGAAGACTCACACCCACCTTGGTATGTGCTATCCTTAGCAAACAGTAATTTTAGGCCCAACCTGTTTGTCCCAAGACCTACCTCCCCACCCCCCCTTACCTGTATAAATACAAACATATAAAAATGAGGGGGAGGGCTTTGGTTTGAGCAGCAATCCATCCTGCACCTTTGAACAGGAAGAAAGGAGATGACCCTTTGTGGAAAAGCCAGTGGTTTGATTTTCTGTGGCACTGGAAGCAGGTCCTTTATATGTTTTCAGTGTCACCCTTCTTAAAGTCCTCCTCGGGGGGCAGGTCGTGGTGCACCTGGTTGAGAGTAGAAGTTATAATGTGCAAGGACCTGGGTTCCAGCCTCCAGTCCCCACCTTCAGGGGGAAAGCTTTGAGAGTGGTGAAGTAGTACTACAGGTGTCTATCTCCCCCTACCTTCTCGACTTCTGACTGTCTCTATCCAATAAACAAAATATATATATATATATATATATATATATATATATATATATATATATATATTTTTAGGAAGTCCTTCTCTGTCTGTCCCAAGATAGTTTATTCTCAAATGAGCCATTCTGAGGTTTTCTTTTTCTTTTCTTACTTACTTATGTGTTTTTTTTTCACTTTTAAGTAGATAAGAGAAACAGAAAGGAAATTTTAAAGTCTGTGAAAATAAATACCACACACATACACAGGTGGAGAAAAGAAGAGATTAAATGAGGCTAGAAGGTGTGTGGTGAATTTCAGATAGAAACTTTTACATTGCAGTGGAGATCCAGGAGGACTTGTGTAGGGGAGAAGTAATATAGCAGGGGGGCTTGAGGGAACAGGGCAAAGGACACACTAAGCTCCACTCCATAAAAGAATCACAAGAGAAACAGTCTTGTTGCAGGGAGATGAGCAGTTACTGAAAAAAAGCAGGGGTAGAAAAGAGGAAAATACCTGCTTTACAAGCTTGCAGATGCTGGAGAGAGCAGTGAGGCCCCAATGGCTTCTGGGGATGCCTGGGACCCTGAGGGGATTCAAGTCAGCCTTTGTCTTCCCATGCTCACATGTGCATTCATTTGCATTTTATGGCCTTAGCACTCAGCTAGAAAGGGTGGTGCTAGTGCAGGATGCTGACACTTCAGCAGCTTCTGGCCCCTCTTCCTAGCTGCTTAAGGGGTGCAGGGGGAGAGGTTGCTAATGTCCTTCCTCCAAGACACTTTCCTTAGCAGGCCCCTGACAGTAAGACATTCTCTCCCTGTAGTCCTGTCTGAATTGGTTCCTAAAATGGCTTCCTTCTAAGAGTCATAGCTCCAAAGCTACAAGTTTGCCTACACCAGACACAGTTTCCCTTTCTCAGATACAGCATCCACCAGAGTCCCGCAAACATTAACACTCAGGCTCAAGGAGCTCTACCTGACACTTGAAAAGTAACAGTTTGATTAAAAAAAAAAAAAAAAAAATCCATGAAAAGAATGTGATGGCAGAGAGGCTCAGTGAAGTTAGAGAGGAGGAAGGAAGAACATTCCTCACCCCACCCCCCATTTCTGTCACAGCTCTTAACCAACCCTCCACCCTCAAGGGACCACTCCTTCCCCTGGCCAGCTGGTGTTTTTCCATTTCCTTAGGTCTTGCCTCAGGCCACAGACACACAGAGGAGTGAGGACTAGGCTGGTAGGATCTCTGCAGAAGTGATCTTGATAAATCTCTAATCCTTCCTCCACCCCACTCTACTTAACCTCTTCACCCCCACACAAGACCTTTGTGTGTTTGTAGGCCTGTGAATGTGGGGAAGTGCATGAGGTGGAGGGACTGGGTAGCCTAAAAACCAGTTAAGGCTGCTATATCAGTTTCAGTTTCCGGGGAATGGATTAATTAATTATTAGGTAGAGCCTGTAGAAATAGAATTCTAGACTGGCCTTTAAGACTCTGGAAACATATTAAGAAAAAAGAAGGGAAGAGGAAAGGAGAGGAGAGTAGGGGAGGAGAGGAGAGTGGAGAGTAGGAGAGGGGAGGAGAGGGGAGGGAGGAGGGAAGAGGAGGGGAAGGGAGAGTAGAGGAGGGAAGGGGAGGGGAGAGTAGAGTAGGGGAAGGGATTAGATTGGGAAACTCATGCTACTGCATCTGGCTTTTATCTTTAGGTATAAACTAGATATTTCATTTTTATTTCCTCTATTTCTTCACCCCTCACGGAGTTGCCAGACAAAATGCAGCATTAAAAATTGCATTTAAGGGGAGTTGGGCAGTAGTGCAGCAGGTTAAGCACACATGGTGCAAAGTGCAAGGATGGGCATAATGATCCTGGTTGGAGCCCCAGGTTCCTCACCTGCAGGGGAGTCCCTTCACAGGTGGTGAAGCAAGTCTGCAGGTGTCTATCTTTCTCTCCCCCTCTGTCTTCCCCTCCTCTCTCCATTTCTCTCTGTCCTAACAATGACAACATCAATAACAACAACAATAATAACTATAACAACAATAAAAAGACAGCAAGGGCAACAAAAAGGAAAATAAATAAATAAAAACTAAAGAAAAATTGCATTTGAATTGCAGATAAATAACACAGCACAAGAAACATACCGATGTTTAATATATGCAAAATATGTATTGGATTTATATAAGTTATATATTTGCTACATATAAATATTTATACATAAACATATAAATATAATTACATCAGATATAAAATATATAAATCAATGTGTTGACTTATGTTAGTATAATATCTAAAATTCAAATTAAGTGTAGAGTCTCACATTTTTATATTTATTTTAGATAAATACAGAGAATCAGAGAGAAAGAGAGAGACAGTGAAAGAGACCACAGCACTGACATTTCTTCCAATGCAGTGGACACCAGGCTTAGATATTTAGACCAGGGTCAGATACTCGGCAAAGTAGCAAACTATCCAGGTGACTTGTTTTGCCAGCCCAAGTCTCATATCTTTATTAGCTGACAATTCAGCCCATTCAATCCCTCGCTCCCCTACCTCTGTACATTTCCCCTTTATCTATACCTTCTGACCCAAAGGTTTAACAAATATATATATATTGATCATTTTATTAGGAGAGGGGATAATGGTTGTCCATTCTCTCTCTTCTCTGCCCTGCCCTTTAATACCTTAGTAGATGTTTGTAAACACTCTCGTCCCCAACTTTAGTCTTTTAGCTCTCCTTTCTTGAGCTCTTCCTGATATGTTCCTCTGCTCTTTATATGCACAGAATCACTTAGACCTATAGTCCTATAAGGTATGAACTATTTTTTATAGACACATTTTACTGATGAGAAAAATAAAGAGTACTAATGATAGTACTATCCAGGAAGTTCATAGTCTTGAGCTCTAGTGGTGAAATTGACCCTTACTTATAGGCCCTTCTAGCCCATCAAATCCTGCGGGGTTCCAGCCTGAGTCCTGTCTACAGATGTGTTTCATCCTCTGCTAATCAGAGTGTGAGTCAGGAAAAGCTCTCCTTTACGGAGAAGGACCATTTTCAACCCTCAATGCAGTAGCTGGAGGGTTGTCTTTTTACGTAGGAAATTTTTTTTTTTGTCTTCAGGGTTATCACGACCCAAACTGCCCCTGTGGCTACAGACAGACTATGACCCACATAGTCAACGACTGCCACCTCTCCAGATTCAAAGGAGGTCTCGAAACTTTACATCAGGCTCAACCTGACGCTGTTGACTGGCTACGGAAGAAGGGCAAACGCTAGAAGAAGACTGAGGCTCAGTACCTGCACTGTTAATCCACTGCTCCTGGAGGCTGCTTTTTCCCCCTTGTTGTTTATCATTGTTGTTGTTGTTATTGTTATTGCCATCATTGTTGTTGGACAGGAGAGAGAGAAATTGAGAGAGGAGGGCAAGACAGAGAGGAGAAGAGAAAGACAGACACCTGCAGATCTACTTCATTACTTGTGTAGTGACCCCCTGCAGGTGGGGAGCCTGGGGCTCAAACTAGGATTCCTGAGTGGGTCCTTGTGCTTTGTACCACGTGTGCTTAACCTGCTATGATGTGGCCCAGCCCCAATAGTTCTGCTGTCTACCCCCTAGTCCCACTACCTGGCAAAACATTTTCTCACTTTGAGATTTTTACTTCTTCTTCTTCTTCTTCTTCTTCTTCTTCTTCTTCTTCTACTTCTCCTCCTCCTTCTCCTTCTCCTTCTCCTTCTCCTTCTCCTTCTCCTTCTCCTTCTCCTTCTCCTTCTCCTTCTCCTTCTCCTTCTTCTTCTTCTTCTTCTTCTTCTTCTTCTTCTTCTTCTTCTTATTATTATTATTATTATTATTATTATTACTGGAGCTTCATAGCTCTAGGTTGACTTTTTCGGACAGAGAGACACAGAGACCAAAAGGAAGAGAGAGAATGAAAGAGATACCAGCATGGAATTTCCTTCGAGATAGTGGGACATGGTTTAAACCTGGATTGCACACATGGCAAAGCAGCACACCATCCAAGTTGAACTATTTTGCTGACACACTCTTGGGACTTTTAAAAGTATAGGTGATTACTTTGTAGAGAATTAAAGAGATAAAGAATGCATTAATTGAGGTCTGTGTGGTGGCACACCCAGTTAAGCATAAACATTACCATGCACAAGGATCCAGGTTTGACCCCCCCTTACATGGGGGATGCTTCACGAGTGGTTAAGCAAGTCTACAGGTGTCTTTCTCTCCCCCTTGCTATCTCACCCTCTTTTCTCAATTTTTCTCTGTCCTATCTAATTAAAAATAATAATAAGGGCAGGGGTAGATAGCATAATGGTTATGCAAATAAACTTTTGTGTAAGATATGAGAATAGCTGTTCTTGCCTATTTTTGTGGGCCATTGGCCTGTATGATAGTTTTCAGTCCTTTCACATTGAGTCTGTGTTTGTCTTGTTAAGTTAGGTGGGTTTCCTGTAGATAGCATATTGTTGGGTTGTGTTTTCCAATCTATCTTCCTACTCTGTGCCTTTTAATAGGTGAATTCATGCCATTGACATTTACTGATATCATAGGTTGAAGATATTTTAACGCTACTATTGTAGATTTTTAGAGTGTTCTGGTATATGGCATATTTATGGTGTTCTGTTCATAGGAGACCTTTCAGAACTTCTTTCAGGGCAGGCTCAGCTATTTCAGCTTTCAGCCCTCTAATAACCTTGAGATAATTAGTATTTTCTTCCAGGGTCTCATTTATTGTGTCTGCATTTCTGATGACAATTCCTTCAAACTCTTTACTCACTCCTGTGATTATTTCCTTAACTAGTGTTTGGATGTTGACCTCATTATTTTGTGCTTCAACATTTGGGGGGCTTTTAGCTGGACTCTTGTCCTGGTTCATTTCTCCAATATTTCTTCTTGTTGGTTTAACCATTCTATATAGTATGTTATGAGGTCCCTCTCTCAGTACTTTTCAAATTACTGAACACTCTTTCCTGGATTGACTTGTGTCTAATAAGGTACTTAAAGGGTTCACAGTTGTAGAAATTAACTGTTGTCTCACAATTATTTTAATCCCTGAGCTGTAGCACAGTGGCTGTTAAAGCCTCTTTTGTTCTTTTTCTTCCCTTGTAGGCTATAGGAGCCTGAGGGCTTTTAAACTTTAAATAGGCTTTTTAGCTTAATCCCTCACTCCTGACAAGTGATAAAGCAGGGTGGGGGAGATATAATACATTGGTTATGCAGAGAGACTCTCACACCCAAAGGATCCAAAGCTCCAGGCTTAATTCAGCTTTTCTGCCAAGAACTCACTGCTGGACCCTGTGAGTTTCTAAACAAGTCCTGTTTATAGTCTGTAGATTCTGAGGCAACTATTTACTATGTTCATCAGGAGAACAACATAGAAAGGCTCCCACCACATAGCCCCACCACTAGGCCACCAAGGTGTAGATCTTCTCCTGAGTTTTATGGTTAGTTTTCTGTCCCCTGATGTCAGCACAGGGCCTTCCCCCTGCTGCTCCAGCCTCTGAGGGCAGTAGCAATGGAGACTCACAGTTGCTTTTGGTGAGTCTTAGGGGAGTCCTCTCCTCCCTTCAGCAGTCTTTTTGTTGGTAAAACAGACTGGAGGTGTTGCCTCAACTGGTAAACTGAGGGACTGTTACCAGTCACTTAATCTCTCGCTAGACTTCTCTCTGTCCATGAGCCACACATTTTTGCACTCACTTGTGATTTGTTGGATTCCTAAAGTTATTCTAGTCCTGCCTTGTTGTGGTACCAGGTGATCTCCTTTGGTATTCCTAGATGACCCAGGAAAGGTGAGAAAAGTGCTAAGAAACTTTCATTCCTGGGACTCCAAAGTTCTAGGTTCAATCCCCTGTACCACCATAAACCAGAGCTTATAAGTGCTATGGTAAAATAATAATAATAATAATAGAAAGAAGAAATAAAAAATTAAAAGAGGAAAACAAATGGCCACCAAAAGCAGTGGATTCATAGTATTAGCATGAGCCCCAGGGATAACTCTGGTGATAAATGAATAAATGACATTGAAAGTAAAACATTTGTCACAATAACATACATTACCAATTTGGAACATTTAGAACATTTTACTTGCATCTGTTGTGAATATTAATTTACCGGTAATCGCAACTCAGTTGAGTTCAGGATGTCAGTGGCTATAGTAACCAGCATTGAAGCCCACAAAGATGTCCATATCTAAATCCCTAGAACTTAGTGCATATCAAAAACTCATCGCCATCAAGGAAAATACACTACCCCAAGGAGTACTGGTTGAAATTTCACTTCTTAGAATTTACTCAAAGTCACTGGTGCTGACCTCAGAAAAGTCAAGATGATTTATTCCTCTACAGTTTCTCTCAAGGTATTGACTCTTCCTTAGGCTAAGATAGAGTCTACACATTTGAGGAGGTCTGTATTGACAAGAAATGTACCCTCCAAAGAAGTCATTTTGCTCTCCTTGTGCATGAAAACTAGGCAGGAAGCCATGCAATTGAGCATGATATGTTGCCTGGGAAGCATGTACAGGGATGGATGCACCAAGACGTCCATTGTGACAAGCTGTAGGCTGGATCACCCAACTCCTGCTGTCAGCATTAAGGCCATTCTTGCTACTTGAAAACACGAGGGAGTTTTTTTCTGAGTCTTCAGCCCTGGGTACATGACCTTCACACTTTCCAGCCCACGGTCATTATGAGTGTCCCCAAATAACGTTCACGTGAGATGAAGACACATACAGGTGCAAACCATGCCTAACTCACAGCCACAGACACACATTCAAGCATAAGAGAAGAATCCCAAGTTCCACCACCTACCCCTTGATGTACTATGTAGTTTTCTGAATTAGTGCCTGGCTGGTCCAGAAATCTGTTGAAGTCCCTTGATTCACTTTGCTTTTACCATTAATTCAAAGCAAATGATTCTCTACTCTGACCATTTCAAGTAAGTAGAGCCTTCTAGGTCACTTTTATTCTTTTAAATCCCTGGTTCTGTTGCTTTAAGGAATGATAAAACTCCAGACCTAAGTCCCTGGGACAGGGACACTCCTGGGCCAAGTGTAGAGTCATTTATGACAGAGAGTGATATTCTCCTCTCCTCTATTGTCCGGTCTCCCTTGTAGTTGGTGCATTCTTAATGCCCCCTCCACTAATCACTTAGTATTTTCTCCTTGCCTCAGGCCTCTCCCACAGAGTCACTGTTATTGTTTATTGTTTTTTTAAAGGTTCATCCCAAAGTCAAACATACTGCCAGCAATACTCAGGAATGTTGTCCTGGCAGAGAGATGATGGCTTAGAAGTTCACTGGAAAGATGAATTCCAAGTCCACCTACAGTGACATTTCCCATGTTATCTCTATTGGTCTAAACCCTTCCAACAGCTCTCAACATTCCCCCCTAGCTAGTCATAGTTCACTGTTAGTAGAGACCACCTACAGATCGGGTCGCCAAGGAAGCAGCCTTCTTACAGTAGAAACCACCATCGACTCCCCCGTATCTGTAGGGGACACCTTCCAAGACCAACAGTGAATGCCTGAAACCACTAGGGATACTGACCCTCCACACTCTGTGCTTCTCCTATACTTCATCCACCTATGGTGAAGTTGAGTTTGCAAGTTGGGCACAGTGACAGACTAGCAGCAATACTTGACAATGAGATAAAGCAATCGAGACTATCTAGAACACTAAAACTCCTCGGGAAAGTGATCTTTCGCTCTCAAAATATCGTGCTGCAGTCTATTCAGATCTTGTTTAACCACAGGTCACAGAAACCATGGAAAAAAGGAGACTCCATACTGTTTTCCAATCATATTCACTTATTCCCATTTCCATTCATTCAGGAAACATATTGAGCAGACGTCTTACAGTGTGCCAATCTTCTGCAGTGCCTGCCAGCACTGTGCATGTACCCCTCTGCTCCTAAGGAGGTGCTGGGTCAGGAGAGTCAAAGAGTGTTATATCTAACACTGCCTACACACACACACACACACACACACACACACACACACACACATATACCCAGTCTTTCTATGGTCCTTCCTTCACCTCCTTTCTAAGTCACACCTATACTTATTACTACTTGTCAGCTCCCTCTTCTCTGCTTCCTCTTCCTTGCTTCCTCTTCTCTGTCACATAAGAGAAACAGCGCCTGGCTTCCTCTGATGTTTTCCAGATTCACTTCCCTTTCTGTGATGATATAAAAACAAGATTCCCTGGTGACAGATGCTTTGAGTCCTGGTAGAATCAAAATTCAGAACCCTCTGGGAGTATGGACCAGAACTCTTTTTGGGGTGCAGAAGGTGAAAGTTCTGACTTTATATACGGTATTCTCTCAGCCTTATATTCTTTATTAAATTCAAGAGAAACAAGGTCCTTGGCTGGAAAAATGAGATGGAGCCTCTCTCCCTGCATGTCTGCTCGTGCTCCCTCCTATACAGATAAAGTTCTCTGAAAGTGAAGGCTGTTGCAGGTGGAGGGCTTATTCTGGCTATTTGTTTCCATGGGGCTTGCAGACAGAGGCTGGCAAACCTGAAGACAGAGAAAGAGTGAAGGATCCCTGTGACCAGTAGAGACTAAGATGACACCTGGGTGCAGAACAAGGGGTTCTCATGTTAAAGAGAAAAGGAGCTCCTCGGATATCACTTGCACTTCTCTGTGACAAGAATCCTTTTATTCCCTCCCCTGCACAAAAAAGCTAGTGGATCTGGACATGGATGTTGTATTCTTTTTATTAAGATAGAGATAAAGAGTCTGGGTGGTGGTGATGGTGCATGTGCTACAGTGTGCAAGGACCTAGGTTCAACCACCCAGTCCCCACCTGTGGGGGTTGATGTGTGTGGGATGAGGGAAGCTTCATGAGCAATGGAACAGTGTTGCAGGTGCCTTTTTATTTTAATATAATATAATATAATATAATATAATATAATATAATATAATATAATATAATATAAATGCCAAGGTTATTGCTGGGGCTTGGTGCCTGCAACACGAATCCACTGCTTCTGGAGGCTATTTTTTCCCTTTTGTTGTTTATCATTGCTGTTGCTATTATTATTGTTGTGATTGCTATCACTGTTGTTGGATAGGACAGAGAGAAATAGAGAGAAGACTGGAAGACAGAGAGGAGGAGAGAAAGATAGACACCTGCAGACCTGCTTCACCACTTGTGAAGAGACACCCCCTGCAAGTGGGGAGTGGGGGGCTGGGTGGGGGCTCAGACTGGGATCCTTGCGCCATGTGTGCTTAACTCGCTACACTACCACCCAGCCCCCATGCAGGTGCCATTCTTTCTGCTTCTCCATCTCTCACTTCCATTTCAGTTTCTCTGTCTTTATCCAATAAATGAATACATCAATAAAATGTGAAAAGTTAAGAGATGAGAGAGTGTGAGAGAAAGAGAGAGAGAGAGAGTCTAGAACACTGAAGCTTCTTTCAATAAGGTAGGGCTGGGCTTGAACCTGGGTCATGCATGGGGACCTGAACTCAGAGGCAACACCTACCTGCATGATTACTGGAGTGCTAGGAACTTAGAGGAAATTTAGGGTTTGCAACACTCCAGGTGAAACACTGACTGGACATGAAAGACTTGGGGCAGGCTGGGAGGGCAGAGGAGCACAGTGGGCTGGACTCAGGCCCCCTCCAGCTCGGCCCCTCACCAGCCTGCCATTGGTAGCCCTAGACCCCAGAGGTCCATCCCACTGACCCCTCAGGACCCCTCAGGAATCTGGCCTCCCCATGACCCAGCAGACTCAGCTTCTAATCAGGTGCAAAGTCCTTTTCAATCAGCAGCTGATGGAGATAGTGGGGTCAGGGGTCAGAGAAGGCAGAGAGAGGAGAGGAGAGGGAAGGGGAAGTGGATGAAAGGCAACAGAGGGAGCTTTTGAGAGTAATCTCCCCTATCAGCCCTTCAGTCCTGGCTCCTTGGAGACTTTCTATTTAGTCAAAACAGAAGTTTGGTTTCAAGGGAGCATGGGAGACTTGTGGTTGTCAAAGGAAAAGAAGAAAGAAAGAAAGAAAGAAAGAAAGAAAGAAAGAAAGAAAGAAAGAAAGAAAGAAAGAAAGAGAAAGAAAGAAAGAGAGAGAGAAAGAAAGAAAGGAAAAGTAGCTTTTCCATCATGCTCTCCCCCCTTAATCATGCCCCAACACTGCTGGCTAGAATTTCACTCCAAGTGCTTCTTAGCATGAAGCAGGCTGTTAGTCCTGATGATTATCTGCTGCTTCCAAAGGAGCTCTGTCTTCACAAAGCCATTAGCAGAGAGTGAAGGCCACTCTGCTTGCATCCAAGGGAGGCTTGGCTGCTAGTCACGCACCTGGGTGTGAGTGAGCACAGCTTTGCAGGCTGAGCCCTTCAGCTCCTAGGGGTCCTGCTAGGAGTCCCCAAGGAAGAGCAGTCCTGGGAGTCCGCCACAGGTGGGCTCTGGGTTAGAAAAGAGGTCACATTAAAGTATAAAATACAGACATATACATATATATCATCAAAGGACAAATTATGGTGACCTCCAGCTCCCACCAACCACAGCCCCTTTTCTCCCTGAGCTCTGAGTTTTGGGAAGCCTGTCTCAAGGGCCTGTGGAACCTGCAACATCCCAGGCAAGAGACTGGGAAATTTCCCAGGACGTTGAATGGACCCAGAGTAAAATTCAGATTTAAATTCTAGCCTAATTACTGTAGACTCTAGAGCACCATTAAATCAAGCCTCGACTAGGGTCAGACAATGGGGCCCCTGGCAGAATGCACACATCACTCTGTGCAAGGACCTGAGTACAAATCCCTGTTCCCCAAGGGAGACACTTCACAAGCAGTTAAGCAGGGCTGCAGATGTCTCTCTCCATTTCTATGTCCCTCTTACCTCTTAATCTCTATCTCTATCAAAAACAATTTAAAAGTAAAAATAAATTTTAAAAAGAAAGAAATGGCTGGCAAAGGAGTGGATTCTTTATGCAGGAGCTTCTTCTTCTAGCGTTTGCCTATGCAGGAGCTAAGTCCCAGGGATAACCATGGTGGCGAATGGTGGGGGGTGACTGAGGGGGAAGAAGAAGCCAAGTTCAGCCAAAACGTCCTGTTACAAATCACAAATTCCAGCCAGCTTCAGCCCATTGCAAAGTATCATCTATATCAAAGGAGACACATCATATGCACATAAAGCCCAAGTCACCATCATATTAAAAACACCTGTATGTTCCCGTTCGCCTGAAGAAATAGAACCTCACCAATGACTTTGAACCCCGTATGTGTTCTTATGTCTCCTTCTCCATCTCAAAGCAACCACGGGGCTGAATTCTGTTTCCATCTCTTGCTTTGCTTCTCTTTGTAACTTCACCACACATCTATGTCTCTCTAAACAATACATTGTTTAGTTTTTCGCCCGCTTTTGAACTTTGCATAAACGGTGTCATACTGCATTTATTCAATGCCTTGCTTTGTTTGCCCAGTGTTATGCTTTTGAGGTTTGCCCACATTGAACTGTGTTTGCAAATCTAGCCTTGTCACTGATGGATAGAATTCCCTTATAAGAAAACCCTGTCTTTTATGTATCCCGTTTGCTTTGGGGTGGATGTCTGGTTGTTTCTAGGTTTGTGTTTATTAAGAACAGCCCTGGCAAATTGCATACAAGTTACTGACTGTATCTGTGCTATGTAATCTTTAGACTATTCTGTAACTTTTTACTGGAGCATAAGTAGATAAAGTGAAGTAAAGCCCAAGGAGTTGACCAGCTTATACCAGGGCATCCTCATGACAATTTCCCAAGCTCCATATCCTCACCAGCACCTAGGAGAATTATTTTGGTTTTAATTTCCATTTCTCTTATTAACAATGAGGTTGCACATTATTTCAGGCCTGTAGAGGTCATAGTCATCTGGTTTGCTAAAGTCTGTAGTCATCTTCCTTGTCCATTTTTAAACTGTGGACGTTGTCATTTTTGTGCTTCTCTTGATGTAGTTTAGTACTAACCTTCCACTGGTGAGTCTGTCAGCCACATGAAAAATAATTAGAGACACATTTTGAAAACAACTGTTCTTGGTTAATCACTTACCTCTGTCATTTACTGGTTACTAATAATGCATATTATCCATGTTGAAGAATGGAACATCTGAAACATACCATAAATGATGTTGAAGTTGAGGTTTGGGCAGTAGCGCAGCGGGTTAAGTGCACATGACACAAAGGGCAAGGACCCATGTAAGGATCCCAGTTCGAACCCCAGGCTCCCCACCTGCAGGAGGGTCACTTCACAAGTGGTGAAGCAGGTCTGCAGGTGTTTGTCATTCTCTCCCCCTAGTCTCTCTTCCCCATCTCTCTTGATTTCTCTCTGCCCTATCCAACAACAACAGCAGTGGCAACAGAAACAACAACAAGAGCAACAACAAGTATAGCAGAATGTGTAAAATGGCCTCCAGGAGCAGTGGATTTGCTGTGCAGGCACTGAGCTCCAGTGATAACCCCGGAGGCAAAAAATATATATATATATATATATATATATATATATATATATATATATATATATATAATGTTAAAGTCACTCAACCCACATAGCAGTGCTTTGAGGCATTAGTAATTGCTCTGTTTTAGGACTGACTCAGGAAACTGAAGCACAGGGAGGATGAATAATGTTGAACACCTTGTAAGCTGCCATGATCCTGGCTGCAGAACTGACACTCCTAATCCCTATCTCTGTCCTGTGCACTAGGCACTGTATTGCCAATACTTTCCCCACTAAATACATCTGGCCACTGAGCTCTTGACTGAGACTAAGTGACAGAGCTGATGTGCTGGGAGATTGTGCTGATGCAGTCACATCTGCCATGTTGTCTCCTCAGGCTACTGCTAGTTCCCGTGAGAGTTGGGACATTCTCGGAGTGCCTGTTCAGCCATGTTGTGCCCTCAGGGCATTGTCTATATCCCCACGATATTTGGAGTGCTTTGGTTACTCCTCCCCCCTCCCATTCTCACGAGAGTTATTATCCTATCCTGGAGTGCTATGGTTACTCCTCCCCCTTCCCATTCTCGGGAAAGCTGCTCCTATAAAAGCCTTTCTTCTTCCACACCTCGCTCTCTTGCCAGCGCTCCACTCTGGTGTTCAGACGCAGGAAAGGTTACTGCGTGAGATGGCCATTTTCGCTACCTCCACGTGGCCCAACCTGCTTCTCTAGCACCCAACTCTGAGGTGCCAGCGCAAATAAAGATTTGTGTTTCCTCTTCGCTCCAGACCCCTCCTCTCTCTCTTCTCCGCGGCCCATGCACAACAACACTGATGACACAGCATAATAGTTTTGCAAAAGACTTTCATGCTTAAGGCTCTGAGGTCCCAGGTCAGTCCCCAGAACCACCATAAGCCACAGCTGAGCAGTGCTCTGGTATCTCTCTCTCTCTTTTATTTATTTAAATAAGTAAGTAAGTAACCTAAGTGACAGAGAAACTGAATTGAGATGTACAAATTCAGCGCCATATTTTTCTTTTATTTTTCCATTTTACTGGATAGGACAGAGAGAAACTGAGAAGGGAGGGGGAGATAGAGAGGAAGAAAGAGAGAGATATGCCTACAGCCCTGCTTCACCACATGTGAAGAGTCCCCCCTGCAGGTGGGGAGCCAGGGCTCAAGCTGAAGTCCTTGCAGATGGTGATAAGTGTGTGTGACAGGTTGCACCACTACCCGGCCACCCACTCAGAATCATCTTAAATTTAAACAAGCCACTACTAGAATGACAGAAACTAAATCTTACAACACACACACACCCAAAAAAAAAAACAAAACAAAACCTTAGAGAATGAAAGAGCTAGATGTAAAAAGAAAAAGGGAACAGAAGGGGAAAACTGAAATAATATGTCGAGAAAGGAAAACAGTTGGCTCTCTGTTTCAGTCATAAAATAAAACAAGTTTCTATTATTAAAATTTTAAAAATACAGTAAGTAGCTAAACAGAAAAAAAATCAGTAAAACAAAACAAAAAAAAACTTGCAAGATAAAGAAAATCTCCTAGTAGTTATGAAAGAAAGGAAGAAGATGGGGGAGAAGGGATAGAGCCGCTAGGCAGTCAATCTTTCGATTTATTTATGATTATCTTTATTGATTGGATGGAGACAGCCAGAAATGAGAGGGTAGGGAAAATAGAGTGAGAGAGATAGAGAGGCACCTACAACACTCTTTACCACTCGTGAAGCTTCCCCCCTACAGGTGGGGCCTGAGGGTTCAAACCCAGGTCCTTGTGTGTGCTGAACCAGGTGCATCACTGCCTCGCCCAAGATTTCTTCAGCATTAATAGAGGTGAGATATTAGAATAAAATAAAAAATAAAAGAAAAAAACAGAGGAAAAGAAGATAAGAGAATCATCAAAGAAATGATACAAAAAAATTTTCCAAACTTGATGGAAATGAGCTTTCAGTATAGAAGACTACAAGTTACTCTGTGCAGTATGTGAGGAACAAACAAACAAAAGTCCATTGGTACAAAAAAAAAAAAAATGCCACAAATCCAGAAGAGAACATTGAGTATCCTATGGCTATAATGTCACATTTCTTCTATGCTTTTGGTTAGAGGCAGAGAGGTAGAGAGAAGGGAGGAGAGAGAGAGAGAGAGAGAGAGAGAGGGAGAGAGAGAGAGTCTGAGACCACAACACCAAAGCTTCTCTCAATACAGTGGAGACCAGGTGCAAACTTGAGTGGTATGCATATGTAACACAACAGTGCACTATCAAAGTGAGCTATTTCATCCACCAAAGGTCACATTTCTAAACAGAATAAAACTGCACTCACCATTCTCAACAAGGATATTGAAACTGGTGCACAGGGAGACAATCCTTTACTTTTCTTTTTTTTTTTTTTACCCCGGGTTTGAGTGTTACTAATTGTGTTCAGTGGGACAGCAGTGAATGAGATGGAAGCAAAGGTTTTACTTTCTATCTCTTTTTTACTTTTCTTTCTTTCTTTCTTTTTTTTTTTATTGCTGGGGCTCCATGCCTGCACTGTGAATCCACTGCTCCTAGAGGCTATTTTTTCCTTTTGTTGCCCTTGTTGTTTACCGTTGTTGTTATTTATTTTTTTTAAATAATTTATTTCTTTATTGGGGAATTAATGTTTTACATTCAACAGTAAATACAATAGTTTGTACATGCATAACATTCCCCAGTTTCCCATTTAACAATACAACCCCCACTATTTCATTCATCATCTTTCATGGACCTGTATTCTCCCCACCCACCCACCCACCCCAGAGTCTTTTACTTTGGTGTAATACTCCAATTCCATTTCAGGTTCGACTTGTGTTTTCTTTTCTAATCTTGTTTTTCAACTTCGGCCTGAGAGTGGTATATATACACAATGGAATACTACTCAGCTATAAAAAATGGTGACTTCACCGTTTTCAGCCGATCTTGGATGGACCTTGAAAAAAAAATCATGTTGAGTGAAATAAGTCAGAAACTGAAGGATGAATATGGGATGATCTCACTCTCACTCTCAATCCTTTACTTTTCGAAGCAAAACTATTTCCTGCCTAAAATTGTAAGACTCACTGGACATTTTCAGATAAGCAAGGTCTTACAACTTTTGCTTTCCTTTCACCCACTTTTTTCTTAAGATGCTACTAAATATATGATGAAAAAAAGTTGGGGGGATAATGTGCAAAAGGAGGACACTTGGAGGCTGGGCGGTAGCGCAGCAAGTTAAGCACCCATGACACATGCTCATAAGGATCCTGGTTTGAGCCCCCGGCACCCCACCTGCAGAGGGGTCGCTTCACAAGTGGTGAAGCAGGTCTGCAGGTGTCTGTCTTTCTCCCCCTGTCTTCCCCTCCTCTTTCGATTTCTAGCTGGACTATCCAACAACAACAGCTATGACAACCACAACAAGGGCAACAAAAAGGGAAAAATAGCCTCCAGGAGCAGTGGATTTGTAGTGCTGGCACAAAGCCCCAGAGATATCCCTGGAGGCAAAAAAAATAAATAAATAAATAAAAGGAGGACACTTCACCAAAGAAATGGAGAATGCAGCACATCAGAATGGCAAGAGTCACTCCCCACAAGAGGGGGAGGAAATGCTAGGGTGACAGCTTTGCTGAAGGCCTTACTAAGTTTAGGGTAGAATTTCCAGGAAGTAAGAATCTAGGATTTGAAAAAATGGGGCCTGAGTGGTGGCACACCTGGTAAAGTATATGCATGACAGTGATCAAGGACCTAGGTTCAAACCCCAGTCCCTACCTACAGAGGGTAAGCTTCACAAGCAATGAAACAGTGTTTCAAATGCCTCCATGTCTCCTCTCTCTCTCTTTCTGTCTCTCCCTCTGTCTCTCTCTCTCTTCCTGTCCTGTCTCTCTGCCTGTCTGTCTCTCCACTGCTTTCTTTCACCTTCTCCTTCTTTCCTTCTTCCTTCTCAATTTCCTTCTGTCTCTATACAATATAAATTAAATGTATTCAAAAGATGAAACTAGGCCAGTGATTCATTGCAGCAGGGAAGCCCAGAGCAGAACCCAGGCGACAAGTGGAGTAGCTGGCATGAAGCATGCTCATACCACATGTGCACACAGCTGAAGCAATGACCAGAAATTCTCAGGAACACTGGTTGAGAGGGTGCAAGCCCAAGAACTCGGACTAGTGTGTGTGGTGTGATAACTGTACATAGGCTTAGTCCTCGTCATCTCTAGTTGACCCTCCAAATAGGTACCTTAGTCCCACAGAGTTCTGGGTGAACGTAAATGCTTTGCTGTTCTACCTGTGCTCGTCCAGTCCTCTTCTTTTATTTTACTGTTTTGTTTCATTTTATTTTATTTGGGGGACAGTGGTTTATAGCATAGTTGTTGACACATGGGCAGATGTTTTCATCTTCCTGTGATAGGCGTCTGAAAAATACTCTCACTCACCACCACCATTGGACACCATGACCACAAAGCACCCCCCAAGCTCTCCCTGCCAGAATCCTTTTGTCTTAATTATTTTTATTATCTTTATCGATTTATTACATAGACACAGCCAGAAATTGAGAGGAAGGGGGAGATACAGAGGGAAAGAGATAGACACCTGCAGCACTGCCTCACCACTCGTGAAGCTTTTCCCCTGCAGGTGGGGACCAGGGGCTTGGGCCCAGGTTGTGCATTTTGACATGTGCGCTCAACTAAGTGCACCACCACCTGACCCCCCCCCCCCGCCAGAGTCCTTTGCTTTGGTGCAGTACATCAAATGCAGTCCAATATTTATTTTGTGTTTTCACTTTTTTATATTTATTTATTTACTTATTTATTTATTTTGGCCTCCAGGATTATTTCTGGGGACTTGGTACCTGCACTGCGAATCCGCTGCTCCTGGAGGCCATGCGTCCCATTTTGTTGCCTTTGTTGTTGTTGTTATTGTTGCCATTGCTGCTGCTGTTGTCGGATAGGACAGAGAGAAAGTGAGAGAGGAGGAGAAGACAGGGGGAAAGTAAGATAGATACCCGCAGACCTGATTCACCACCTGTGAAGTGACCCCCTACAGATATTTATTTAATTTTATTTTAGTGACAGAGATAGATAGATAGATAGATAGATAGATAGATAGATAGATAGATAAAGAAAGAGAGACACCAGAGCACTGTTGAGCTCTGGTTTGTGGTAGTGCTGGGGGTTGAACCTAAGAACTTGGAGCCTAAGGCATGGAAGCCATTTTTTAAATCTTTATTTATTTATTGGACAGAGTCACCAGAAATCGAGAGGAAAGGAGGTGATAGAGAGGGGGGAGACAGAGAAACACCTGCAGCACTTCTTCACCACTTGAAAAGCTTTCCCCCTGCAGATGGGGACCGGGAGCTTGAACTCGGGTCCTTGTGCATTGTAACATGTGCATTCAGCCAAGTGTGCCATCACCTAGTCCCAAGCATGGAAGTCTTAGTAACCATTAGACTGTCTCCCCAGCTGCTGTGTTTCCCTTTTCTGTCCTGTTTTCTTAAGTTCTGCCTATGAGTGAGATAATCCTGTATTCATCCTTCTTGTTTTGATTCATCTCACTTAACATGATTCCTTTTAAGTTCCATCAAAGATGAGATAAAGGAGATGGTGTTATCATTTTCAGAGCTGAATAGTAGTCCATTGTGTATAGATACCACAACTTTCTTAGCCATTCATTTGTCACTGAACATCTGAATTGCTTCCAGGTTTGGGTTATTAGAAACTGTACTGCTATGATCTATGTGTTCATAGATCTCTTTGAAATAGGTGTATTTGTTTCCTTTGTGTATGTCGAAAGAAGATGCATTCTTTTTTTTTAATCTTTTTATTTATAAAGAGGAAACATTGACAAAACCATAGGATAAGAGGGGTACAGCTTCGCACAATTCCCACCACCAGAACTCTGTATCCCATCCCCTACCCTGATAGCTTTCCTATTCTTTATCCCTCTGGGAGTATGGACCCAAGGTCATTGTGGGATGTAGAAGGTTGAAGGTCTGGCTTCTGTAATTGCTTCCCCGATGAACATGTGCGTTGACTGGTTGATCCATACTCCTAGCCTGTCCCTCTATTTCCCTAGTGGGGAAGGGCTCTGGGGAAGCAGAGCTCCAGGACACATTGGTGGGGTTGTCTGTCCAGGGAAGTCTGGTCGGCATCATGCTAGCATCTGGAACCTGGGGGCTGAAAAGAGAGTTAACATACAAAGCCAAACAAATTGTTGACCAATCGTGGACCTAAAGGCTGGAATTGTGCAGATGAAGAGTGGGGGGGGGGGTCCTCCATTTTGTAGATAGCTAGTAGGCATATTTTAGTTATATTCCAAAGGGCCTGTGGCTATCCTAGTTTTCTTTCTTTTTTTTCCCCTTTTTCTTTTTACCCCTGAGCCTGAAATCTGATATACCAGTGGATCCAAGTTACTGTCTGGGGAGATGATGTCATGGCTGGGACAGAAGAGACATTCTTACCCATAGAACATAAGTCATAATCTAGCATTCTGAGAATTCTCCAGACTGATTGCTACAGGGGTGGTACTAGTTTGCATTTCCACTAATAGCGTACAAAATTCTGTTTACCCTTACAACCTCTCCAATATTTGTTGTTACTATTTTTTCTGGAACTCTGATTTCCATGAGAAAAGACAGCAGACAGAGAGTTGAAAGAGTAGAATCAGTGAGGAAAGGATTTAGTAGGATGGGAGGGTTGCACTACTTTAGAACTGTGCTCTGTGCGCAGGCCAGGGCATAGATTGGACAGGAAGCCTAGACAACTGTAGATGAATGGAGTCCCTCCTTCCTGCTACATCATGCAAGGTCATGTTGGTGCTCAACAGTTATGGGTATGTCTCTGGAACAGTAGCCTCTGGAGGCTTTCCATTCCTGGCTTGAGCAAGCTGTTAACTGGCACACCATGATGCAATAGGGTTTGATGTTTCAGAAAGGGCCAAAGGCACAGCAAAGCTAACTCATGCCAGGAGAGGAGATGGGAGGAAGGGGAGGCCAGCTACTTTATAAACCCCATAAGGCCAGGCTGTTTTAAGGTTCACACAATCATAGCCAAGATGGTGGTGAGAAGAAACACACCAAGGTCATTCAAGGAGGGGGCCAATGACACCACTGCCTCTTACACACCCATTTCCTCACCTCAGTGTCCAGGGAATGCGTCATGGAAGACAGACCAATGCTTTCATGTCTGCTCCCCAGGCCTTTCCAAATGGGAGAATGAATTTTTAGAGTCTTTGTGTTGGATGTCTCCCCAGGTCAAGCTTCCAAACTGGTGCAGAGGTTGAATTCATGTTAGAACTCCCTGAAAATAGGGGCTCAGATTCAGGGGAACAAAAAGGGCCCCGTCAGCAGAGGGATTTCAGAAAGGGGAATAAACAGGCAAAAGATATAGGAGGCAGTGAGTGACAGAGGCCTTCAGAGCTAATCTGAAAGTTCATGCAGGGACATTTGAAAGAAGTGGGAAGTGGTGATCTCTCCCCAGTGATTCATTCCCTTGCTCATTAAGGAAATACTGGTGGAAGTCCTATCACCTGCTCATCCTCACTCTCCAGGAGTGAGCTATCTAATGGAGGAGGGAAATAAACAATTAGACACCTGCAGTAGCAATTCCACTTAATGTGCACATGGGATCTGATGATACCAGGTGGCCATCCATGCCACCTAGAAAGCAAGTCTTGTTAGTATCACTGTCATTTTACAAGTGAGGAGACTGAGGCAGAAGGAAATGAAATGCCCTATATCAGCCAAGAATGAGAGTAGAGCTGGCATTGGAAGACTGTGTTACATAGCATAGAGGTAGTGTTGCTGCAATGGGGAAGTTCACAAAGATAGGACAATGCTGTAACAAAAGAAAATAGACAAAAGGTCTGAATGGATATTTCTGTAAAGGAGTCAGATAATTCATGGCACATAAAAAAATACTCAACATTTATTAATAGGGTCATTCAAGGGAGTCGGGCTGTAGCGCAGCGGGTTAAGCGCAGGTGGCGCAAAGCACAAGGACCGGCGTAAGGATCCCGGTTCAAGCCCAGGCTCCCCACCTGCAGGGGAGTCGCTTCACAGGCGGTGAAGCATGTCTGCAGGTGTCTATCTTTCTCTCCCTCTCTCTGTCTTCCCCCTCCTCTCTCCATTTCTCTCTGTCCTATCCAACAACAACAACAATAATAACTACAACAATAAAACAACAAGGGCAACAAAAGGGAATAAATAAATAAATAATAAATTAAAAAAAAACTACTTTAAAAATAGGGTCATTCAAATAAAAAATGACACCCCTGAGGATTTCCTATATCAAAAAGAATAGTAATGATAAACATTGGTGAAAGTGTAGTGGAAAAGGAACTCTTGTACACTGGGGGTAGGGATGGGGGTATAAATTGGTGCAACCCTTATGGAAAATAGTATGAGGATTCCTTAAAGAAAACTAAAGTTAGAAAGATGACACGATCAAGCGATATCATTCCAAGGCATTGTCCCAAAGGGTATGAAAATACTCTTTGAAAGAATATTTGTACCACCCCTTCACACAGGTACAGACACACACACACACACACACACACACACACACACACACACACACACACACACTGAGAGCGGCATTGATCACAATGGTCAAAACATGAAATCAGCCCCTCTGCCCATGACTGATAAGTAAATAAGTTGTGGGATGTTAGTGGGACACATCTTAGTCATGAAAATCAGACATGAAAATGTGCTCTTTGCAACTCTATGCATAGAACCAGAGGCAATTGTGCTAATTGAAGTAAGTCAGGAAGTGGGACTTTGGCGCCTCAGTCATGAAAGTCTTATTGCATAACCATTATGCTGTCTCCCTCACCCAAAAGTCAGGTCTCTATAGTCCCTCTCTCAATGACCCTTGATATGTACATATATATGCATACATGCAAGGATATGCATGTATGGCTGCATATATGTAAATTCTTTGGATTGTATTATTTGGTTAGTACCTACCAAGAACACGGCACAACCTAAGTATATACCTACCATCCCATCAGAATACACAGGTACTAGCAGAAAAACATGCAGTTCCTACAAAGTGAATGCACTTATGTTCGTATGTTAGTAAGTAAAGGATTTTAGAGTAGGAGTCTTAGGTCTATTCTCAGCTTAACTTTGGCCTAGAAACTCCAGGCTTCCTGATCTAAAGCAAATATGTTTCCATGTCCTTTTCCAACCCTGAGTGCAAGGGAGAGAGAGTATGGCGATGAAACCCTGGCTCCTGAGAGCCCCCAAGATGCAGCTGCTTGTGTGTTGAGGATCTTTGTGATTCATGCTCCACGGGAGCTAATTATCTGGTTAATTGCTTGGGCACAAACTAAAGTTGGACCCATCCTGAAGATGGAAAACAGTTTGACAAAGGTGTGTGTGTGTGTGTGTGTGTGTGTGTGTGTGTGTGTGTGTGTGTGTGTGTAGCAGCATCAACTTCCAGGCACCAGCTCATCTCCTTCCTTCCTTTCATCAGCCACTCAGCTAGCATGTCACATGCCCCCAACTGCACTGCCTAAAATTTAGGGTTGAAAGGCATCCTGCTATCCCAAGCCTAAGTCTGCTGTTAGCTCTGCTGTTTGTGTTTTCAGAGCCAAGTGTGGCAGCTTTCTTTTCTTTTTTCTTTTCTAACTTTGCTTTAATTTGACCTTGAACCAAAAGTACAGGTAGGAAAACAGTGACAAAAGAAAAGTTGGGCAAATAAACAATCATTGAATTTTTGAGAAAATCTCTGTATGACAGGTCTTAAACTGGACAAGTAGGATTAGCATTTTATAGTGCATAAGTCATCTGTCATCGCAGGCTCAGTAAAAAATAGGAGATCTAACATCTCTAAGTGATCATTTATTCTGCAAATGATAAGAGCAAAATCAGTGACTTAAAGAAATTAAAAATATAGGGTCATAAGGAGTCAACTTCCTGGTGGTCTAGTGGCTGCACCCTAAAATTTAGTCAAGGAGACCAATTTCCCATAAAACTTTTATCACCTGAATTCCCTACTCTAGAAAGTTCATCATTTCTCTATTTCATTTTTTCCTAACTTCATGTTCTTTTTTTAAAAAAATTCTTTATTGGGAGATTAATGTTTTACATTCAACAGTAAATACAATAGTTTGTATGTAACATTTCTTAGTTTTCCACATAACCATACAACCCCCACTCGGTCCTCTCTCATCTTTTTTGGACCTATACTCTCTCCCCCACCCCACCCACCCATCCTAGAGTCTTTTACTTTGGTGCAATACACCAACTCCAGTTCAGGTTCTACAAGTGTGACAGCTTCTTGGACACAATTCTCTTTATGTGTCTAAATATATTCAGGTTACCCCTTCAAAGCTGAGTAGTATTCCATTGTGTGTGTGTGTGTGTGTGTGTGTGTGTGTGTGTGTGTTACAAACTTCGCAGCTACTAGAAAGTGTGCTGCTTTGAATATACGTATACCTAGATCTCTTTGGATGAGTATGTTGATTTCCCTAGGATGTATTTCCAGGAGAGGAATTGCTGGGTCATAGGCTAGGTCCATTCTAAGGGTTCTCCAGACTGCTCTCCACAGGGTTTGGAGCAATTTTCATTCCCACCAGCAGTGTAGAAAGGTTCTTTCCCTCACCTTGGCTGAAGCATGAAGGAAATAAAAAAGAGAAGGATGAATACTGGATGATCATAGACCTGAAGAAACAAGGGCAGAAACGGAAAACACAAAGAGGAGCTTGGACAGGGTGCGGTGCAAAGGACTGTGGGAAGGAGGGCAAGGACAAAGTTAGGGAGCAGAGGGGTTATGGGATCCTGTTGCATAATGGTGGAGGGGATGTAAGTTGAGGGTGAAAATGTTTTGCAGACACCTATCATGGGGAGATGAGAAGTCTTACTCATGTGTCAACAACTGCACTGTAAACTGCTAACCACCCCCACAATAAAAGGATTTTAAAAAATAGAAAGAATCAGGTCACATCCAGGAAGTATGGCTTCTCCAACATCTGCCAAGCCCTCAACTAATTAATCAATGCTGCCCTTTTACAAATGAGGAAATGGGGGATAGGTGGTGGTGCACCTGGTTAAGTGCATTTGTAACAGTGCACAAGGATCCGGGCTCAAGCCCCACCTGCAGTAGGGACGTGTCACAAGTGGTGAAGCAGTACTGCAGGTGTCTCTTCTCCCTATCTACCTATCTATCTATCTATATCTATATCTATATCTATATCTATATCCTCCTTCCCTCTCATTTATCTTTGTCTTTATCCAATAAATAAATTAATTAATTAATTAAAAGGAAAATGTCCAAATGAAGAAACCGAGCCCCAGAGAAGGAAGGTGGGCCATCTCTCCATCACTCTTTTGGTCTTTCCTATTTGAACCAGGAAAGACTTCTTCTTCCCCCCAAAGGCTGAAGACCCAGAGCTGGTCTTGTAGCTGATTTGGAATCATATGGACTCTCTCCCAGGATGTGGGGAGGTTAAAGGTTTCAGAAATTGCCATCCAGGGGGGTGGGGCTGGGGGGGCAGGGTAAGGTCCTATGAGTACAGGGCTCCAGGTGACTTCTCCCACTCCACACTACCCCAGGTGGAGACCCGCTGGTGATGATCATCATTTAGGACCCCGAGGATTTCTGCAAGGGCTGAGGCAGTGGGCACCCTTCATGGGAAGACACCATTTCCAACTTCCAAACAGACAAATCCACAGTTTAATTGTGCTTCTTGGATGGTTCCAAGTTGCTCCCGCTGAGTCTGATTTTTTTCTCCGACTTTTTTTCCCCTTTAATTATTAAAAGAAATACGGGCCATCTGCCACCCCCTTAGGAGGAAAGAGCGAGCCAGAGAGGCATCACCGACTCCCCCATGAGGCCAGGAGTATCACGCTTGCCCTGCCAAGCAATGTCAACCATCCAATCCTACAAAAAGCAGGGAAGATTCCAGTTTGTTTTATTTTTTGCTTCCGGGGTGGGGGGTGGGCAGTGGGGGATCTTGCTTCTGTTCTGAGGAACAAATGAGCTTAGAAGGCAGCAGATGCGTAGTGTAAGCAGCCTGGAGCAAGGGGTCAGGATGTGGGATTAGAGGGAAAGGGATGCTGTGACGTCAAAGCCCCCAGCAGCTGCTTCCTTCTTGTCCCTGCTGACTCAGAGAAGAAGACTCAGGCCTCAGGAAGGTGCTGCCGCACATACCCATTGGCCCTTAAGCAAAACCATCCATTATACTTAGCCTCAGCAACTCCAGTTTGCAATGGCTTGAGTTACTAGTTGCACTGGACTGATCTGGCTTCATTTACATGGAAACCCCAGGGAGCTCTGGGAGATGAGCAGATGTTGCCCTAACTTAAAGAAGACAGAGTGTTAGCCTATGGACTTGCCACTCAAATATGAGGACAGAGGGAATTCTGCCTTTTGCTGCAACATGGACTGGACTGGACTGGACTGGACTGGACTGGACTGGAGGGGGTCAGGCTGAGTAAAATAACTCAGAAGGAGAAGGATAAATGCCAGAGGATCTTTTATGGGAGAGATATAGAAAACAAGGCAAGGCTACGAGGTCATTTGAATTTCTACCTCTAAAACATACACCCTTGTAATACAGTGTCACCTCAATAATTTTTTTTAAAGTAGTGGTACCTCTGGTTGAGTGTACATGTTAATCAATGACCCAAGTTCAAGCCCTTGCTCCCTACCTACAAGGGGGAGGTCTCATGTGCTGACTGGGTTGCTGCCTGCTGAGCATACAGCTCAGGCTGCTGCTGAGGCCCCCGGGGCTGGCTGTGGACATCATCAGCTGTTCTCAGGGAGCCAGGCCCTGGCCACTCAATGTAATGGCAGGCATGGGCCCTTAGTCCCTACCTCTCTTTCCCTGCTTGTTTTCTTTCTTCTTCTCTTTCTTTCCTTCCCTCTTTCTTTCTTTCTTTCTTTCTTTTTTAATATTTGTAAGCTTTCTTTTTTGCAGAATAACATTTGGGCTAACATAGCTGCCAACAGATATTGGAGAATTTGGCTGAGGTGGAGTGTGTGGCTTTATTTTATTTTATTTTTTAAAGATTTTATTTATTTATTCATGAGAAAGTTAGGAGGAGAGAGAGAAAGAACCAGACATCACTCTGGTACATGTGCTGCTGGGGATGTAACTCAGAACCTCATGCTTGAGAGTCCAATGATTTCTCCACTGTGCCACCTCCCAGACTATTGGTTTTACTTTGGGTAGAAACAGAGAGAAATTGAGAGGGAAGGTAGACATAGTAGGGGAGGGCTGGGTGGTGGTGTACCTGGTTGAATAAACATGTTACAGTGCTCAAGGACCCGGGTTCAAGCCCCCAGTCACCACCTATAAGAGAGAAACTTTGCAAGTGGTGAAGCAGTACTGAAGATATCTCTCCCTCTGTCTGTCTCCCCCTTTCCTCTCAATTTCTGGCTGTCTCTATCCAACAAATAAATAAAGATAATAAGAGAGAGAGATACCAGCAGCACTAGTAAGGCTCCCCCCGCAGATAGGAACCAGGGGCTGAGACCTGCATCTTTGTGCATGGTAACATGTGTGCTCTAACAAGTGCACCACCACCTGGCCCCATTTCTTTTATTACTTAAGATTTATTTATTTTTATGAGAGACAGAGAGAGCAGAGCACCACTCGGCTCTGGCTTATGGTAGTGCAGGGGGGTTGGATGTGGGACCTCTGGGGCTTTAGGCATGCAAGTCCTGTGCTCTAACACTCTGAGCTATCTCCTCAGCCCTTTGTCCCTGCTTGCTTTCCTTTCCCTGTTGGTGACACACCCACAATTGCATGCTCTCCCCCATTCCCTCTCCGTCAGCCTGCCCAGCTATCTCTTCTCTCCGGTCCATGCTTCCATGTGTTCTGGCCCATCAGCCTCTGTCATTCTCACACAAGGCATGCTTCTGAGCACACCCCAGATCACCCCCTCTCCGGAAGCCACCTGCTCCATCAGCACACAGCATTATTTATTGCCGACCTGCAGACTTCATTTAATGGACAAACTCCTGGCCCTCAACCTCCCTCCGCTTCCTCCACTGGAGGTGAAGACATCTGGAAACCGGTTTAATAAGGTGGCTGACAGGCAGCTGGTTCCTGGAGCCTCTTAGGGGGCTCAAGGGAGCCATTCTGCAGAGGAAGCCGGAAGCCCATCAGGTTGATGGACTGCTGCTCCCAGAAGCTGCAGACAGACAAGGGCAGCCTCCCACCTGCACTGCCGGCCCCACCTCTGTCCAAAGAGGAGGGAGAGCCATGGTGACTGCACAGGAAAGTGACCTTCTCTCCCTGTTGGGGTCCCCACAAGCTATGTGCCCTGGAGTAAGACCCCAGACATCTCCATCCCAAGACAGACTTGACTAAATAAGCCCTCTGATTCCTTACCTTTAACTTTCTAGAATCCTAGGATGGAGCAAAGCTTCCTGTTGAGAGACTGACAGGAAGAAAGAGCAGAAAGGACCAGCCTTGCAAAGCCTGAGAGATAGCTCACCTTGGAGCGCACCTGCTTCACCCTGAGCATGGCCTGGCCTGACCTGGTCAGTTCACTGTTTCCCTTCCTTTTGCACAGTCTCCAACTCTTAAGGGGCGTTTGACACTCTATCAACTCACTTAGAGAAATGTTGCTTTCTCTCGGCCCCATCCACCACTCTTCCCTCTGAGAACTGCTTCAGCAGCTATTGCTGTAGTGTCACCCTCTCCTGATGGCTTGGAGATGTCCTCTGGGCTCTGTCTCAAGTTAGCTAGTGTCCAGAAGTCCATGTACGGCCTCCTTATAAGAGACCATGTGAAGACACACAGGAGAAAGACATGTGATGGTGAAGGAAGAGAGTAGATTGTGGCAGCTACCGACCAAGGAAGAAGTTCAAGTATTTCAAAAGCCACCAGAATCCCAGAGGAGACAGGGATAGATACCTCTAAGGTTTCAGAGGAAACTGTCCTGTTGACACTTGATTTGCAGATTTCTGGCCTCCAGAGCTGTGAGACAATGCATTGCAATTATTTTAAGCCACTGTGTTTGTGGTAATTTATAATAGTAACACAAGAAGTCTGATCATTACTTACATTCTGTGTGGTCTCCTCTTCTGCCACCACAAAGCCTTGTCCTGTCTTCAGCTTTCCTGCCAGCAGAACCCCAGGCTCCCCTGAAGTCTCTTGCATGCTGACCCTACTGCCCAGCATCCCTTCAGTATGGACAGTGATCTCATGGCCCACCCACAGTCCTACATCTCCACTCCATGAGACCGGCTACTATAGGAGTGACTGATAATCTTGATGATAATGGTGATGGCTGTTTGGGGAACATTTATATCAGATGTCCGTAACTTCAGGCTTCATATCTAACCCTGTACGTTTCCAGTAAGTTATATGCATATTCCTCAATCACAACTAGGCTAATGAGCAAATTTCCATGGGGCAGCAACAGCCTCTGGACACATAATGACTTAATCTCTGATATGGAAGAGGATTATCAGTAACATACTGATATACAGCAGTCATTCATATGTTGAGTTTAAATCTACTGTCTTTAGAGGCAGTTACTACAGTGATCTCGAAGGGTCCCCTATATAACTCTTGGCTCCCCTCCACTGCGAATTGCCCTCTGTCCTTTTGTCCTGATGACTTTAGTGAGCAGACGGCCCTCCTGAAAACCTCAGGTGGAAAACATTTGCAGAGTTAGTGCTGAGTATTAGAAGCCAGAGGCATAACTGGGTTTGCTGTAAGTCTGTAGTGGTAGAGGGGAACCCTTTGAGAAGGTGGGACCTGCCAAAGACCGTCTGCCACTCCTCTGCCTTTTGAGTTCCTCTTAGACAGGTGGGAATTTTTCTCAAAGATCTTTAGAACAGGACTTACTGCCTTGACCTTCAGGGCTTCCACTGTCCCTCTGACTTTTGCTCTTAAGCATTAAGAACTAAGGGAGGAGGGGTTTAGGGGACGACGGTTCAGGTCCTGTGACATGATGATGGGGGAAGACCTAGAGGGGGTTATACTGTCATGTGGAAAATGAGAGATGTTACACATGTACAAACTACTGCATTTCACTGTTGACTGTAAATCATTAATTCCCCAATAAAGAGAAATAAAATAAGATAATAACAACAAACGTTTTCATGCTGGAAGGACCTGGGTTCAAGCCCCCAGTGCCCACTTGCAGTAGGGAAGCCTCATGAGCAGCAGAGCAGTGCTGCAAGAATTTCTGTTTCTCTCCCTCCTTCTCTAGCTCTCTGTCTTTCATCCTCTATCAAAAAAGAAAAGAAAAAATGTAAACTGGTAGAGTGGTGTTGGCACCAAGTCACTGTGATAACCCTGGTGTCAAAAAACAAAACACAAAGCCTGGATTTTCCATGGTTCATCTTTTCATCTTGCAGACAAGACAAACTTAAACAGGAAAAGTCACCTGCCTGTGATCACATAGCGAGCAGACGGGCAAAATTCAAACCTAGGTTTGACCCCCTGTACCATGCTGTCTCTATCAGCGTGCTCATCAACTGCTTCATCTTTAGGTGACTAAAGGCCCTTCTCCAGGACCAAGACTAGCTCTGAGCCTGAGAGGAAACACCACGTCACTCAGGTTGCCCAGTTTATTCTCAGAGACCAGAGTGATCCTCCCAAGCCAGCACGTTGAAGTTGACCATCTATCTTCCATTACCAAAGGCTGCACGATTGACTCACATGCTTGGCTCCATTTCTTTACCCTGGCTGAGTCTCTTCATTTCTAGGCCCTTGGGACTGAGATGAACTCTGATTAATTAATTAAAGGAGTAAGTCCAAACAAGACCTAAGTTCTCATGGATAGAAGTTCCATCGCAAAAACTCATGCAGTCGCAGGGCTGACAGTGCCAGGGTACTTCATCTTCTGCTTTAAGGTCCTGTGTTGACTGCCCACCCCACCTGGAGTGGAGTCCACGCTGTCTCCTCAGACTGGCTCCCACAGCCTTTCCACACTGGGCCCTGCCATCGCCAGCCCTTCCCACAGCCCAGTGGTGCCCTGCACTTCCGTTTCCTCTTTGAGTCCCTCTATGTTTTCTTTCCCCCACCTGGATGCTCTTGGTTCAGGTGGCTCCTTCTTATCCTTAGATCCTTAGGTCTCACCTGAAAAGCAGCCTCCTCAGCCTGCTGTCCTCCTTCCTCCCTAGCACCTGGGTCAAAACAGGAGCACTATCCAGGTGACCTATCTTGTCAGCTCCAAAGATTCATCTTTGCCAAAAAATTTGAAGGCATAATAGTTTAACACTCTTTGGTCAGAAACTGCAGGCTGAGTATGGTTTCTGTTGCTGTCTTTTTTTTTTTCTTTTCTTTTCTTTTGCCTCCAGGGTTATTGCTGGGGCTCAGGTGCCAGCACTATGAATCCACTGCTCCTGGAGGCCATTTTTTCTTTTTTCTTTTTAATTATTATTAGATAGGACAGAAATTGAGAGGAGGGGGAGAGAGGGAGAGAGAGAGACACTTGTATACCTGCTTCACTGCCTGGGGCTCAAACCTGGATCCTTGTGTGGGTCCTTGCACTTTGTACTATGTGCATTTAACCAGGTGTACCACTGCCCAGCCCCCTGTTGCCCCTTCCTTTAAAATTTTACTTCTGAGGAGAGAGAGAGAGAAGGAGGGAGAGAAGGAGAGAGAGAGAAAGAGAAAGAGAGAGAGAGAGTCAGAGTATCACTCTGGCACATTTGATGCTAGAACTCAGGACCTCCTGCTTGAGAGTCTAGTGCTTTACCTACTGTATCACCTCCCACACCACACACTGCTTCTTTTAAAATCTTCTTTTGAGCATCACTGATCTGCCTCTTGGGTCCACTTGGCCCTTGATCCCTTGGATAGGAGGTTGAGGTAAAGCACGTTTTATTATAATACCATAGGTGTAGGTTAGTATGCAGTTTGCTTGCTCTCTTTAGGAATGTGATTTATTCTGGACATTTCATAAAGGAATCCTACAATATGCTAGCTGTATGCACTCTGGTGCCTACCATCTGGGTTAGATTCTCAAATCTTTCTCTTTCTGGCTGAATAATCCTGACCCTATGCTCCAGTTTTCTCATCTGTGAAATAGGAATAATAGCAGCATTATGAGATGACCGTGAAGGTCAAATCCATTAACACAGGTGAAATGCTGAGTGCAGACCTGACTGATGGTGAATGTTCAGCAGAGCTGCGTCATTTTTCTCTCCAAAAGTGTAGGAATTTCAGCCTGGTAAGTTGTTATTCTTAGCACACAGCTATGTTCATACTTAGATTCCAAATGTGTGCAGGACTAGATAAACATGACTATGGCCAAACCTGGCCCTGTAGATATTTAAACTCTGTGGAAGAAGGTCAGGGAAGAAGCACACCAGTTTGAGTGCACGTGTTACCAAGTGCAAAGACTAGAGTTCGAGCCTCCTGCTCCTCATCTACAGAGGGAAGTTTCACAAGTGGTGAAACAGTGCTGCAGGTCTCTCTCTCTCTTTCTGTCTCTCTTTCTGTCTCCCCCTCCATCTCTTCCTCAATTTATTTGTCTTATCAAATAAAAAGAAAGAAAGGGAAAAAGAAAAAAAGAAAAAAATGGCCGCTGGAAAGAAAGATTGGTCGCGCAGGCAAGGAACCCAGTCAGTAACCCTGGTAACAATAAACAAACAAACTAGTCCATGAAAATATGGCTAACCCCAGACAAGGGAAGCTTAGACCTGTTCCTGGTTCTGAGGCCATAGTTGGGGGTAGAAAGGAACAAGGACAGAGTGGCGACAGAGAAGGCAAAAGCGTAACTCTGGTTCCCCCCCCAAGACTCTTGGGACTAGCACAGTGTGAACTTCCCACCATGTTTGTCCACATAAACTAATAGGATCCTCCCTTCAAGACTTCCCTCATTCTCCCAGCTGTGGCCACAGATGATACAAGAAAACTCAGAAGGGAGTTCGCTCCAGCTTCAGAAATCTGTATATGGCTCCTGTAAAGTCCTCAAGTTCATAGCTTTCTTTCCACAGACCTCCCTTTATGTCACAGGAGGTTTGATATGGCTACTTTAAGTCCAGGGCAGGGAACAATGGGCAGCCAGCCTGCTCCACTTGGCCACCTGCTTTTCAAACAGGGTTCAGCTATAGCTCAGCCACACCCTGGCGCTGTGCATTGTCGATGGCTGCCTTTGCCTCACAATGGCGAAGTTTCAGCAGTTGCACTAGAGACTGTTGGAGAAAGCCAGAAAGACTCGCCAATTGGCTCTTTGTAGGAAGTTTGTCTACCCATGCTCTAAGGGGGGTAAAGGACTGGTATCATGCCACTAGAAAGGAAAAGCAAAAATTAACTTATTAGGAGCAAAATATTGTTGAATTCTAGCCTAGGTTCTGAAATTTCCACTCAATAAATATTTGTCTTTCCAAATCATTGCCTCCCAAGTGCTGGCTTAAGAGACCCTGCAAGACCATGAGTAGTTAGAGAAAGCAAGACAGAAAGGCTTCTGTTTGTGGCCCAGGAGATGGCACAGTAGATGAAGTGTTGGACCCTCAAGCATGAGATTCTGAGTTCAATTCTTAGCATAGCATGTGCCAGAGTGATACTCTGGTATTCTCTCTCTCTCTCTCTCTCCTCACCCCTCTCTCTTTCCTTCCCCCCTTTCTCATTTTATTAGTGATTTGATATTAATTTACAAAATTACATGTCAATGGGGGTATAATTCCATACCGTTCCCACCACCAGAGTTCTGAATCCCCAATCCCTTTACTGTAAGCTAGGGCAGTTTACCTAAGGTGTAGATATAGGTTAACTATTATTTCTACAACTGTCTATATTTGTATATAATTGCCCCCCTTTAAGGTCCCATTTTCTTCTCCTTTCCAAGCTACACATAACCCTATTACTATATCCAGATGTCCCTCTCATTTTCCTTTTCTCTTGCCAGTCCTGATGGAGTTGGAGTTCAGAACACTCTTATTCTCTTCCTCTTATCACTTCTCCCCCACTGGGAGTACGGCTCAAAATTATTTTGTGGTGCAGAAGGTAGGAGTTCTGGCTTCTGTAATTGCTTCTTCATTATACCTGGGCCTTGACAGATTGATCTATACCCCCAGCCTGTTTCTATCTTTCCTTAGTGGGGTAGAGCTCTGGAAAGGCAAGGTTCCAGGACACATTGGTGACTGACACTTTCTCTCTCTCTCTCTCTCTCCCTCCCTCCCTCCCTCCCTCCCTCCCTTCCTATCTCCTTCTCTACCATAAATAAGTAAATCTTAGGGGGTGGGAATACAGCATAAGGTTTATGTAAAAGACTTTCATACCTGAGGCTCTGAGGTTCTGAGGCTCTGAGGTCTCAGATTCAGTCCCCAGAACCATCATAAGCCAGAGCTGAGCAGTGTTCTGGTTTTTCTCTCTGTATCTCTATAGTTCTGAATTTCTCTCTTACTAAAATTAAAATAAATAAAATAATAAATCTTTTTTTAAAAAATAAAAGACCCCGGTTTTCATGGGATTTATGTTCTAGTAAGGAGAGACAGGATCAGAAAAAGAAAGGTATCCAGAGTTATTTCTTAAAGATGGAGAGACAGCTCACCAGGTAAGGACAAGTGTCTTTCCCTGCATTTGGCTCAGGTTGGGATCCTGGCACCATAAGGAAGGTCACAGCAGCATGGGAGACCCTAGAACTGTGATGTATTTGCCTCTCTCTGTGCCACTCTGTCTGTCTTAACAGCAGCAGCAGAAACAGACAGTTCAGGATCAGTGAAATCACGCCTGTTCAGGGTCCCAGATGCATCAAAATCTTATCTCTGGCATTCATTGAAACAACAACAACAACAATTTACATACTTTAGGATACTGAGGGTTGGATAGAGGTTCCTTGCAATTGAGTAATGTCAGAAGAATTTCTCTGAGAAGGTGACATTGGGCAATAAGTCCAGCACTTTGGGCAAAGATAAATGAAGTTTAAAGACCCAGAGGCAGGAGTGAGCTAAATGCTTTTGTTCTGGGCATCTGGATGCCCACCCCAGTAATCAGCACATGCTCGCAGCTATTGATGGGATTTGTCTTGTCACATGTGTTTGGAAGGACTGTGCATCTACATTGCTGGCTTTGGGGACATGGTGTGAGCACTGGATGGGCTCTGAGTATGACTCTGAGACTCACACACACCCTTGAAGACAAACCCAAGAAGAACCATGAAGCAAGGTGTCTCCATTGGGTTCTCTGGAATCAGGCAGATCTGACCAGGTCTGTCTGCGCTTCCACATTGCTGAGTCCTTGGAGCTGATCTTAGGCATAAAGTTGAGCAGTGTTCATGCCCAACTGCATCTGATACTAACCTTGGAGGAGCTAGAAGCCATCTGCACACCCACAACTGGACAACAAGTCCTCCTCTGGTGGACATTTGAGCGGCACCCCTCCAGATCACCCATTTGGGGAAAACGCCTTCCTGGAGAGTATGATTCTTCCTCTTAGCCTTCGCCTGCCCCATTCCTGGTGCACACCATGCCTTGCAGCCAGCTGTGTAAAGGATGGGACAGTGACCTGATGGCTAAGCCCAGCCAAGACTGAAAGGACTATAAACACAAAACCCTTTAGCCAAGGACTCAAAGATGGAAGTCATCAAGTCCTAGTAAATAAATACATGTGTCCATCTATTCATCTGACAAGAAGCTGTGAGTTATAGCGTGGTAGGTACCAAGGAGAAACTTCCAGAGAATCTCAAACACCAGGCAAGACTAGGGGTGGGGGTAGTGAATAGTTACTGGAAACACCCTCACAGGTACACTTAGCATCAAAGCCAGCTCTGAGCCTCGTCTGCTTACAGTCCTCCACCCTCCAGTCCCTGGACCACCAATGACCACTCTTTTGCTGGCAGCTGACCCACCATGGCGATGAGAAAACCAAATGGCAGCAACCCATTGAAAAACACTGAATCCAATCCAAGGTCCTCTTCAACACAGGACAAAATGCAGACACTCCACCCCCAGAAGCACCCAAGATGCTGGAAAGTGACTGGTCAAGATTCTACCTGCTGCCCTGGGCAGGGTAAACACTGCAGTTCTAGATCCTTGATCTAAGCTTATCTGCTTGTATTAAGGTGCTATTCCAAGTCTCAGGGAGGTGGTGATGACTCAGTGTCTTATCGAATAAAATGGGGAGGGGTGGCCTCCAGGAGTGGGTGGATTTGCAGTGCCAGCACCAAGACCCAGCAATAACCTTGAAGGTAACATAAATAAATAAACATAATTTTTTAAGTCTGCTTTTAAAAAGAAAAGGGGGGTGTGTCTCTCTCCTTCTATCTCCCTGACCTCTCTCAATGTCTCTCTTTTTATCTAATAAGAAATAGAAAGAAAAAAATGGCCACGAGGAGCAATGGATTCATAGTGCTACTACCCCAGCAGCAATAACCCTGGCAGCAAATAAAGAAATAAATAAAAATTTTAAAGATGGAAATGTTTGGCTGAGAACTGTGAAATGGGACAGGAAGCCTTCCACATAAATAGAGAAATATGGTCTGGTGAAATAGCTCACTTGGGTAGTGCACTGCGTTGACATGTGCACAACCCTGGTTAGAGCTAGGCCTCCACCACACTGAAATTTACTTTAATATTGTAGCCTTTTCAATCTCTCCTTCTGCCTTTATTCCTCCTTATCTGTATAAGAAAGGGGGAAAAAAGGAGGAGGAGGAAGAGAAGGGGGTGGGAGAAGGTAATAAAAGAGGGAGGAGAAGGAGAAGAGGAAGGGAGGAAGGAAGGAAGGAAGGGAGGAAGGAAGGAAGGGAGGAAAGAGGGAGGGAGAGAAGAAAAGATATCTTACATCTGGACTGCTGGTACTTCTGAGATCATCTCTGAGACCCCCCCCCCCCGATGAATCACAGGCCCTGCAGGTGAAGTAGGAATCACACTGGTAGCTCCTGCAAGAACTGAAGAAACCCCATCTCCATGCCATCTTCCTCTGCCTCCCTTATCGCTGGGCACTGCCCAGGCCCACCCTTCCCGTGACAGGTCCTCCACCCATCTTGCTTCCCAGCACTGGGGCAGCTGCTGTCCATGCAGAGGTCCCATCACCCCTGAGCACCATCTGACAGCTACCTCCCTGCACAGTCTCTCCAGCAGCCCCTCTCACAGCCTTCTGTGCCTCAAGAGGCACCTTCACCATGTTGGGGGAGAGAGCTGAGTGAGACATGCTCCCCTTCTCCCAGCTACACCCCCACCTTCAGGAAGAACTCTGATCTCACCTTCCAGTGAAGTTCCATGACTGCTGTTTGAGCTACCAGCAGATATGAGTCTAAGAGCCTGAGCAGCAAGCCAAGTCCTTTGGAAAACAGAAAAAAAAAAAAAAAAAAAGCTCATCAGGACCAGGAGATAGCTTCCCCACTAGAGCACATACCTTGCTGTGTGTGAGGCCCTGGATTTGAGCCTTAACATCTGTATAGTAGCACCAGGGATAGTAGAATGGTGTGGCTGTGGTGTTTCTCCTCTGTCTGTCTGCCTCTCTCTTCCTCAAGTAAAGAATAGAAAATCAGGTTGGAGAAGGCAACTCACCCAGACTCTCTGGAGGAGAGAGTATCAGGAGGTCCCAAGGACACTTGTTTTTTCCAGCAATTTGGGTCATTCTAAGCTCAGTACTGTGCAAGCAATCACCCCTGACCAGATGGAGCCAGCCTGCATCTTCCACAGAACACTCAAACTTCACAGGACCTTGGTTTTCTTTTTTCCATTATGAAAAGAGATTGAATAACTCCTTTACTTCTAGACATAATGGAACTTTGTTGTTGTTGTCATCAAATACCTGCCTGATTCAACCACTCCCTTTAGCTTTGCTTTCCTTTTTAGACAGAAGGTGAAAGACACACAGAGAGAAGTGAGACACCGCAGCACCACTCCACCATTTGTGAAGCTTCCACCTTCAGGTGCTCCCAGGCCCAGGGCTTGAACCTAGACCCTTATGCACGGAAACAGACAGGGTGAGCCTCCTGCCAGATGCTGGAAATACTGTGGCTTATACTGAACTTGCATCCACAGGGTCTCCTTTGGTTGTCAACATCATGCTATGATATTCGAAGGGTCTATCACTAACGGAAGAGAAGCAGGCAGAAGGGTGCAGGTGCTAGAAGTTTGAAGAAGCAAATTGGTTGCCCCTTTAAACAAGAGGAAGGAATATGGGGGTCTGGGAAACACCTGACAGGAAGTACCGAAACAAAAGAGTAGATCATTGCAGCTAAGATGCTGGCAGCTAGTGGCACTGAGAGGATACAGGTGGAGAGGGGAGTTTCATGGGGAAAAGAGGGACCACCATAACAGGGGGCAGTAATAAAGAGTAAGAAGCCCAGGATCTCAGGCCTTGCAGTCTGGGGAAGTGCTTTCCATCCCAGGATCCTGGAAGGGAGTGGACCCCTGGGGTGGGTGTGAAGAGATGACAGTTCCTGGGGAAGACATCTGTCAGTCTGCATCTGTTTCCAGCCAAGCTGAGCAGGAAAGGCTTGGGAGGTGGCTGTGAGCCCAGGGATCAGAAATGGGAAGTGATGGAGCTATGAGTCATCTGGGAAAGTGAGAGATGACCAGGGTGTGATTCTTTCTTCTCCCAACTCACTCCTCCTTGTTATCTCCTTTCTCATCCTTTCTTCTGCTCTGGCCCAATGGCCCAGGTCCAAAAGACTGCTCCTTGCCTTTCCTGATGAAAACCCCCCTACAGACCCACTGCCAATCTGCCTACCTAGCTCATTGCCTTCAAGGAATGAGGCAAGGCTGCCTTTGACCTTTGAAAGCTATTATTTTATAGGGCCAGCAATCATGATATAGTATTGAAGGGGTAAAGGGTGAATCAGCATGGCAGCATTAGCGTAACCTCGGTACTATATAATAGAGAAAGTCTTACCTATGGGACAAGAAGCCATCTCAGAAGTCACCATGCATGGACAGCATCCTCTTCAAAGACATTCGTTCAAGGCATGCTGCTGTCTCTTTTCTTTTTCTTCCTTGAGCATAAAATACAACTACTTACACAACCCTTTGCCCCATCAGTGGGAGGAAGGATACAGTGGAATCATATTCATCCATATCTCCTTTCTTCTCTTGTGAACCTTGCAGAACATCCTGACTCTGAGGTTGACCAGCATTCCCAAAAGTGGTAGGAAAAAATAAACATATGTCGAATTAATGACCATGCCAGTCTGAGATACTGAAAGCCAGGACAGGTGTAGTACTCAGCCTCTGCTTTGTTTCGATTTAAATCTTTATTAGTGATTTAATAATGATTAACAAGACTGTAAGATAACACGGGTATAATTCCACACAGCTCTCACCACCAGAATCCTGTGTCCCACCCCCTCCATTGGAAACTTCTCTTTTTGCTCACTCTGGGAGTATGGGCCAAAATCATTCCTGAAGTGCAGAAGGCGGGAGGTCTGGCTTCTGTAATTGCTTCTCTGCTTGACATGGACATTGGCAGGTGGATCCATACCCCCAAACAATTTTTATCTTTCCCTAATGGGATAGGTCTCTTGGAGAGGTGAGACTTTGAGGCACATTGGTGAGTTTGTCCAGGGAAGTCAGGTTGGAATCATAGTAGCATCTGCAATTTGGTGGCTGAAAGGCGGTGAAATGTAAAGCAGGACAAATTGTTTAATAAACAGGAACCCAAAGGTAGGAATAAAGTAGATGAAGTTAGGGTTCTTTGTGTAGGAAGAAGCTAGGAAGTCTATTTTAGGTATGTTCCAAGGGGCACATGACTAGTGATTTTTACCTGAGCCTGATAACTAACATGAAGGTGGACTAAAAATATTGTCTGGGAAGGTGGTATCAGAGTTTAGAATAGGATTAGAAAGCTGGATTAGGGCAGTGTAGCTCCAAAATATGAGGAAAGTATGCAAGTACCATTAACTATTTACTGCATCAATCTGACATAAGGTTCATATCTATTCCTGTTTAGCACAGGAGGCAGTGTGACCTCTGAGTCCCTGTCAGTCTGAGCTTGCAGTTCATGGTCACCGCTACGAACATTCTAGGCTGTACTCATTTCAGGACCAGTCTTCCTTGAATAGCAAAATAGGATGCTTCTTGGTAGATTTGTAGAACATGTGAGCATAGCCACTTTGAGGCCAGGAACTCAGACCAACAAAGTCTGTAGTCTGTGTGGTACCCACAAGGGAGATGGCCTCTCCTCCCTACTGAGCCAAAGACTAGAGCCATAAATAAGTGAGAAAGAAGGAGCAGCAAGGAGGCTGGAGGTATTTCCATGTATCTGGTCAGCGACCTCTAACTCCCTACCTCTGCCACCATCCTCATTGCTGACCCAGGACTTCCTCTAGCTTCAGGATCATGATTTATTTACATAAGAGATCAGCTGGAAAGTTTCAGGAAGTCAGTGCTCAGGGAACAGTTCTGAGGGTCCCAGTTGGTTTAGAAACTCTCCGACTTCCACATGAGGTGAGTGGATCTCAGAAAATCCCTGTGAGGACTGAGCCCAGTTGCCCACATTGACCTGTCCTGTTGCTCATTCACAAACACCCTTTCCTTCTGTTTTTTCCATCACTCTTTCTCTCCTTCTCCTCCTCCTCCTACTCTTTCTTCTCCTTCTTCTTTTTTGTTAATCTTTATTTATTTACTGGATAGAAACAGCCAGAAATCGAGAGAGTAGGGGAAAGAGAGAGAGACAGAGAGACACCTGCAGCCCTACTTCACCACTAGTGAAACTTTTCCCCTACAGGTGGGGACTGGGGGCTTGACCAGGTCCTTGCGCATTGTGACATGTACACTCAACCAGGTGCGCCACCACCTGGTCCCACTTTTTCTCTTCTTTATCATACTTTCTGGAGTGATTTCATAATGCAGCCTTGCCTTTGATTCAAGGCATGCTTTGGTAGCAACACACCCTAAGATAGCATGTGGGTACCCTGGGAATATAATCTATAGGTCATGCACACCTTCTGAATGATGTCTGCTACTCTGTGCCCCTGTCGGTGATGTGCAGCATTAAGCTGGGGAGAGCAGGAGGAGGGAGAGAATGGGTCAAGCTGCAGACACAGCTGTAGGCCTCGCAGGTACACAGAGGGGTCTCTTCTATGATTCTGGGCGGGCCACTTTGACCTCACACAAGGAGGCAGAATGATTTTGTGTGACACAAGGGAAAGGTGGTCTGAGAAGTTGAGTCATCCCCCAGGCATGTTTTCTGTTCTTCTGTGCCTCCTTTGGGGATGTATAAAATCACTGGTCCCAGAATTAAGAGCAAGTTCCAGAAAACCCTGGCAACCTGGAAAACACAAAACAGTTAGCTTGGGTTAAGTGAATGCTGTACTGCTTAGAAAATTAAAGGAAAAAAAAAAAAAAAAGCAAAGCAACATCTTGAATTGCTTTCCTGAAAGGCCCAACTCTGTGGCCAGCCTGCAGCCACCTCCTTCCCTGTGCACAGCTCCATGCATGGTCCTTCTTTTTCTCATTCATCTCTCTCACCAGCTGACCTTTCCCCTCTTAGCCCACCCTAGCCACTTGGCCACTAGACCACAGGAGCTGACGAAGGAGTCCAGAGATGACACTGGAAGCATGCTGGGTGGCCAGAGGGTGAACAGTCCCGTCAGTGAGCCCATGGAAGGCAGTTGGGTGGCCAGCTCTGGAGTGTGGGGTTGAAGGGGTGGGTGGGGGGGGGAGGCAGACTGGACTGGAAGAGAGGGTGACTCTTCTTGATTCTGAGGACCTTGTGTATTTTCAAGGAAATTTTATCCATATGCTTCTGATTCATTTGCACTCAGATCAACAAAATATTATTTGGGAACAGCTATTTGAAGTCCAAGAAGCCTTGTAACAGCCTGCTTAATGAGCCCGAAGAATTGTTTCACTCTCCTTTATTTTTTAGAAAGGAGATGTGATTTTTTTTTTACCTCCCCTCTTTAAAGAAAAGCAAGCAGTCATATCCTGGAGATGAATCAGGCCTGGGCAACTACCGTCCTTGGGAAGATCATGAAACTGGAAGGCAAAGGCTCTGGCCTGTGATGTGCGGGCACCATGAAGCCACTGCTCCTGACAGCCACTTTTTTTCCACTTATTTTTTCTTTTTAAATTTTGTTGGATAGGACAGAGAAAAGTTGGGAGAGGAGGGGGAGTTAGAAAGGGAGTGGGGACAGGTGGTAGCACAGTGGGTTAAGCGCACATGGTGTGAAGTGCAAGTACCTGCATAAGGATCCCTGTTCAAACCCCCGGCTCCCCACCTGCAGGGGAGTCACTTCACAGGCGGTGAAGCAGGTCTGCAGGTGTCTATCTTTCTCTCCCCCTCTCGGTCTTCCCCTTCCTCTCTCCATTTCTCTCTGTCCTATCCAACAACAACAATGGCAATGGCAATAATAACAACAACAAGGGCAACAAAATGGGGGAAATGGCCTCCAGGATCAGTGGATTCATAGTGCAGGCACAGAGCCCCAGTGATAACCCTGGAGGCAAGAGAAGAAAAAGAAAAAAAAAAAAAAAGAAAGAAAAAAGAAAAGGAGAGAGAACAAAAAATACCTGCAGACCTGATTCAATGCCTGTGAAGGTGACTCCCCTGCAGGTAGGGAGCCAGGGTCTCAAACTGGGATCCTTGCAAGGGTCCTTGCACTTAATACTATGTGCGCTTAACCAGGTGCACCACGCCCAGCCCTTGAACTCTAGATTCCTCACCTTCCAAAGCATTTGAACACCTCATGTGGTGGAGAAAATGCTTAAAACCAAAGCATCCTCAGAGTATTGCAGCTGCCACAGGTCCTGGCTTCTGAATTTCCTTCCTTTGCCTGACTTCAGGAAAGTCAACTCTGTTCTGAAGGCAAATCTTCAAGGCAAAGAGAAATCTGAAGGGGATGTAACTGTGGCAGAGGCTCAAAGCAACTATATGATGAAGTCATAAGGCGCTTAAGGCTCCAGAATCAATCGAGACTCTGACAGAATAGGAAGACAGCAGTTATCATAGGGAACTGGTGGATGAAAATGACAGCAGGAAGCATGGGCCAACAAAGAAATGAAGAGCCAAAGAAACTAGAACCTTCCTTCCAGTACATGCCCAGTGAAAGTCAGACTCACCTTCTCCTCATTGAATCTCTGACCTGCTACAATGAGAATTAGCTGCTTTTCCTGAAGGCAAGAGGACAGGCAGTTTGGCCTCCAGAGGACCTTTGCTCACCACAGGACTTTTATGATTCCTTCATTGTCCCAACAGAGCCCAATGGAGTCTTCTAATAAGAACAGAGGGCTATTGTGTCATTCTTAAGACCACAGACTCCCAAGGATGAAAAGGTCAGATGCCTCAGGGCAGTCCACAGTTGCTGGTGCTTTGTCATTCAGGGGAAGGACAAAGCCTAAAGACTAATACTGGCCCCTCTCATCTGGTGAGCCTAACCCCCAGTCTTCCCTCCTCATTTGGCCCCTGGCTGGGATTGGACTGCTTTGATTATTCTGACTACAGAGCAAGCAGTTGCTATATCACATATGGGAACCGCAGCTTAGATGACCTCATGTGCTCAGAGCTGAGGTGGGGAAACTGAAGTCATGTAAGCATAAGTGGGTGTTGGTGTCCACTGAACCCCAGATACAGAGAATGCCACCACTTCCTGAGCCTCGGAATGTAGCCTCCTCCCCAGGAGTTGAGCTATTGTCTCTTCTGTCCCAAAGTAGCAGTGTAGGGGGGCTACAATCCCTTTGTTCATGAGTAGATCTCTATAAAAAGTCTATGAAGGAAAGAGAGAGAAGTTGCCCAAGTCAGAAGTCTTCGTGTTTTTACAAAAGGGGAAGATTCTAGGGGTATAATTTCTCACATGGTATGTGTGTGAGTCACCAAAGTTCTGTGCTCCCCCCTTCCCATCAGATAACCACCACAGTTCTCACAAAATCCAAGAGAGTTTGGTTGCCTTTTTTTTGTTTCTATTTTTGCAAACTCATTTGCTTTAGTCATCGCTATTCCACCTATGAGTGAAGCCATCTGTTAGTTTTCCTTCACCTCTTTACTTATTTCACTTAGCACAGTCACTTCCAGTGCCATGTATTTCACAGAAACCTAATTTTAGAAAAGGCAGCCCATTGCTTCTGTTTCCTTCACTAGAGGTGTACTAATAAGTCCATGCTCGTGGTCCGGGGGGTAGCACAGTAGATAAAGCACTAGATCCTCAAGCATGAGGTCCCGAGTTCAATCCTCAGCAGCACATGTACCAGAGTGATATCTGTTTCTTTCTTTCTCCCTTCCTATCTTTCTCAATTAACAAATAAATAAAATATTTTTAAAAATAAATCCATGCTCAAAGTGAGAGTATTATACAAGGCCACCAATACTAGGAGGAGACAGGAACACTAGGAACCATCTTGGCCCCCTGAAGGCTGCTTTCCACATGCCTCTAAATTAGAAATCAGGGCATAGGATATACCTTGTAGCTGGTTCATCGTCTGCCACTTTCTAGGCATGAGGACATTAGAATCTCATTTCTGAACCTCAAAATGTCAATAATTGGCACATGACTGAGAATATAAGACAGTCTCAGCAAGCTGCCCTCACTTGCCTCCTTACTTGGAGAAAGAGTTGGATTCCTGTAACATGAAGAATAGACACTAAGAAATACCACCCTGGCCCTCCTCTGGCAGGAAGATAATAAAGGAAAGGTAGCAAGAGTTGTGATAACCCAGGTCTCAAAACTTGTGATAACATAGGTGTCAAACTCCCAACTCTTCCCCCACCTCTGGGAATTATTTAAAAAGGAAGGAGGCAAAGCTGTTTGAGAGATAAAATCATCTGTTCACATGTTGCATTAAATATTGCAAAATAAAGTGTCTTCCTTTCATGCAGAAGGCTGGAATGTAGATTATTTTTTAAATTTCTCTGCTGCATGAGGCAGAAATGGGAATATTTGGACTTCTTCATTTCTATCTGCAAAATAAATTAACCAATATGATTTCCTAGTTAAATGGAAACACACAATTCCTTTGAAAAGTGGGTGGAAAACCTCTCTTTTCAGTCACCCCCTCACACACACAGGATCCTCCTGGGGAATACACTTTTCTCTTCTTGTAAAAGATTTATTTATTTACTTACTTACAAAAGAGAGGAGAAGGGAAGAAGGGAGGGAGGGAGGGGGAGAGAGAGAGAGAGAGAGAACTAGAGCATCATTCTGGCACATAAGATGCTGGGGATTGAACTCAGGACCTTATGCTTGAAAATCCAACATTTTATCCACTGTGTCAACTCCTGGACCACAGGATATCACTTTTTTAAAAAAAAAAATTACTTTTTATTTAAGAAAGGATAAATTAACAAAGCCATAGGGTAGGAGGGGTACAACTCCACACAATTCCCACCACCCAATCTCCATATCCCATCCCTCCCCGATAGCTTTCCCATTCTCTATCCCTCTGGGAGCATGGACCCAGGGTCGTTGAGGGTTGCAGAAGGTGGAAGGTCTGGCTTCTGTAATTGCTTCCCCGCTGAACATGGGCGTTGACTGGGCGGTCCATACTCCCAGTCTGCCTCTCTCTTTCCCTAGTAGGGTGGGTCTCTGGGGAAGCGGAGCTCCAGGACACATTGGTGGGGTCTTCAGTCCAGGGAAGCCTGGCCGGGATCCTGATGGCATCTGGAACCTGGTGATTGAAAAGAGAGTTAACATACGAAGCCAAACAAATTGTTGAGCAATCATGGACCCAAAGGTTGGAATAGTGGAGAGGAAGTGTTCGGGGGGTACTCACTGCAAACTCTAGTGTACTTCTGCTTTCAGGTATATATTTTGCAGTAGTTTATGGATACGTGTGAACATATGCTCTCTCTCACAGAACCTGGTCTATATCTAGGTTTTGGGACTTTGTTGGAAAGTTATCCACCTGAGATGGAATTAGAGTATACTATGAAGGGAAAGGTCTCACCCAAGTAATGAAGCTGAAGGGTTGTCATTCCACACCTGAAGTCTCTGGACACAGTCTGAGCTGAAGCATGTTGAGGTGGTAATCGTTGTGTTGATTAGGTTACAATCGACTGATGCAATATTATTTGATATGGATTGGGAGAGGCATGTGGGAAAGTGGGCCCTATCCTAAGGTTCCAGGACTGGGGGAAATATAGGCTCTATAGTGGAGATGTTAGGTTCCTGCTGTCTTAGGGTTCAAAAAGACAATGGATAGTTAATGTTATCATCACTTTATTTGGTAATTGGGTTAATTTTTAAAAGTCCTCTTGTTAGGGTTTGCTGTATAGTACCCAGTATCTTATATATAGCTGTGCCACCGATTGCTTTTTTTTTTCTTCTACCACCGATTGCTTCTGATCTACTTGGTCTAGGCTTTTGAGAGAGTCCGCATATCAAATACACAGCCTATATATTAAAAAGACTCAGTCTGTGTCTTAAAAACTTCGAGACATACAATTAATTTCCCCCTCTCATATTAATTAACTAGTGATTTATATGACTACACTTTACTAGGAGTGTACATAAACACCATTCCCACCACCAAAAGACTGTGTGCCATCCCACCCACCCACCCCCACCCCCCACCGGCTCAGGAAGCTGCATGTCTACCCCTCACCACAGGGTTTTTACTTTAGTGCCCTACTTTCAATTTAGTCAGATCCTGCTTTTAGTTTCCCTTTCAGATCTTCTTTCTCTGTTGATGAGTGGGATAATCCCATACTCATCTTTGTCTTTCTGACTTAGCTCACTTAACATAATTCCTTTTAGCTCTGTCCAAGATGGGTCAGAGAAGGTGGGTTCATTGTTCTTGATAGCTGCATAGTATTCCATTGTGTATATATACCACAGCTTTCTCAGCCACTCATCTGTTGTTGGGCACCTGGGTTGCTTCCAGGTTTTAGCTATTATGAATTGTGCTGCTATGAACATAGGAGTACACACCTCTTTTTGGTTGGGTGTTATGGAGTCCTTGGGGTATAATCACAGGAGAGGAATTACTGGGTCATATGGAAGGTCCATGTCTATCTAGCCTTGTGAGAGTTCTCCAGACTGCTCTCCACAGAGGCTGGACCAATTTACATTCCCACCAGCAATGCAAGAGGGTTCCTCTGTCCCCATAGCCTCTCCAGCATTTGTTGTTGCTGTCCTTTTTGATGTACACCATTCTGACAGGAGTGAGGTGGTATCTTAGTGTTGTCTTAATTTGCATTTCTCTGACAATCAGTGACCTAGAGCAGTTTTTCATATGTTTGTTAGCCTTTTGGATCTCCTCTGAGGTGAATGTTTTGTTCATAATCACCCTCAAGGCAAAAAAACAAAAACAAAAACAAACAAAAACACCACAGTGAATGAAGAAAAGATAGGGAAGCCAGGCAGTGGAACATATGTTAGAGGGCACATGTTACAGTGTGTAAGGACTCAGATTCAAACCCCCCAGTTCCCACCTGTAGAGGAAAAGCTTAATGAGTGGTGAAACATGTCTGCAGGTGTCTATCTACCTCTCCCTTCCATTTTAATTTCTCTCTGTAGCTATCCAAAATAAAGTAAGAATTGATAAAAAAAAAAAAATTAAAGATAGGAGAAGGCAGAAGCCATCTGACTTGACACTATGCTTCACCCTTAACCCATCATCTCAGTGGCTTCTCCCAGCACATCACTGAAGAGGCCACTGTCCTCCTTGTGTAGTGGACACAGGCTCAGTGCCCAGTCATGTGTCTGGTTCAAGAGCAAGCCCAGGAAGTCTGCTTTGCACTAATCCTTAAAGCATTCTAATCCTGGCCTTACAGTACCTTAAGTTGGTCAAGGGGAAGAAAAATCCTTTTTTTTTTTTTTTTTAACAGTCAAAGAAAGCATCCTAAGAATCCTTTGAGGGAAGAATGGACAGTAGCCACCAGAGGAGACTTTCTTAATATCAACCCATAAACAGCTGTCCTCCTAATGCTCAGCATGGACTAAGTTTCTATCTAGGGAAGCTTAGATATGGCAGGAAAGAGCAGGAGTGAGAGCCTCGAGGTCTCAGAGAATGCTGGTATTTAGGAGTCCATCACTTCAGGTCCTTCCGACTAGCCTGTGTGCTGAAATGGGTTTTGTCCTGCAGTTTTTCCTACAGCTTCACCTGCCATTTCTCCCCAGACCTTTCTCTCAGAGCCTCCTAATTATGGAGGATGAGAAGGCCCTTCTGTTTGTGCCAAATCTCTTCTGGACCATGTGCAGCCTAGCTAAAGAGGACCAGCTGTGGGAGGATGGAAGCACGGTCTGTAAATGATCTACGAATTTTACTTACTGCCATAAACACATCTGAATAATAAGAACCTGATAGTCCCTCACAGTCTCCCTGACTCTCTTCCCCTGGCAGAGAGAAAGGAGCCCTTAGAATCACCCAAACAGAACCACGTTTGTTGGAGGCTCAGGACCACGCTCCCCTTTCTAAATCCAAGATGTTCCCAAGCCCACTAGCAATGACTCACTGATGAGAACAGCAGCCTCAGAGCCCACAGCAGAATTCTTTTTGCCCCTGCCACCCTGACTCCATGGCCAAGCCCTCCCCACCCAAGCACACAGATGGGTTCATGATCTGCATCAGTTATTAAGCCATGAGTCCCTTTCTGTGGAGCAAAGAGCTCTGAGCACCCAGAACCCAGTGTGCTTCCCGTGATCACAAAGCACTGACAGCTGCTGGTGTTGTATTCCAGTTGTGGGGAGCGTGACCTCATTTAACCCTCAAAGTAGCCCTGTGCAGAGAGCTGGGCTTTTTATCCCCACCAGAACCCACACCCCTATCCCTCTGCAAATGAGAAAAGAGAGAATCCAGGAGATTAAGAAAGAGACTTCTGGGTGTAAAGGCATTAGAAAAGCACCAAGTAAAACTGGCACTGGGTTTGATGTGCTACACCAAAGCAAGGGACTCTGGGGTGGGGGGCCTTGTAAGGTCGTGGTACATGGTGGCAGAGAAGGACCTAAGCTGGAGGTGAGAGTGTTCTGTGACAACTTTCACGGGCTGATGAGAAATTGAACCCATGTGCCAACAACTGTACTGAAAACTATTAACCCCTCAATACAATGAGTTTAAAAATAAAATGCATGAACTAGGATTTGGACCCTGGTCTTCTGACTTCCCTGACTCTCTTTCAATCTCCCCATTTCTTTTTTTCTTTCTCTTTCTCTTTCTCTAGAAAGAGAGAAAGGAGGGAGGAAAGAGGACAGGAAAAAAGAAAGAAGGAAGGAAGGAAGGGAGGGAGGGAGGGAGGGAGGGAGGGAGGGAAGAAACAAAGAGGAAAAAAGGAAGAAAGGGAGGAAAGAAGGGAAGAAAGAAGAAAGGGAGGAAAGAAGGAAGGAGTGGGTAGGAGGAAAGAAGGAAGAGAGGGGCTAGATGGTAGTGCATATAGTATGAAGTGCAAGAACCTGTCCAAGGTTTGCACCCCTCCCATGTTCCACACCTGCAGGGGGTCGTTTCACAAGCAGTGAAGCAGGTCTGCAGATGTTTATCTTTCTCTCAACTTCTCTCTGTCCTATCAAAAAATCAAAAAGAAACAAAAAAAGTGGCCACAGGAGCAGTGGATTTGAGGCAATAACCCCGGAGGCAAAAAAAAAAAAAAGGAGGAGGAGGAGGAGCGAGAGAGGGAGGGAAGGAGAGAACGAGCAAGCACGTGGATTTTGGTTCTTCAGCTCCAGTCACCAAGTAGCTGTGCCTTTCACATGCCGCTGCCTCTCCTTGGGTCTCATTTTCACCTGCAGGAAATGGAAGGGTTGAACCACAACACCTCGCAGGCCCCTCCCTTCAAGCTGTATCATCCAAGAGTGTGTGGGTCCTCTGGCTGAGAGGGGGCTCCCGGCACAGCAGTCTCCCACCTTGCCAGCCCAGTGCACTAACCAGCGGAACACATGGCCTGGCCCCTCCCAGCCCCACCCTTACCCAGTCTGCTCCTGCTGTACCTCTTGGCCTGGTTGTTGTTCTTCCTGACTTATAAGAACCTGATGGAGAGAGCCTGATGGGAAAGGACTTACAACACACACACACACACACACACACACACACACACACACACACACACATCAGAATGCACATTAAAAGCCACAACATTCAAACAAGTGTAAAGGGCATGCCAAGAATCCTCTGGCACTGCCATTGGTGACAACACCAGGCGTTGCTTAACCCATGCTGAAAATAAGATTTCCACGCAAGGCTCTGGCAGGCAGGGCGAGAAGCAGTCTGGAGACCCTCAGCAGGGCCCAGGGTCGGCCGAGTCATTCCAGCCTCTCCTGAGGGGCAGATGCTACCCCTTCCAGGCAGCTTGTGACACTCCAGCTCCCAGCTGCACCCTCTTGGATGCAGTCTCCACCTAAGCCCCAATGCCACCTCCCTGGGAGCCAGCAGATGGAGAGACAGAAGGGAGATGGCTGGTAGGGCCCACTGGCTTCCCAGGGAGGACCTCAGCCTAATAGAAGTTGTCATGTGTCAGCTTAGGGCATGAGCAGAGCCCTCCCAGGCAGCAGCTGGTCCAGCAGCCCTCAGCCAAAATGGTGCTGACACGAGGGGAGTGAGCATCATTCCAGAGAGCAGACCCAGGGCACGGGAGGTAGAGGAGGTGCCCAGGACCTGTGGCAAGAATGAGTCAGGTCACAAAGGAAAAGCAAAGGACTCTAAAGACAGAATCCATGTCTTCTTCTCTGTGCTACTTTGCCTTCTTCCACCCCTAGTGTTTCATTCATGACGGCATCTCCCAGATGTGATGACTGAGAGAAAAACAAGAAGAGCAAATTTTTTTTTGCGAAGTCTTACACTGCAGTCATCTCTGTTTCACATGGGAGTGAAACCACCCAGTAGTTGCCCTTTTTCTACTTATTCCACTTAGCATAATCCCCTCCAGTTCCATCCGTTTTACCCCAGATGTGAGCAGGGATATGGGGAGGAGTGGTGTGGCATAAGGAAGAGCTTATTAAAAGAGCATGAGAATGTCAACTCTAAAAGGAGTTCTGAAGATGTCCTGTAGATTCTGAGCGGTAGTGAGCAGATAAGACTGGGTTGTGTTCCAGTGCTACTTACTGAATATGCAATGCAATATACTATGTTAGATCACTGAAATTTTGCAGAGTAGAAGTCTTCTCATCAAAAAAGAGAGAGAAAGAAAGGAGAAAGTGAAAGAGAGAGAGAGAAAAAAAAAGAAAGAAAAGAAAGAAAGAAGGGAGAAGGAAGGAAGGAAGGAGGGAAAGAAGGAAGGAAAAAGATGTAGCAACAAATACGGGAGGTGACAGGCATTCATTAACTTAACGGGGGAAAATTCTTTCACATTGTTTACGTAAGTCAAGTTAGCAAGCTTTACACTTCTTTTTCTAGCGTTTGCCAGCTTTACACTATAATTGTGTTACAAGTTTACTTGTCAGTTATGCCTTAATAAATCTGAAAAGAAATAAAGTAAAGAAAAAATTAGGAAGGACTATGGGTGACGGGACCCACTGTTAAGTTTCTTCCACTTTTCCAAATCAAACCCTAGATCTTGAAGTCTTCCTTAGTCAAGTGATGGGACTCACCCATCCTACAAATGAGTAACCTGACACCAGAGAAAGCTCCAAGAATCCATTCCAGCAGATGTTACCAGCAGAGCCTGAACCAGCCAGCCCAGAATGTTGCTGTGCACTGTGTTCTCCCCCCTCCCTATTCTTATAATAAGAAATAGAAACAACAATAAGGTCAATCTTAGATGTAGTCATTTAATTTCTTTCTTTTTAATGGGATTTTTAAAAATCGTTTTTAAAATATTTTATTCATTTATTTATTATTGGATAGAGCCAGAGAGAAACTGAGGGGAAGATAGGGAGAGAGACAGAGAGACACCTGCAGCCCTGCTTCACCACTTGTGAAGCTTTCCCTCTGCAGGTGGGGACCGGGGTCTGAACCTGAGCCCTTGTGCACTGTAATGTGTGTGCTTAACCAGGTGTGCCACCGCCTGGCCCCTAGTCATTTGATTTCTAATCAGAATACATCCTTATTTTCTGTTTCAAATCTGCATAAATATTTTTTTGTCAATGATAATGTTAAATTTTTTAAAGAGGTGTATCCCAACAATAATCTTATTTAAAATGGCTAAAATGATTCAGAAGCCTGGAATATATATACATACATACATATATATATATATATATATATATATATATATATATATATATATATTATGCCATAAGGAAATTATAACACTTTACTGATTGCTGAATTCTCTTTTTAACTGGCCAAAAGATACTGATTGCTTCTGAACAACTCCCCCCACCACAAGCAGGCACACTAACCAGGTGAGCTATCTTTCCAGCACTGCTTTCTTCCAGGTTAGGCCCAGAGTTACAATGGCCATGAATTGTGGGTTTCTCTGTCAGAGATGATCCACAAAAAGGGGGGTGGGTGTAGGTGGTGGCACGCCTAGTTGAGCTTACACATTACAGCTCAAGAGGGCCCAGGTTCAAGTCCCTGGTCCCCACCTGTTGGGGGGAAGCTTCCTGAGAGGTGAAGCAAGGCTACAGATGCCCCCTCTCACCCCCCTCTCCCTCCCTCTCAGTTGTTTTTGTCTCTATCCAAAATACATATTCATAAAACATGTAAAAAGAAATTTGTAATATTAAAAAGGTTCATTTTGTGAGAAGTAAAGGAAGCAAAACTGTTAGAAGAAAGTGGAGGGTTTTGTTCAGTAATTTCAAAAGAGAGACCGACAGCAAAATCTTGGGTTTCCTTTTCAGTCTTTATTTTCTTTGTATGTAGTAAAAGCTCATAACCTGAAACCTTTCCACATTTTAAAATGAACAATATATTATTACTAGCTATTGGTACAATATTAACTGTGGGTGCAAAGTAGATTTGGCAATTATCTAGAACTCATTCATCTTGCTTAATAGAAATACCTTGCCTATTAAGCGCGGTGAAACGCCTTGAATTTCCATGGACAGAGGTGGAAATTTGAGCAAGTCCCCTTTGATTCTTCCAAGCATGTTCCGCAAAAGTTAGTGGGTGTGCCCAAACTTCCCAACTTCCCAAGGCTCCCTTATGCACGCACGCACACATGCACGCACGCACGCACGCACGCACGCACACACTCCATCCCCAAGTCCACCGTCCATGCAGGACTGTACTAGCATCCCTGGTTGTAAGATCCCCTTGGCTGTTTGTGAGGGCTGCTTTTTTGCATGTTTCTTATTAGCAGCAGAGCAAAAGGATTGTCAAACCTGTCCTTTGGAACAGCAGGGGCGCAAAATCAAGAGACCTTTTGCAAACAAGGAAAAGACATGGAAATTAAAGGGTTATGCTGTACCCTAGGGGCCTGTAAATGCTTTTAAGAAACACAGAGCATTAAGAGAAATTGCCTTGGTTTATTTCAGTGAAATTTATTTGTTCATTTAGCTAGTGTTCATTTAGCTAGTTCTCTGTGGATTTTCTTGTGACCTCAAACCTGTACACTTTTTTTTTTTTATTGGTGGTGGTGGTCTTTTTTTTTTTGTCTGAGTTCTTACATTCCTTATTAGTAGATTAGTGCATTTCCTCCCTCTGTGTGTGCCTATTTAATTTTTTCCAGAAAGCCTGCCTTCCTTTTTAAATTTCTGTTTGAATGTATTGTTTATTTACTTTTTATATTTATTTATGTATTTATTGGATGGAGACAGTAGTAATCAAGAGGGGAGGAGGTTTGGAGAAGGAGAGAGAGACACTTGCAGCACTGTTTCACCACTTGTGAAGTTTCCCCACAAACAGGTGGAGACTGGAGGGCTTGGACCAGTGTCCTTGCACTCTGCTTGAATTTTTTTTTTATTTTCTCCTAGTGAATCTTCAAATAATTCCACGAATCCTTGGATAATTGCCGAGATTGATCATAACAATGAATATCCTACTTTTTACATTTTTAAATATTTATTTATTCCCTTTTGTTGCCCTTGTTTTATTGTTGTAGTTATTTATTGATGTTGTTGTTGTTGGACAGGACAGAGAGAAATGGAGAGAGGAAGGGAAGACAGAGAGGGGGAGAGAAAGATAGACACCTGCAGACCTGCTTCACCGCCTGTGAAGCGACTCCCCTGCAGGTGGGGAGCCGGGGGCTCTAACCGGGATCCTTATGCCAGTCCTTGCGCTTTGTGCCACGTGCACTTAACCTGCTGCGCTACTGCCCGACTCCCCTGCTTGAATTTTTAAAAAGATTTTCCTGTTTGGTTATTTATTTTTGAGATATAGACGATATACAGATAAGAGCACTAATCAGCTCTGGCATAAGGTGGTGCCAGGGATTGAACCTGAAATTTCTGAGGCCTTGAGCGTGCAGGCTGAAGCTCTAGAATGTCTAGAATGTCTCTGGGTCTAGAATGTCTCTTCCTCTTCAGAGATACAAGTGCACACATAGATTTAAACACATAAATACATATACACATACATGCAGATACACATTCACATAGAGAGGCATACCCACGACTAAGACAAGTCAGGGGTGGGGGTAGATAGCATAATGGCTATGCAAACAGACTCTCCTGCCTGAGGCTCAGTCAGGTCCCAGGTTCAATCCCCCACTCCACCATAAGCCAGAGCTGAACAGTGCTCTGGTAAAAAAAAAAAAAAAAAGACAAGTCAGGAATATGGCTGGTGAATAGCACACCTGGCTCAATGGCTAATGCTACCTGTTCAAGTCTCACAGAAGCCCACGTTCTAAAGTGAACTGTTAACCCAGTTTGCATGGTGACCAGGTGGCTAGTGCAATGGACTGGGAACATTTTTAATGAGCTCAATATTTTGAACTCAGTAAGAGTACTGCTGGTGTTAGCTCCTCAGGGACAGAACCTAGTTATCTAGGTGGGCTAGTTATCTCAGGGAGAAGCAAAAGGAAACTAGTTCACAAGATCAGGAAGCTAGCCACAGAGGTGGAAATATTGCAGACTGAAAATGACTTTTCTTTTTACTCTCTGGTCATTGCTGGGACTCAGAGTCAACTTTTTCAGATAGAAAGACAGAGACAGAGAGGGAGAAGGAGAGAAAGACTGATGTCTTTCTAACACCAAAAAGCATCCCCTAGTGCTGTGGGCCGGGCTTGAATCTGGACCAAACATGACAAAGCAGACACATTAACCAAGAGAGCTACCTGGCCCTAGGTGACTTAGGGTTCTCCTTCTCTTCAATTTGGAACTTTGGGTAAGCTTTTATACTCTTAGAGATTTCAGGTCTTCACTTACAAAGTTACAAAAAACAATGTCTCCTGCACAGCACTGAGTTTAGGATTAAGTGACTTGGTAACTATAAAAGTCAACTTGTGTGCTATCCATTGTTTCACAGCTGTTATTCTGATTGCTAAAACTTCAATTCTCCAAGTAACCCAATAAAAAAAAAGCGTGAAACACTTGTGAATAGACACTTCTGTAAATATGATATACAGATGGGCCACAGGCATATGAAAAAAATGTTCCGCATCACTTAGTATTAGAGAAATGCAGCTTAAGACCACAATAATATATACCACCTCACACAGCATCACAAAGAGAGTAGCCTGAAAAGTTTTATCTCCTGGAAAGTTCAAGGTTCTGTTTTGAGATAAACCCTCCCCTCCTCTCAGAAAGCCATTCTGCTGTGGCTTTAAGAAGACTCACTCACCCTCCTTCTCACCACAGATCTCACTCTTTTAAAATGAGCTGCAAGGGGGTCCGGCTGTAGTGCAGCTGGTTAAGCGCAGGTGCACAAAGCGCAAGGACCAGTGTAAGGATCCGGTTTGAGGCCCCGGCTCCCCACCTGTAGAGGAGTCGCTTCACAGGCAGTGAAGCAGGTCTGCAGGTGTCTATATCTTTCTCTCCCCCTCTCTGTATCCCCTCCTCTCTGCATTTCTCTCTGTCCTATACAACAATGAACGACATCAACAACAACAATAATAAACACAACAAGGCTACAATAACAAGGGCAACAAAGGGGGAAAAATGGCCTCCAGGAGCAGGCACCGAGCCCCAGCAATAACCCTGGAGGCAAAATAAAATAAAATAAAATAAAGTAAAATAAAATAAAATGAGTTGCAAATGACTCTGACAGGTACCTCTGGGAATCTTGTGCAACACCAGTGATGAAGCAAGCACTATACTACACTATCTGTTCCCTTAGAGGCTCCCTTTCTTTCTTTCTTCTTTTCTTTCTTTCTTTTCAACCAGGGTTATCGCTGGGACTCCCTGCCTGCACAACTCCACCACTCCCATCAGTCATTTTCCCCCTGTTTTTTTTTTTTTTGGTAGAGAGTGAGAGACAGAGAAGAGGAACACCTGCAGCACTGCACCACTGTTCATGAAACCTTCCCCACTGCAGATGGGCCCCTTGGGCTTGAACTCAGCTCATCACACAAGGTGACGTGCTCACTTTACCATGAGGGCCACCACCTGACCCACCATTGGGCTATGTCCTTAGAGGAAGAGTTCTTACATGGAGGAGAGCATGCCCTCGTGGGGCCTTAGGATAACCACTGCTTTCTCTTAGCATCAGGTGCTACAAACACCCTCAAATGCACCCCAAGTGTCTCAAGGGCAGCCCCCACATCAAAGAATCATCCATCTTATGGGTCAGTTGTGTTAAAGTTAAGAAATCTAGTATGAGACCCTAGTTCAGCTTCCCCTCTAAGTACCCACCTGCAAAGGGGAAGCATCATGAGCCTTGAAACAGGGCTGCAGGTCTCCCCCCCCCCATATATCCATATTCATTTCTTTCTGTCTCTACTAATAAGAAAGTGGCCATGGGGTCAGGTGGTGGCATAGCTGGTTAAAAACACATTACAAAGTGTAAGGACCCAGGTTCAAGCCCCCAGTCCCCACCTACAGGAGAAAAACTTTGCAAGTGGTGAAGCAGGTCTGCAGGTATCTCCCCTTTCTCTCTTGATTTCTGACTGTCTCTATCCAATAAATATATACATTAAGATAATAAATTAATTCAGCACACGTGTTACAAAGCCCAAGGACCTGCATCAGGATCACGGTTCGAGCCCCTGGCTCCCCACCTGCAGGGGGAGTCGCTGCACAAGTGGAGAAGCAGGTCTGCAGGTGTCTATCTTTCTCTCCCCCTCTCTGTCTTCCCCTCCTCTCTCCATTTCTCTCTGTCCTATCCAACAATGACAATATCAATAACAGCAACAATCATAACTACAAAAATAAAAAAACAAGGGCAAGAAAAGGGAATAAATAAATAAATATTTTTAAAAGATAATAATATAAATTAGAAAATAAATCTAAACATATAAGAGCCACTAAAACTGGAAAAATCATTTTGCAGACACAGAGCCCCAGTGATAACCCTGGTGACAAAACAGAAAACAGGAAAGAGAAAGTAAGAAGGAAAGAAAGAAAGAAAGAAAGAAAGAAAGAAAGAAAGAAAGAAAGAAAGAGTGGGGGTGGGGAGAGAAAGGAAAAGGTTGGCTATAGAGTGAGCAGTGAAATTACAAATGTTATGTATGAGGCCCAGACTCTGCAGAATAGAAAAACAGAGTGCAGACAAGTAGATAGGTAGATAGATAGATAGATAGATAGATAGATAGATAGATAGATAGATAGATAATAAATGAAGTTAACAGAGTTTTCAGTATTGCAAAAGGACTGCACACTAGTCTGGGGTCCTTGAGGTTAAGGTCCTGGAGCCAACATTTGAGGAGCTAACTAGATTTTTAAAAGGAAAGAGTCTTGAGCTAGGTTGTGGCAAGCTAGGTTATTGCCTGCACATGGACCCAGATTCAAACCCCCTGCTCACCCCCATCACCACCTGCAAGGGGGAAATTGCAGGAGTGGTGAAGGTGCCTCTCTCTCTCACAAATAAATAAATAAGATATTTTTTTACAGAAAGGAGAGAAGCCAGGACTGAGTGGTAGCTCACCCAGTAGAGTTCACATGCTATCACACATGAAGACTGGGGTCCAAATTCCCAGTCCTCACCTGAAGAGGGAAGCTTCATGAGTGCTGGAGCAGTGCTGCAGATCTCTCTGTGTCTCTTCTCTTGTCTCTCTCTCTCTCTCCGTATCTCACCTTCTATTAAAAAATGAACACAGAACAGTGGAGCCTTATGAGCACTGGGGGATCCAGTGATAACTGTCAGGAAGGGAGAGAAAGAGAGAGAGAGAGAGAAAGTAGGAGAGAGAGGATCATTTCTGGGGTAAAGACAGAAAATGCATGGCTTTCTGTGGTTGCTACAATAAATCACAAGCTTGGTGGCTTTAAATGACACACATTCAAAGGACCATTGAATGTTTTGTTCATTGCCAGTTTGGTGGGGGTCGGGGGGTAAAAACACACCTGTATGACCATCCGTTCTGTATGACCATCAGGTCAGCAGTGGGACATGGGTCACACTTAGCTCAAGGCACAGTGCAGCAGGGCCGCGAGATCCCTTTCTAAGTGGATAGCAGTATGCAGAGTCTGTGTCGGATAGGTTGACATTGAGATTTTCAAGAGGCTGCATCAGTTAGACAGCTGAATTAGTGAGTCTAGAAGCCAGAGGAAGGGTTTCAATCCTAACTGTCAAAGGGAGTGTAGGATGCCTCACCCTCTTGGTGTCCTCTAAAAAAAAAAAAAAAAAAAAAAAAAGAAGCATTTCTCAGCCCAAGCCCATTATCTTCTTCAAAACCAACTCTAACCCCTGTGTCCCATTCCCCATGAAGCACTACTGCACAAGGTCAGACAATTACAATTTATCTGACTCATCCTGCCATGTTCTCTAAAGTTTGGCGATGCGTCTGGGCCCTTTACAGAATTTTCTTAAATTCAGTGAACTCAGCCAATGAATTGCTCAGATACCCCCACCTATATCTCTGGGTTTCTGTCTCTCTGTCTCTGTCTCTCCCTCTCCCCTCCCCCACTCCCCTGGCCACAGTCCTTCTTCCTACTTCTTTTGGACAAAAATAGTCAGGTTTACTTAGCTTAGAATGCTCTGAGGTCAAATTCTGTTGTGACCCTCACACCTGTAGACATGGGACCTTTGACCTTAAACCTGCCAAGGACTCTGTTTCCGCCAGCAGCTCAGCCAGACACTCAGAGAGAGACTTAACAGAACCGACAGCCACTGCTGGGTTTTATTACTTGTTTGGGTGTCTAAAACCATAGCTATTTCCTGTAAGAGATAGGCTTCACAAAGCATTGCCGTAAATTGATTTGCTTAAATAGGAAGTCACAGCTTTTTCAATCAGGTTATTAGAAAAATCTGTGTATATTTGTCTTGTGGATTCATGTTCTTTGTGTGTGTGTTTTTTTAATATTTCCTAGATGTAAACTCTCAGCAGATGCACAGAATTGATGTAGAAGACAGGAAATGTTGTTCACAAGAGAATGTTCCATTACATCAGAGCCTTATGGAGTCAGTCAGAAAAGTGTCCATTATCCCTGCTGTATTAGTCATTATAAAAAAATTAATAAATAAAGAATCACACGGACATGTTCTTCTAAAAACTCAGAGTCGGGAGCTAGGCTATGGCACAGCAGGTTAAGCACAAGGACCGGCGTAAAGATCCCGGTTCGAGCCCTCGGCTCCCCACCTGCAGGGGGATCGCTTCACAAGTGGTGAAGCAAGTCTGCAGATGTCTATCTTCCTCTCCCCCTCTGTCTTCCTCTTCTCTCTCCATTTCTCTCTGTCCTATCCAACAACAATGACAGCAATAACAACAACAACAATAATAACAACAATGATGATAAACAACAAGGGCAACAAAAGGGAAAAAAATTTTTTTAAACTCAAGTCTAACACTATCTCCTGCCTTCTGCTTTTGCCTAACATTAGTTGAATTATCCAATAAGACAGTGTAAAAGCAAGGAAGAATGCTAAAAAGGGATTCTCTTTAGGTCAGACATTAGCTTCACATAATGGCTGTGTAATTTTCATTTTCTTTACCCACTTATTAAATAGTCCTTACTTAGTACCTATTATTTGCCAGACAGAAAAATACTGTGAAGAATGAAAGGAAGTAGTGAAACCAGCTACAGATCATTGCTGGGGTTTGCATTCTTTAAAAGGAAAATAGTAATAAAATAAGTCAACAACAGTAACAACAACAAGAAATAAATAAACAACTAGTTTTTGATGATTACAGTAACATTACATGTTGGAGAAGGGACAGTGCAGTAGACTTTTAGGAGAGCTGCGTCATCACAGTTGACATTTAAGCTAAAGCTTAAATGACGACAACAACAAATCTGTGAATGCAGAGATCTGGGGAAGCATTCCAAATGTTTCTCCCCTGGAAATTCTACCAAGCAGAAACCAAGTCTTATTTAACTTGCAATTCCCAGGGTTACTGCCACTGGAAATTACCTCAGTCAATGCACACGGTCAATAAACACTACCAAAGCACATCTGCTGTGGTCCCAAAGAAGGTGTCTATGGTCCTTAGGGTGTGACTAGTCATCTTCAGAGGCCATCCAGCATCATCTGGATCCCCAAGGCTTCCTGACCCAGAACTATAGACCACCAACTCGGACCAGGAGACCTAGCCCTTCCTTGCTTCCAACCCTTCTCCAAGGATAGAAATCTTCACACCTTGACTCTTTCCTTAGTCTGCTTCATTTCACATTTTAACTTTAACTGGGCTCAAGTTCTTGGAAGTTTTTGTTTGTTTTTTCTTTTTCTTAAATTTTTATTAGTGGTTTAATGGTGATTTACAAAATTATAACATACTAGATAATTCCACACCATTCCCACATTACTGCCAACAGAGTTCTGTGCACCCCTCCCCCTCCAGTGGAAATTGCGATAGTTAACCCCAGGCCACAGATATGGGCTGACTATCTATCTCTCTATCTATACTTGTATCTATGTATTTTCTCATTTTATTCACTTTTATGGCCCTACCTTCACTTGCTTTCTAATGGGCTCAAGTTCTTCCCAAGATTCCATGCACAATTTCCTTTGACACTTTAGAACAATATAGGTAGTCCCTTCTCCTCCTCTTTCCTCTTCTTCCTCCTCTTTTCTACTCCTCCAATTTTCTCTTCCTCTTCCACCTCCTCCTCCTTCTTCTCTTTTACCACTGGCTTTTTCTCTGAGACTCGGGGCCTGCACAATTGACACCACTGCTCTCAGACCACAATCTTTCTTGAATTATTTGATACAGAGAGAAGTTGAGAGTGAAGGGGGAGATGGAGAGGGAGAGAAAGAGACACCTGCAGTACTGATCCACTGTTTATGAAGCTTCCCACCCCCTGAAGATGAGGGTGGTGGCTTGAACCTGAGCCTTCATGCATAATAATATATACGCTGTGCACCATCATCAGTGCATTCCCCTTTTACTTCTGAACCAGAATAGATGAAATGCTTGAGCTACAGAGGACTTCACCTGCCAAGTGTTACCTTCTTAACTACAGGACTTCACATAAGCTGTTTTGGAAGACCAGAGACCCTTGACCAGAGACCATATTCCTCAAGCATATGGAGGTTCTTTCTGACTGCAAGTCCTAAATGACCACACCCTCCCCCCATCTCTGGAGAGTTAGTTTTGCTGCTGGAAGCCAGGGACTGACTCATCTACAGACTTCACACTGTTAAACTTATTTAACTTGCAATTCCCAGGGTTACTGCCACTGGACATTACCTCAGTCAATGCACACTGTCAATAAACACTACCAAAGCACATCTACTGTTGATGGACATTAAGATGAAACACAAAGGCAAAAAAAAAAAAAAAAAAAGGAAAGCACAGCAAAATGGAACAAAAGAAAAACAGAGAATCCAAGAGTTACAGGACAATAAAAGGGACTGGAAAGAATGTGTGGTTACATGAACTGGACAGATTCTCGGTTGAGTGCACATCTTACCAAGGACCTGGGTTCAAACCTTTACTCCTCTTCTGTAAGGGGAAGCTTCACAAGCAATGAATCAATATTTCAGGTGTCTCTCTTTCTTTCTCCCTCTCTATCTTCCCTCCCCTCTCAAATTATCTGTCTTATTTATTATAATAAAAATGGGGAGGGGGAATTCCCACTGAGACCAGTGGATCCATAGTGCTGGCACCAAGCCCCAGTGATAACCCTGGTGGGGAAGAAAGGAAGAAAGAAAAGAGAAAAAAAAAAGAAGGAAAAAGAGAAAACTATGCATAAACAAATTGCCCACAGTCAGTGGACTTCTTGCTGTATCTGAGAAGAGTTGAGAGGTAGCTGTGATATAGGGAATTCTTCCTAAGGAAAGAAAAGGCCTCAGGAGGCTTTTGCGTGTTTTTTGCTCCCTCCTGGCAATATCAATACCTTCTGCCATTGGATCCTCCCATCTTCCACCACAGCATCCCCTCCCCGCATCTGCATTTCAATCCTTTACGGTTCAATAGGACTTATTTTTGGACTTTGCCAAAGCATACACCAGACACTATTGGGGGCCATTATGTAAGCGCAATGGAGCTTGGCTTGGTCCCTGCACAGAGGTGACACTGCCAAGGGGAGTACAGGAGGCAGCGGTGAAAGGAGACCCTGAGCTCTGAGTCAGTCCCCGTGCCAGCCGGGTGAGGCAAGACTCGGTCGGGGGCACCGTTCACCTGCTGGCTGCTGGCCTGTCCCTGGCGGCTCCTAGCAGGCTGGCAAGGGTGTGAATATCAAGGCAGGTCTGTTTCCTGTGGTGCCTGGCTGGACCGTGGTGGCCTGGATTCCATACATCAATAAGAGGACAGACAGCAGGCCCGCTGGCTCTGGCCAAACGTGATGGTTTCCTTCCGGTTGGCCTTCCACTGCCATCTCATAAGACTCGTGGATTCTAGGCCTTCCTTCCAGACCCAAGACTCAGCCACTATCTCTTCAGTGTCTCTTCCTCAGCCACTGTCTCTTCAATATCTCTCTTCAAGGGATTTTAATGATTTTTTTTAACTTCTCCACTCCCATCACTGAAAGTCTGTGTCCCCATTCCCACACTCATAGATAACCACTATAGTTCCCCCACAGTCTTGAAAGTTGGTTGATATTTTCTTTGTTCAGGTGTTTATGTTCCCCATAGTAGTGAAATCATTCTGTAGTTGTCCTTCACCTGCTTACTTGCTTCACTGAGTATCATCTTCTCCAATCCTACCCACTGCATCCCAAAGGACACAATATCATGAATGACTCTTTGCAGAGCCAGAGTTGCCTTCCCCTGTCCCTTGCCCACACAGGGGGAAGAGCCTGGTGTAAAGGAATATGAGAGTGAGAAATGAAACTCTGAGTTTGAGAATTAAAACCTGCAGCATCAGGAGCAAGAGCCAGCGACTCTAGGATGTCTTCATAGTCTGCAATAAGTGTTTAGTGGTCACCCTTGAAGAAATGTGGGTTAGCCCACAGAAAGAACCTGCCATGCTACTTCCACATTGCATGAACCCCGACTTGAAATCTTGGGCCAACTAGAGGCATTTACAGAACTCCCAGAGGCAGAAGGAAATGAAATAGGGTGGTCAGAAAGCAAGGCTTCTGAGAAGTATGTATCTGCAGGTCTTTACACCATGAAACTAAGCCAGACCAAGGACTGTAGATTCCTTCAGGAGCCAGAGCTCTCTCAGAGGTAGAGCACAGGGTTTGCATGCACAAGGTCCCAGGTTCCATCCCCAGTACTGGGTCAGCCAGAACTGAGCATTGTGGTCTGCTCTCACATAAAAATTATTATCACAGGTGCCAGGTGATGGAGCACTCAGTTGAGTGTACACATTGCCACATACAAGGGCCCAGGTTCAAACCCCCAGTCCCTTCCTGCGGGGGGTGGGGGGGAGGCCTCACAAGCAATGAAGAACGTCTGCAGCTGTCTATCTTTCTTTATCCCTTTCTATCTCCATCTCCCCTCTTAATTTCTCTCTGTTCTATTAAATAGAACAGAAAGTGGCGGGGAGAAAAAAAATGGCCACCAGCAGTAGTGGATTTGTAGTGCTGGCATCAAGCCCCAGAGATAGCCCTAGTAGCAAAAAAAACAACATTAGTACGGGGCTAGGTGTACTAGTTGAGTGCAGATATTATCATGTACAAGGAACTCAGATTCAAGCCCCCCAGTCCCCACCTGCAGTGAAGAAGCTTCATAAATGAGGAGGCAGTGCTATCAGTGGCTCTCTCTCTCTCTCTCTCTCTCTCTCTCTCTCTCTCACTTTATCTCCTCCTCCTTCCCTCTTAACTTCTTTCTGTATCTATAAAAGTAAATGGATTTTTAAATCATTTCATTTTATTTATTTACTTTAGATAGAGACAGAGAGAAACTGAGAGGGAAAGGAAGACAGAGAGGAGAGAGACACTTGCAGTGCTGCCTCACCACTCACGAAGCTTCCCCCCTGCAGATGGTGAACAAGGGATTTGAATCTGGGCCCTTGCACACTATAATTTATGTGCTCAACCAAATTTGCGTGCCACTGTCAGGCCCCAAATAAGTAAAAAAAATTTTTTTAAATAATCAGTACATAAATCTTTAGAATTCCTTTTAAAAAATATTTTATATATTTATTACTGGATAGAGACAGAGGGAAATTGAGAGGGCATGGGGAAATAGAGAAGGAAAGAGACAGAGAAATACCTTCAGCTCTACTTTACCACTCATAAAGCATTCCCCCTGCAGGTGGGGACCAGAGACTTGAACCTGAGTCTTTGCGCACTATAATGTGTGTGTTTAACCAGGTGCATCACTACCTGGCCCCATATTTAGGATTCCTATTGCCAGTCTACAGGTGAGCCTGGTCCAGGCCTGCTGGTCACACCCCTGCAGCCCCTCACTAGCTACTAGACTGACCTGAGCACAGCAGTTCTGGGAACATGGACAGCACTGGCCAACTGTGTGCTTTCAGCAGGGAGCCTGTTCAACTGAAGCACTCCAAAGAAGAATTGAGTCAGGAGAAGATAAGGGGGATCCCAGGGGAAGGTATAGAAAGACACTCACACACACACAAACACCCCCACAACTGGGCTACCATCATTCAGGTCTAGCCCTGGTGGAGACATCCCTTCCAGACTCTCACTCTCTCTGACCCTCCAGATGAGCTCTGGTTTTAAGAAGTTTTCCTGCTGTGAAGGGGTTTAGATGGATGCAACTGTCAGAGCATGACTGAGGGGTATCTGGCTGCCCTGGGCTCAGTGGTGGCAGATGTCACTGCAGAATACCTTCTGAGAAAGCTCACAGGACTTTGCCCCTTCTCTGCCCTCCCCACGACCCCCTCCTCCCATTCTAGGAAAGAATCCCTGAGAGGCTGAGAACATCTGCACAGCCCAAGAGAACTGGGAAAGAAGATGGCAGGCCATCAATGCCCTGGGCTGGCAGAGCATGGAGGAAGCCAGGTGGGGCTCTCTCTGCCTCTCAGTGCCAGAACCAGCAGGTCCAAGGGCCTCTAAGTACAAGGAGAAGCATGAGCTCAACTGCTAAATTCACATCGAAGGCTGAGGACCAGTCACTAGAGAAGGTGTGGCTGGCAGATGGCTGTCTGACACAAGCTCTCCAATGGCTTGTGCCAGGTGGCAGAATTCTAGACTTTCTTTACAGGGGTGAAGTATGGGATTGTGAGCGAGTCCACAGGCTCCCCTGTGTCCATCACCTCGGTTCATTTCAAGCATCAAGACTCATCTGGAGGGAGATATTTCCAACCCCAATGGACCAAAGGATTCCTCCAGGGACTTTTTTTTTTTTAATGCTATACCCAGGAGTGAACTCAGGAAGGGGGTCTGGTGCATTTGCAATACCCTGAGCCATATTCTGAACCCAAGAAGGGGGCAGGGCAGGTGAGGGGAGACAGACACCTCTGCACTGCTCCATCATCCATGGTGCCCCACCAAGCTGTCCACAGTGTTCACGTGTAGTGCCAGGGCTCAAACATAGGACTTCACATTCAACAAGTCATGTCATCTACTGAGTGAACAATTTCCCTGCCCCATCATTCCCATGATCATGAAGCACCTCTCTCTCTAGTAAACCTCTGGAATACATACCATCCCAGCAAGGCACTGGCAAAAGCTTAACAAATAGTTATTAAGGAAAAAAAAAATATATATATATATCAAATAAATGTTGCTGATACAACGAACACAATTCACAGAGAGCAATAAAAACATATAATGTTATTTTCAAATATGTTTTATTTATTTGAATGAGAAAGAGAGAGAACACTGTTCAGCTCTGGCTTATGGTGGTGCTGGAGATTGAACCTGGGACCTCAGTGTCTCAGTCATGAAAGTCTTCTGCAGAACCACTATACTGTCTCCAGACCCTACATAATTCTCTTTATTGCAGATTCCATACAGGCAATTGACTCTAGTCAAATGCATGCTTGGATCATTGCTGAACTCTTGGGTCTGGTTGCAGATCAGCCATGATTTTAGCAAAAGATTATGTTCAATCATGGGCTTGAAGAATCCCTGAGAACTTCACACTTGGGTCCTGGGAGCCAGCTGGAGCAGATGCAAGACTGGAAAGAGGGACCCTGAAACATTTCTGGGCCTGCTGCTTCCTTTCTCTGTCTCTTCAGTAGCACCCAGGCCAGACCAATCCAGTCAAGTCATCACAGCTCCACAATCGACCTGCTCCCTGAGTTGAACCTACTCTCCTTAATTTACCCAACACAGAAAGCCAAGTAAGCAGAGTCTTATAAAGTGGGAACAGGTGTCCAAAAGGAATCTGGCCAAGGACTGATGGTAGCAGGTGGCTGGCAGCCAGGAAGACCTTGCAGATGGGAAGAGGCTATCCACAGAGACTGCAGCAAGTGATCGACTTGTCATGGGCCAAACAGGCAAGAATGTCCCAGGGGTGACCAATACAGGTAAAGGTCTGGAACAGACAGCTGCCTTCCCTGCTCCCAGACACTTGCTGGGACATCTGCTGGGCAAATACCAACTATCCACCAGGTGCAAAGCTCTGTTCTCAGTTAAGCCAACGTCCCTGCTTTCTGGAGGTTAAATACCATCAAGGGAGAGTCTCAATACACAGTTGTGGAGGCTGTTATGAATGAATCGGCTTGGTGTCCACCTAAGAGAGAACTTGACACTGAGTATAGTAACCCTTAGAGCTTCTCGAAGGAGAGTTAGGCGTGGTTTTGTGCAGGAGAGGTTTCTTTCCTGCAGGACTTCTTAGGACCCTAGCTGGGTACCTTGTGAGCCCCCAGAAGGGGCTGGTAGCTGCAGTGTATGCCAAACTTGTTTTATGAATAGAAGAGGGGATGGAGGGTCCTGGGATAGAATCCCCAGGCATCTGGAAAAGCACTATGTCTAAGTCTGGGTTCTTGGGGCCACGTAGTGGCGCACCTGGTTAAGCATGCATGTTACAGTGCACAGGGGTGCAGTTTTGAGCCCTCAGTCCCCACCTGCAGGGGGAAAACTTTGTTAGTGGTGAGGCAGTGCTGCAGGTGTCTTTCTGTCCCTCTCCCTCTTCCTCTCCCTCTCTACCACCCCCTTCCCTCTCAATTTCTGGCTGTCCCTGTTCAATAAATAAATAAAAATAATACAAAAAAATTTTTTTAAATAATAAATCTGGGTTCTTAAGCCCCAAGTAGAGAAGATCACAGGGGAAGATGGCAGATCCAGAATGCTTGGTTTAGATCCTGCTTCTTTGTTATGCCCCTACCCTGTGGCCCCAGTGGTCCCTCCCCCCATTCCCCCAGTAACCACAGAAATTGTGTTACTGGTGGTACCTTCCTGGGTAGATGTTCCCCTTCTGTCTTTCCAGTAGGAGGATCCACCCATGGGCTGTGGAGCTGTCAGGCTGGCTGGACAAATGGGCAAATGAAGAGAACTCTAATGCTGGGGCCCACTAGTGAGGGAATTGGGTGACTTGAGAGCCCATGGGAGGAAGAGGCCCCGATTGGCCTATAACTGTGTGAGTGAAATCAGACTCCCCCAGGATATCTATACCGTGTCCCAAGAAACCCCTGAGAGAGGGGAGCTGAGGGCTTCAATGCGTCTCCAGCGTCTTCCTGCCTCAACCAGGGAAGACCTCCACTCCACTGAGAACCCACACACACCCACTCCCCTGACACACAGAGAGAAAGAAACATTTCCAACTCACTGACCACCCCTAGGAGGCACTAGCTTGTCAAGCCACAAGCAGGGTTTCACTTAGAAGCAAAACAGTGGAAGCTACAGGCAGAGAGAGAGTGCAGTCATGGTGCTATAATACTTGAGCTTCTAGCTCCTCTGCTGTACCCCTCACATCTACAGCCTCCAGTGGACCACGGCCCCCAGTTCTGCAGGATAATGGAATCATGGGAGAATGTAAGGTATGAGCTCTGTGAGTTTCTGACCTATATACGGTCCTCCCACTCTCTGAGGTTTGTTGTGGTTATTGTTATTTGTTTTTACCACCAGTAGTCATTTTTTCCCCTATTTTATTTAATAGGACAGAGAAATTGAGAGAGGGGGAGGGGCTATAAGTAAGGAGAGAGATATATAGACACTTGCAGACCTGCTTCACTGCTTGTGAAGCATACCCCCTTCTAGAATTCAGATCCTTGCACATGGGGATATGTGTGCTTAGCCGGGTGCACCACCACCCAGCCCAATGTTCTTGTTTGTATGTTTGTTTTACCAGAGCACTGATCAGCTCTGGCTTATGGTGGGGCAGGGGACTGAACCTGGGACTTTAGAACCTCAGGCAAGAGAGTCACTTTGCATAACCATTATGTTATCTATCCCCAAGGTTTTTTTTTATAAATATCATTTTATTAGATGTTTAATGGTTTACAATATTGTTGTTGATGGGAGTCGGGCGATAGAACAGTGGGTTAAGTGCACGTGGTGCAAAGTACAAGGACCTGCAGTAGGGATCCCGGTTCAAGGCCCCGGCTCCCCACCTGCAAGGGAGTCACTTCACAGGTGTTGAAGCAGGTCTGCAGGTGTCTATCTTTCTCTCCCCCTCTCTGTCTTCCCCATCTCTCTCCATTTCTCTCTGTCCTGTCTAACAACGACAACATCAATAGCAACAATAATAACTACAACAACAATAAAAAAGGGCAACAAAAGGGAAATAAATAAATATTTAAAAATTAAAAAAACAAACCAATACTGTTCTTAACACATGGGTACAATCTCTGATCTCCCTATGATAGGTGTGTGCAAAACACTCTCCCAACTTGGGAACTTTTGCACCATCATACACCAGGCCCTAGAAGCACCCCCTCCAAAAAAAAAAAAAAAAAGATACACTAGGCTTCCTCAGAGTCTTTTGTTTTGGTGCATTGCTCCACACCCAGTCCAAGTTTTAATTTGTGTTTTGTGCCTTTCTGTCCTTGTTTGTTTAATTCCACCTATGAGTGAGACAATCTGGCATTTATTCTTCTCTTTTTTGACTTATCTCACTTAACATGATTGCTTCAAGCTCCATTCAAGATGAGGTGAAGGAGGTGACATCATCACTCTCAGCAGCTGAGTAGCATTCCATGTTGTCTCACATTTTCAGTGCAACGTCAGGAAATGAATCCAGGGCTTTATACACTAAGTTGTCTCCATACTTCTCCCTTTACATTTCTTTATATTCTTTCTCTCCTTTGTAGATAATGCTTTATTGTGTTCTTTCTTTATTTATAGAGGAGGGAAGAGAAATGGATAAATAAAGAGAGGAAGAGAGAGTCAGAGAGGAGAGATGCCACAGCACAGCTCCAAAGTCATGGAACTCTCTCCAATGCAGCCCATGGTGATACCATGTGATGTACATAGCAAGGCATGTGCTCTACCAGGTGAGTCATCTCCTATGCTCCCATCTTATTTAAATCAAGGTGGGCATGTTCACATTGACTATATACCCAGGGCTCCAGGGCTCCAGGGCTCCAGGGCTCCAGGGCTCCAGGGCTCCAGGGCTCCAGGGCTCCAGGGCTCCAGGGCTCCAGGGCTCCAGGGCTCCAGGGTCAGGGCCCCTCTGACACCCAGACAGCCACCACACTTTCTTTTATGACTGGTCCTCAGCCTTATTTGTGAATTTAGCAGTTGACTTCATGCTTCTCCCCGCACTCTGGGGCACTTGGACTTCCTGGTTCTGGCACTGAGAGGCAGAGTGAACCCCACCTGGCACAGAACCTCCCCTTGATTTTATGTTGCTGTTGTTGTTCCTAATTTGCTGTTTTTTCCACAGCAAACTTTGCCAATTTCTGAGCCAGCCCTAGATGACAATCATCCCACCACCACCACACCCCCCCCCCCGGAATTAAAATATCCTTTTTGCTGAGTCTTCCTACCACACAGGCTGAGCCTGAGAGGAACATCTGGGAGACACATCTGGCCCACCAGTAGGTGGGATCTGCATAGGCACTAGCCCTGACTCCCACCACAATACTTGGTGTAATGTTTAGAGGGAGGGATGTCCCCAAGCCACCCAAGACCATAGTCCCCTTGGCGTATCAGCAGATGTGCCTGATCCCTCATCCACTTCTTTGCCATGTGAGGATACCCTGCCTTGCCAGTTTGCTCAAGTGGACATTCCACTAATAAAGCAGTGGCTCAGAAGATGCCCTGTACCCTCAATAAAAACAGACAATTGGCAGTGATTCCAAGTGCGAGTTATCTTGCAGTGGAATGGGGAGACACAAAGGGCCATTGTTGCAGCAGGCTGAAATAGTTTCAGGCCAATTCCCCCTTCTCTCCCCCCAACCCGCCCCCAGCAGTCACCCCTAAGTCAGCAGGACCTTGACATTCAGGCTTTTGCCACTGTGGCTTTTATAGGAGCCCTAGATAGCCACTGCTTATCGCTCTGGGTAAAGGCTCTGAGGGCTGGTTGGAAGGGAGAGACAGTGTGTGTGTGTGTGTGGGGGGGGGGGGGGGCTAGTTGGAGTGGGGAGAGAAAGAGAACTCCTACCAAGATCTGGCGTCTTCTGGAAAAGAGATGGTGGTTGGGGCCTCATGGGTGGGGGACAGGGGTCAGCAGCATGACTGGCTCCATGTCTGGCAGTGGCACCACAAGCAGACCTCCCTGGAGCCAGCCAGTCCAGTCAGGCTGATTAGACCAATTCACTTGTTATCTGTGGCCAGCAGATAAGGCCGGGGGCCCAGAGAGGTGACTATGAGATGTGCAAAGTGGAAAGGAGACCTAAGGAGCACTGTGATTGGTGGGCAGGGCAGGGAAGAGCAGAAAGAGTTCTGGTCAAAATGAGGAAGCTGATCTTTCTCTCTACCCTGGCCCCCACACAGCACACACACACACACAAAAAAACAGACTAGGCTGGTGACTCTCTGTCTCTAGGGGCTATCCCTGTCATCTAGAAGGCTCGTTCAATACAGAGGAGCTCTGGATGAATCCTAGGAGGGGCAGTGTCGGACCCTGAACACTGTTGGTGGCCTCCCAGTCAGCATAGCTGCCTCCCATCACCTGGGCATTGGAGTAAGCACAAGCAGCTTCAGTTTTGTTATTTGTTCTTTTTTATTATCATCATTTTATTTACATTTTTAGTGATTTACAAAATTAAAAAATAATGGGGCCCATGTTACAATGAGCAAGGACCTGGGTTTAAGCCCCTGCTCCCCACCTGCAGGGGAGAAACTTTGTGAGTGATGAAGCAGGGCTGCAGGTGTCTCTCTGTCTCTCTTCCTCTCTATGTCCCCCTTCCCTCTCGATTTATGGCTGTCTCAAATAAATAAATAAAGATAATATTAACAATAACAGGAGGTACAGTCCCACACTGTTCCCACTGCCAGAGTTCTGTGTCCCCATGCCCTCCACTGGAAACTGCAGTAGTTCATTCTCTGAAGGTGACAGATAGGGGTTGACTATTATTTCTATAACTGTCTGTCCATATATATCCCATTTTTTATGGTCTTGCCCATTTGTGTTTTTCTTTCTTTTTTTTTTTTTTACGAGGCACATGGTGTGCCTCTGTGGTCTTCCCCAGGTCAGTTGTATCATTCTACTTGTTAAGAGACAAAGATAGAGAAGGGAGATGAAGATACAGAGAGAGCAGAGACACCACAGTACAGCTCCATCATCCATGGAGTCCACGTTTGCCCCTGTGTTGTTCATAACCTCTACTCCAGAGCCCAGCATCCCTAGAAAAGGTTCATTGTGGAAAAGGCTGAGGCAGGACCCAGGAGGAATAAGTGAGGTGAGTCCCAAAGGGACCTAAACTTTAAAGTCAGCCTGGGGGTGGGGGGAGATGCATGAGTGAGGTGGGCATGAAGGAAATGAGTGAGGGCTGTTAAGTGTGAGTGAAGTAGGTGTGAAGGAGATTGTGAGAGAGGCGTGAGGGAGGTGAGTGTGAGGGAAGCGTGTGTGTGTGTGTGTGTGTGTGTGTGTGTGTGTGTGTGTGTGTGTGTGAAAGTGAAGTAGGTGTGTGTGTGTGTGTGTGTGTGTGTGTGTGTGTGTGTGTGTGTGTAAGTGGGACAGATATGAGGGAGGTATATGAGGGAACTAGGTTAAGTGAAGTGTGTGAAAGAGTAAGTATGAGGAAGGTGAGAGAAGTATGTGAGGGGTGAGTGAGGAAAGCGGGAGAAAATGTCTGAGGTAGGGTGACTTGTGAGAAAAATGGGTGTGAGAGAAGTAAGTGTGAGGTAGTGAGGAGTGAGGTGTGTGAAGGAAGTGGGTGTGAGAGAGCTGAGGGAGGGAAGTGTGAGAGAAAAGTAGATATGGGTGTGAGAAAAGTAGATATAAGGAAGGTGTGTGTGTGAGTGAAGTGTGTAAGGGAGACTGAGCGTGAGGCTAGTAGGTGTGAGGGAAGTGAGTGTGAGAGGTATGTATGTAAGTGAGGTGTACAAGTGACATGTAAGTGAGGTGTACAAGTGACATATGGGAGGAAGGTGAGTGTGAGGTGGTGGGTGTGAGGGGAGAGGCCTGGGGCCTCACCCAGGGGCCATCTGCAGTCCCTGGAGGCCCAGGGTCAGAACAGCCCTCTGAGACCAGTGATCCCTGGTCTCCGACTGGCCTGGCCTGGGCCATCACTCTCCCGGTAACCAGACCGGGTTGTGAAGGACACCACAGAGAGGCAGAGGAGCTTAAATGATATACAAAGGGATTCCAGGGGATTTGGTTACAAAATTGCACCAGCCATTTCCTGGAATCCACTGGGAGTGAGTTCTGAGAACTGGAGAGGGAGGAGGCTAAGAGGAACAGAGGGGGAAATGCAGGGGACTGGCTTGTGAGCATGAGAGGTGGGAGGAGGGACAGAGATCTCTTAGCTCCCAGAGCAAATTTGTGGCAGAGGGAGGTGGGAGGGGTTAGACATCCTTTCTCCCCAGCCTGCGTGAATAATAGGACCCAGAAGCAGCCCAGGCCTCAACAAACACAAAAGATTTCCAAGGTGCTGATCTGTCTCCAGCCTCTTGAACCCCAGGAGGCAGAGGGCAAAGGTCAGAGGTCACCAGAGTATCTGTTCCTGCTTTTCCTCCTCAGTCCAGGTTGCTCCAAACCTTCCCCTTGTATTGCTCCTCTCTGCAAGTCATCCTTTCCTCCTCTGTTCACTTTTTTTTCCCCTGCCTCACCCCTTCTGCTGCTTCAGTTCCCTTTTTGAAACTTCCCTCCCTCCAGCCCCTCTGACTCCACACCTCAGCCAGTTCATGGAAAATACACACCACATACATTTGTTTGTGCTCCCCACCTGTGGGGGGGGGTCGCCTCACAGGCAGTGCAGCAGGTCTGCAGGTGTCTATCTTTCTCTCCCCCTTTCTGTCTTCCCCTCCCCTCTCCATTTCTCTCTGTCCTATCCAACAATGACAGCAATAATAACAACAACAAACAACAAGGGCAAAAAAAGGCAAAAAATTTTTTTTTAAAAATAATTTAAAAAAAAGAAAACTTAACTTGGGGGGTAAGAGTATTTTGAAAACACCTGTCGTGGTAAGATGTGAAATTTGAGCCATCAGTCAATAACTACACAGTAAATCATTACCCCCTCAATACAATGATAAATGGGGGAGGGGGGAGCTGACCTCTTTCTCTCGTGTATGGGTTAGTTTAATCTGGGGCACAAGAAAGAAGATGGCTCCCTAAGACACCTAAACAAATAGGGCTTTGAAAGTGTAAAGTGTATGGTGCCCTAAATAGAGAGGACCCAGTGATCAGCTTGGGTGACCTCATTTTCTCCTTGTAGCTCTAAGCACTTATTAGCAGATGAGGAAACTGAATCCTGCATGAAGCAAGTGTCCAGGGAGTGACCAGACTAACCTTGGCTCAAGCCCCCAGCCACCTTATGGCAGCGCCTACATGTCAGGGTTTCATAAGCAGTAGAGTGATGCTGCAGTCTCTCTGTGCTTTAGGGAAAAGGAATGATTTGGAGGCTTGAGGTAAAGGGGTCCTGATAATGTGTGGTCTCAGGGACCTGAATCAGAAGCCAAAAGAAAGAAGGCCACCCTATACACAATCCTAGATTCTTGTGTATGCAAAAGAGAAATGGAACCGACAGTCTGTAGTGATTGGTCTCAAAGTTTCAGAGCAAGTTTACAAAGTCAGTGAGTGTCACGAGGGTCCAGATAGTGTTTGATGAAGTGAAAGAATCAGGGACTTGCAGAAATGCTGACAAGTTGAAGGGTATGTGTTGAATCTGAAAAGCTCTACCAGACTCAGTTCATTTGAGAGCTGGGAGTGCTAGACAAAGATTTAGAAATGATTCATAAAATCCAAACTCTCAATTTTTACATCAAAATTGCTGACTTTCCAGTGATGGCAGTTAGTACCCATGGTGTGTTTTGTTTGTTTGTTTTGATCACTCATGTGGTCCTCCAGAGCAAGTTACAGAAAATGCATGTGTGGGCTATACTTGGTGATGAGTCAGACATATGTTATGGGAGTCAAATATTTGTTGGGTATGGAGAATGTGTTGAAAGTTCATAGCAACACACACACATATATTAATCAGAAAGAGTGGGGGACTGTCAAAATAGTTCCCTTAGACAGTGCATTGCTAGTACACTTGGATAGTGCATTGCTAGTACACTTGGATAGTGCATTGCTAGTACACTTGGACAGTGCATTGCTAGTACACTTAGACAGTGCATTGCTAGTACACTTGGATAGTGCATTGCTAGTACACTTGGACAGTACATTGCTAGTACACTTGGACAGTGCATTGCTAGTACACTTGGATAGTGCATTGCTAGTACACTTGGATAGTGCATTGCTAGTACACTTGGACAGTGCATTGCTAGTACACTTAGACAGTGCATTGCTAGTACACTTGGATAGTGCATTGCTAGTACACTTGGACAGTGCATTGCTAGTACACTTGGATAGTGCATTGCTTTGCCGTGTGTAACCCAGATTTGAACCTGGCCTCCACCGCATTGAAGCAAGCTTTGGCACTGTGGTTTCACTCACTCACTCTCTCTGTCTCTCTGCCTCTCTATGTCTATCTAAAAGAGAAAGAAAGAAATAAAGAAAGAAAGAAAGAAAGAGAGAAAGAAAGAAGAAAGAAAGAAAGAGATAAAGAAGAAAGAAAGAAAGAAGAAAGGAAGGAAGAGAGAGAGAGAAAAGAAAGGGAGGAAGAGAGAGAGAAGAAAAGAAAGGGAGGGAGAGAAAAAAAGGAAAGACAGGCAAAGAAAGAATTGAGAAAGACTTCACAGAATAAGTCACAAAATGCAAAAAAGGGCAGAACTCAGGTTTATAAACTCCTGTAGTTTAGGACCAGGTGAAGTGCTTGTTGTTAGGAAGTGGAAGAACAATGGTGGCTGTCACAAGGTGACCATATTGCATCACCCAAGCACCTGACCCTGGGAACAGTCAGCTGTCTTCTTCCTGTGATTAAATTTAACTGCCCTGTCCGAACAACTTCTGGTTTAAGATTACTAGGTTCTGTGTCCCTAAAATAATTCCTTTAAAGAATGCCTAAGACTCTCACCAAGACAAGTAGAATGATAGCAGTCTGAATAAAAACATCCAGAAAGAATCAGAGAAGGGGCCAGGCAGTGGCACACCCGGTTAATTGCACACATTGCAGTGCACAAAACCCAGGTTCAAGCCCCTGGCTCGCCCCTGCAGGGGGAAAGCTTCACAAGGGGTGAAGCTGGGCTACAGGTGTCTCCCTATGACCCCCTCCCCTCTTGATTTCTCACTTTTTTAAGAATTTTTTCATTTCTTATTATGTTATTTATTTTATAGAGACAGGCTGACCAAGCGGGAAGGGGGAGATAGAGAGGGAGACAGACACATCTGCAGACCTGCTTCACCACTCATGAAACTTTTCCCCTGCAAGTGGGTCCTCTTGATTTCTCTCTCTATTCAATAAATAAATTTTTTAAGTCTGCTAAACCAAAGTGAGCTTTTTCATATCTAGGAAGTATCTCAACCTACCCCCATCCCAAAGCCTGTGCATATTTTACTAGTAGACTTCTTCAATAGAAAACAAGAAAATTATGCATTTCCTTCTGTCTTGGCTATCCCTCTTGCTGTCATCACACCTACTTCTCTTATTACAGAAAATACCAGGGCACTTTGAGTTGACCAGTATGGTCTACAGCTGGACAAAAGCACACAAACACTTGTCAGTGAAATGAGAGACACTTTATTTGAGAGCCCGGGGCAGAGATGGCATACTAAGGATGATTATGGTGGTCTTGGGCTTAAAACGAGCCAGGCTTTCCATTTCATTGGTCGTGGGGGAGAACATGGCATTGAAAATGGAAGAATCAAGGAGCATCTCCATCCATCTTGTTGACATATACTGAGGACTAAAGAGACAAGAATGAGACAGCACCAGGCTCACATACAGGAAACTCATGATGTTTCCACATGGGAACCTCCTAGTCCAGTTTCCCAGAGATCCTATCAGACATAAGGTTTCTAATGGGAGAGAGTTTGCAAACCCCACAGTGATTGGTCCAGGAGTTAGGTCTCCATCAAATGGACAAGATTAGGAGGATACTACAGCCCAGAGAAAGCAAACAATGAACTCAGAAAACCTGTTGCCTTTTGGTAGGAAAGTGGGAGTTCCTTTGAAGAAGGACAAAGGGAGAGTGGGAAGAAGAGTTGAAGACAGTCTTTGGAAGGTAAATTTGTAAAACACCTGTCCAGTTAAGATGGCAATTCCTTAGTGTGAGAATCCCCTTTTTGAAAAAGAAAATGCCAACACCCCACACACACACACACACCCATACCATGTCTTCCTTTGCTTTTGCTTCTGCTTGCATGACGTTTTTGCTTTTGACTTCTTTCGAAAGTTCTTGGGACGGTATGAGCAGACTGAGCAAATACATCTACGGGATTTCACCATCTTCTATTCTTCAGCCCTGGCCCACATCTAGGTTCCTATGGGAATGACAGCCTGTGTTTCCCCTCCTCCACCCCAAGCCCATTTGCCCAAAGCAGACTGCTCACCACTCCCTTTATGTAGGAAGACAAGTGAGCATTACATGGGCCCTCCTGGTAACAGGGCTGGTGATTGATGCTGCTTTGTCACAATGGCTGAAAGTCAACATGAAGACTTGGTTTGTGGAGCTGGAAGAGGACTGAAAAGTTTAGAGAAAACTAAGAAATGGCTTATTAGCCCTGTTAGTCATCTGGCTGCCTATCAGCTAGTCCATAGGAGCTAGTCTGATTTATATAAGCCATGGAGAAGTCTCTTGACCATTCAGATGCAATTCCAGCATCTTCAAAACCACTATCACCCAGACATTTAACATACACCCCCCGACTTATTTGTCTTGCTCTCCCGAAGGGTTTTCTATCAATGTCCTAAACTGTGAAAAATAAAATTTGTTGATGTAAAATAAACTACACATATTTTAAGTGATACAATGTGACACGCTTTGTTCTAAGTATCTAAGTATCTATCTACCCATGAATTTTTCACCACAAATCAAGGCAAACAAGTCTTCTCCTAAGAGCTTCCCTGCATTCTCTCCAAGCTCGTTTTTCTGCCTTAGTTTCCAGTCACCAGCAATGTGGAATTCAAAACACTAATCCAACTTTTTTTTTTTTTTTTGCCTCCAGGGTTATCACTGGGGCTTGGTGCTGACATTACAAATCCACTGCTCCTGGTGGCCATTTTTTTTTCTGTTTTATTTGATAGGACAGAGAGAAATTGAGAAGGGAAGAAGGAGAGAGAGACACCTGCAGACCTACTTCACCACTTATGAAGTGACCCTGTGCAGGTGAGGAGCTGGGGACTCAAGCCAGGATCCTTGAGTTTTGTACTATGTGTGCTTAACCCAGTGCACCACCACCCAGCCCCTTCCAACTTATCTTTTTTATCTACTGCTCTGCCCCACTTCCCAGAAGCTCACAGGGATACAGCTTCAACCTCAAAAAGCCCAATATCTGGGAGAAGACGACAGAAATAAATTCTGGACAGACTCATAAATGATACAAAATACACCCAGAAGTTATGTAGAAATAAATCCTATAATCTGTAGCCTTTGAATTTTGAGGATTTAGTCTAATATAAAAAGATGCTAAGATAAAATATGTCCCTGACCTTTCCATAAACACCTGTACCTTTTTCTCCTTTTTGAATGACTTTATTTGGCTAGAACAACAGAGATTGCCTAGGGAAGAAATGAAAGCCACGGCCAGAGAGTAAAGTTGGGGTTATGTTCTACACCTTGTAGACAGTGAGAACTTTTCCTACTTTGAAGAATGACATGATCCGTCTCGCTTTAGGAAATTTCACTGGATACTGTTTACATGAAAAAGACCCAGTGACATAGCCCAAAAGTAGCAAAGGTTAGCAAGGGCTCTGTCCTGGAAGGAGAGCTGTGGAGAATGTGTGAGCATTGTGTAGGAAGACTCACTGATGAGAAAGGAAAGAACACAAGAACACATCTTCCTGGCTGTTGGGTAAGTGATATTTAGAAGGAAGAGGAAGGCATTTAGAACCCATGAGATAAGTTATGGTCTCTGTGCCTCTAAGGCCTCTTCTCAAACACACTGAATAAAGGCCAGAATCTTTCCCTCCCTTCCCGAGGGTGAACTTCAAGTGGATACAACGTAATTGATACGCCACTGTACCTCCCACAGTCCCTCGTGTTTACTGCCTCCTACAGACTCAGAGAAACAGGGTGGTCTGTAGTCCTCTGTAGCTCTTTTAAATTAAGACCTAAAGTTTTAGGCTTGGAGGAGGGCAGCAGAGGTTGGAAAGAGAGAGAAGAAAGGGGTAGAGTCTAGGTTTTTTTGTTGTTTTATTTTTGGTCTTTGTTTATTTCTGTACATATCTACCAAGCTGAGTATAGTTCATTCTCTGATCTCCTTCTCTTTGTCAGAAGTCTGTAACAACCAGCTTGCTTCCTCAGACCCCCACTCCCTACATGCAGCTGTTTCACAAATGGTGAAGCAAGTCTACAGGTGTCTCTCTATCTCCCTCATCTCCTTCTTCCCTCTAAATTTCTGTCCTATCAAATAAAATAAAGTTAAAAAATTAAATAAATGAATAAAATAAATTCCATATCCTTAAACTATTTCTTAAAACTCATTTAACCAACTGAACACTTAGTAAGCTAATAGGATTCTTATTAAATCTGTATCCTTCTAGCTTTCACTAAAAGAAGAATACTGAGACCAGGAGAAATGAAATAATTTATCCAAACTTAGCAGGTTAAGAGGTTTGGATTCTAAGCCGCCAGCCCCTACCTGCAGGGGAAACCTTTACAAAGGATGAATCTGTTACAGACACGGGTCTCTCCCTCCCTCCTCCATTTCTCTCCATCTTGATTCAGTAAGAGTAAATAAATAATTTTTTAAATCCCAACTTTAAAAAAAGAGAGGTTTGGATTCAGAAAATAGGTCTATTTTAAATGAAGGATATCACCCCAGGTCCTACTGCTCAGCTCTTGTGTAGACTTGGTCACTGACCTCATATGGACTTTATGACATCCCTGTATGGGAATTAAGTCACAGTGGCTTAGTTATCTTCCCAAGTAAGTCCTCCCTACCTCCATCTCCAGGGTCAGAAGACCATCTTCTGATAAATTACCCAAAAGTACATGTTAGGGTTCTAACATCTACTGTGATTGAGTGTAATCACACTAGGACATAGTGGGGTCCTATATCCTCTCTAATTCTGCTGATATTCTGAAGAAGTATAGAAGAAAGCATAGCCAAAGAAATCATAAAGGAAAAGGAGGAGGTGGGTGGAGATTGGCATGACTTTTGAATGTGATGGTTCTTAGGGTGTGGAGCTAGGAGCACAAGGAGAAGTTGGAAGATGTGTGTGAGGACGGGAAAGAGACTATGATGGAGCCAGGGCTGACAGAGCTTCATTCTCCAACATATGACATAGTTTCAATCAAAAGCAAGCCATCTGTATGCATTCATCAAGGTCCTGTGGTAGGAAAGACATTGACCAGCAATCTGGGCTGTGAAAGGATAATTCAATATAGTTATTTGGGGCAGCAGAAATAGCATAGCAGTTATGCAAAAAGACTTATGCCTGAGTCTCTGAAGTCCCAGGTTCAATCTTCTGCACCAACATAAACCAGAGATGAGCAATGCTTTGGTTAAAAAAATTATATATGTCTACCATCAGAAATCCCTTAAGTCAGAAGACAGGTGAACTAGGCATAGGAATCTATGCAGTCACAAACAGCCTTGTGCTCAAGGGACCTCAGTATAGTTTATGCCCTGTTGTCATCATCTTAAAATCCTTAGTATTTTTTTAAAATTAGAAGTCATTTAATATTGGTCTACAAAATTACAGGATAACGGGAGCAACTCCACACCATACCTGAACAGCAACACTCAGGAAACAAATTATTTTTTTACTCTTTTATTCTTTTTTTACTCTAATATTTGTATTTACTAGCAAAAGAGAGAGTAAATGAGACATTTCAATAACATGTCCAGTTGCAACATACACAGCGAATTTAGAACATTTCAGTGATAGAATAGGTACGTGATTAATTAATATTTTATTAATAAGAGGTCAATACATTCATCTTACACTGGACACAATACTGTGACTACTTCTTGGAAGGCAGGATTTACCTGAAGCAGGCTCACAAGAAATGGCAAACAAGCTTGGCCAAGTCATTGTTAAATGGGTAATGAAATCATCAGACATAATCGAAATTGTCAAGTTGACCCTGTGTGTCTACCTAAAGACTCTGAGACTCTCCCCCTCACCCCCTAACCAGGGATTAACCTCTATGTTTTCACAACATAAAGTGCCATTATCACTAGTGTGGGATAGTAATCTACTGAGCCAATAGATAATTCTGTATGATGACACAGCCCTAATCAGAACCCTAGATATCTAGAGGACATTGCCTCCCACACGTCCTCTCAAATGAACAGGAGCCCAGCTCCACAAGCTTCTTGACCAATGAAGTCTGATCACTGACATACTACACCTGTGTCTTTAATCCTTAGTGAAAATTAAGACTGGGCTGAATGATGACTTCACTAGACAGGGCATCTCCGCTGATCCAGTATAGGATTTGTGGAGGATAATGTGTCATTAAACACTGTGCTTCAGCTCCCAGAATTCCAAAACTAGGAAGGGCAACGAATGAGTGACTTTGTTGCCTTTGCTTAAGTGGAAATAAAGCTATTTTTCCAAATAGGCAAACTCTTCCCAAGAACATGATGACAAGAACAAATAGAAAGTGAAAACTTTAAGAAAATTTGACACTGTTCGTTCCATTTTTCAAGTGCCTCAAGAGGTAAAGTGAAATTGTGGGTCTGGTCTATATCCTCCTTTTTCAACCTTGACTGATACCATTTCAAAGGGGGAAGTAGAATTCCACTAAGTCAAGTCAGAGAGAGAGCTGGACTCTTTCTTAGCTCAGTCTTGGTCAGTAGAATTTCTTTGGATATTTATGTTAAGCATAATAACCCAGAAATATTGACTGTCTCCTCTGACCAATGTATCCTACCAGCATTTATTCACAATGCTTTGAAATCAACTATGAAGGCATTGACCTTCATGTATGACAACTCCTGTCTGCCTCTCTGGTCATTTCCCTTTTTGTGGCAACTCTCTGAACATGGAGCCCTTAAACTTAAGGACACCATGGTCCTTAACTGATGGGATGATTTCAAGGAGCAAGGTCCCCTGACATATAACTCTTAGAATATGAAAGGATTGTGAAGTTGTACCCCTCTTATCCTATGGTTTAGTCAAGGTTTCCTAAACTTTGAATTAAAAAAAAATAATATGAAAAGATAAGAGAGACACTTTAGTATAAATAAAACTAGACCTTTTTCCAAAATGTAAAAGCACAGAAACAAAAGCAAAGGAGCCAAACACCATAACAAGGGCACAGAGTCAAGAAGACAAGATGACTCTGAGGATCTGGAAATCTAGGCTTGAGATCTAACTTTGCTGAGCATTTGGGACTTTGGTCAAGTTAGCTTTCATCCCAAGGCTGATTTCTTGTGAATTTGTTCAAGAATCCCTCACAACTCAAATTTCCCTCTTCCATCTGACATGAACTAGAATACATCCATTCCTAAGTACCACAGGAGGCCAAATGATTTAGTAGGTAACATTCTCATGCCAGAACATACCTTTTGTAATATCAAGAGGATGGGGCCTTTTGTTTTGTTCTTATGCTGTGACTGAGGGAACTGTATTCCTAGTGTACTCAAGAAGGGGAACAGCTTCTCACTATATGAGGATGAAAACCTATAGGGGTAGCACAGTGATTACTGTGAAAACTTTGACACCTTCTAAACTCACCACTTGGATCTTTCCTTTTATGCTACTAAACCACGTGGCCTTTTGACTAATAGCTAGAGGAATGGAAACAGCTGAAGAGCTTTTTAGAACTCCAACCAACAACAAAGGAGAGTTGGAATTGCTCCAAAACAAGAACTTTAAATGTATCCAGAAGATTCCTAAACTCATGCCTTGTCTCAAAGAAGAGTTTCTGACTCCCCCCCCCCAACCCCAGGCATTCCTCTCAGATTTCTTCTCCCTCTCTTTCCCCTCCCTCACATTCCAATTCTTTCACTGTGATCTTAGAAACACAAACACGGGCATTAAAACAAACAACAGAACAGCAAATCCACATCTCAGGAGCATCAGAAAGTTGACTTTGAGGGAAGGAGGGAGGGAGGGAAAGAGAGAGAGAGAGAGAGAGATCACAATAGCAAAGCTCCCTCCACTGCAGTGAAGTTCAGGCTTTGAACTTCATGCCTCATGGCACACATGGCAAAGGAGGCATCCTTCCAGGTGAGTTATCTTACTGGCCCATCAGATCTGTTCTTGAAGTCAAGTAGAGAAGACAGTGAGAAGTCTCGGATTTGGGGACCAGCACACTGAGTCCAGATGTGGCTCACACAGTCTGGTTGTAGCTCTTATACCAGCCTCTTGGCCTCCTAAAGGACAGGGGCAAGATTGCTCCTCAGAAACCCACCCATGACCTTTTGCTCTTGCAATGAATCCCCTGTCTTTTAGCAGCCCATGGTCCCTGTTCCTGGAAATAGGAGTTTGTAATGGAGGAAAAAAAAAAAGTGTGGAAATGGAGTCAGGAAGGAAAGGAGGGGAGGAAAAATGGGAAGAATCACAACAAATCTTCAGGCAAAAGGCAGACCAACCTCAGAACCAAGATGTTCCCTGTTTCCCAGAACTGATGGGAATTGGTAGATGGAGCTGAACTTCTTTCTCTCTGTAAAGCAGCCATTTGGCCTTGGCCTCTGGTTTCTCTTTATTCCCTGCTGGAGAAGTCAGATGAATCTCAGGCTCAACAAACTGTCCCTGCTGAGATTCTCCTAGCCTGTTCCTGAGCTCTCCCTTGCTGGCTGGACAGTGAGCACCACAGCAAAAATAAGGGAAACACATTGTACCTGTGAACTGGGGAGAAGGTCCTTGCTTCCCAGATGAGGTCACCATCCGGAGAGACTTAGGTCTCCAAGAGGGACTCAGGCTGAGTCATCTACATGTGTAATGACTGTCAGCAACTTTTGTATGATCCCTCCCTAATGAGCCCCAATTCCCTGCCTTCTAAGAAGATCCAGTCCTGGGAAGACATCCATTGAACTCCCTGGGAAAATTAATTTACATTGGAGAGGTAAAATGGGAACAAACTAGAGATCTGACTTTCAGAACAGTGACACTCAAATCCCATCCTTTCCTAAGGAAGGGGTCAGTCAGAGGATGCTGGCTGCCAAGCCACTTTGACCTTTCATTTGGCATAATAGACACTAGTCTGCTTCCAGAAGGGTAACAGTCAGCCCCAAGAGGGAAGGAGCTGAGAGATTCTTTTCTAAAAAGATTGGGAATGCACTTCTTTTTCTCCTGGAAATATCTACTTCCAGGGGAAGCTTACCTGATAGGGCATATGCTTTGCATTTGTGTGGCCTGAGTTCCACCCCTGATACCAATATGCATGCCACACAGAGATCACTATTATCTCTCCTTCTCTCCATATATGACAAAAAGAATGGAAAAAAATGACCTAATAGCAGTGAAATCACACATGTGAGAGGTTTCAGTACAGCAGAAGGATTAGGGAGGAAGGAAGGAAGGAAGGAAGGAAGGAAGGAAGGAAGGAAGGAAGGTAGAAAGGAAGGAAGGAAGAAAGGAAGGAAGAAGGAAAGGAAGGGAGGAAGGGAGGAAGGGAGGAAGGGAGGAAGGGAGGAAGGGAGGGAGGGAGGGAGGGAGGGAGGGAGGGAGGGTGGACCTAGCTCCTTTTATCAGATAAATGCTAAGACCTGGCCAAAAAAAATAAGTCAAAGTATGAAGGAAATAAGTTTGCTGCTTTTTGTATAGTCTGTAGTTTGAAGTAAATCATATAAGTTACTCTGCCTCCATTTTGGAGGAGGAGGAGGAGGAGGAGGAAGAAGAAGAGAAAACAGCAGAATGGACTGACACATGGTTCTTAAGAAAAGGCAGCCAGTTCACTGGGGCCAGGAGCAATCAACTGTGCTCTATCTCACTTACCATGGCTTCTTGTCAACATTGGGGCAGAAACAGAAAGGCAGACACTGACTGGCCACAGTACCCAATGCAGGACTACCCTGTCTTCACTCTGGAAGGTCTGATCAGAAGCCAGACCAAACATGCTTATGTGACTCTGACCTGTGAACCACCTTCCTTGAATCTGGATTATCTGCTGCTGAAGTGTCTCAGTCAGGTTCCTTCAGCCCATGCAAAGGGGACCCCCTAGGCTGCTTCTTTGATTCTGGGGTCTGCCTTCTTCCCTAGGAGCTCAGCTGTGTGAGTCTTTGCAGGAATGGGAAGGACTGGGGGAGAGTACTATGATCTAAGGGGCCAGGCAGTGGCACACCTGGTTAAGCACACACATTACAGTGTGCAAGGACCTTGGTTCCTTTTCCCACCTGCAGAGAGAAAGCTTCACAAGTGGTGAAGCAGGGCTGCAGGTATTTCTGTTTTTTTCCCTATCTTCCCCCCTCAATTCCTCTCTATCTCTATCCAATAATAAATAAAAACAAAATTTTTTAAGTTTACTGTAAAAAACAAAAAAAGGGGGGGGGAGTTGGGCGGTAGCGCAGCAGGTTAAGCACATGTGGCGCAAAGCACAAGGACCTGCATAAGGATCCCGGTTCGAGCCCCCAGCTCCCCACCTGCAGGGGAGGCGCTTCACAAGTGGTGAAGCAGGTATCTCTCTTTCTCTCCCCCTCTCTGTCTTCCCCTCCTCTCTCCACTTCTCTCTGTCCTATCCAACAATGATGACATCAATAACAACAATAATGACTACAACAATAAAACAAGGGCAACAAAAAGGAATACTAAAAAAAAAAAAAAAAAAAAGAGAGAGAGAGAAATATGATCCAGGATTAACCATCCAGAAAAAATCTTTATCTCAAGGCCATTTGCTCTACAAATGTTTTAGCCAGCATGCAAGGGAGCACTGAACACCAGAGACCGGGCAAGTTCTCTCCCTCCTCCCCAAATGCTCCCACTTGGATCCCTCTTTGCATTGTACTGCTCAGTCTCCTCACACCAGAGTGGCTGGGATGAATGCATGTTCAGGGGTATGTGAGAAATAAGGAAAACATTTGTTAACGCCAATGAGGCTACCCCCCAAATCAATCATCACAGAGCTCACCAAACTCTACCTGCTGATTCACACAGCCAGAGCTGCAGTCCAGGTATATGGGTGCCAGTGGAGAGCACGCCCAGAGCACACTGCCTCTTCCTAGGACCAGATGCACACCCTCAAGAAGGCAAGACAGGCACAAGACAGGGTTTTGCCCAATTTTTAATGAAAAATCTAGCCAAAACAGGAAAGAAAGGTACAGGCAGAAAATTAGAACTTTTAACTCATTCAACAAATATGTTTCTTAGGCTCCTACAAGCACAAGAATTTCTTTTTAAATTAAATCTTGATTTACCACTGATCTATAATACTATAAAATTTCTAATACCCAGCTTAATTCTATGTTAATAAGCCTCAGCAAGGGCCAGGTGGTGGCACAGCTGGGTAAGCACACAGGTTATAATGCACAATGACTCAGGTTCAAGCCCCCCAGTTCCCACCAATAGGGGGAAAGCTTTGTGAGCAGTGAAGCAGTGCTGCAGGTGCCTGTCTCTTTTCCTGTCTTCCCCTTCCCTATTGATTTTTGACTGCCTCTATCCAATAAATAAGTAAATATGATAAAAAATTAAATAACCAATAAGCTAAAAATAACCCTCACCACCACCAAAGTTCCAGTGCCATCACCATCACAATTTCAAATGATCCCCTCCATTCAGTCCTCAAACCCTCCCCCCTTTCCCTATAATTTCCATCATACCTAAGAGTTCATTTTTGTTCTGAACTCAATTCTTGAAGTCCTGCTTTTGTGGAGCTGGCTTGTAAGAGGAACAACTAGACTGGAATGAACAGTAGATTTTCCAAGGTAAAAAGGCCTGGGAACTTTCTCTTTCATAAGCTACCCTTTCTCTAGGTGAATAAAAGTCTCCCACAGAAGGTATGTGACCCACAGTCCCAAGTTCAACCCCTCACACCACCATAATGAGTGATCACACCATGAGCAGTGCTCTGGTCTCTTCTGTGTCTCTCATATATTATATAAAAGAAGGTATGTGACAAATAAAAACACACTTCACACCCTCTGCACTCACTGACCAAATCGAATCCATCAGTAAGCCTCCTGCCTACATCTCTAACCTGCCTACACATACATCTTTCTAGAAATCTAAGTCAGCACTCAATCTGGCTAGGCCTAAGCCATCATCAAATACTTCTCCCCTGAAGTGCCACCACCACCAACAGCCTCTCTCTTTAATTCAATCAACACCCCTAGCCACCCCCAACTTTCCAGCTGGCAGCCTTTAGTCTCATGTCTTCTTCATAGTTTCCTATGGCTTCCCGATCTCTTTGAGCCTGGCCTTTCTCTCCATTGTTATCTGTACCCAGATATTATAATCATCTTGTTAGGCTAGAATTATCTTGCATCAAGTTGGGAAGCAATTACTTACTGACTTGTGTGGCCGTCTAATGGTTTTCTCCCACCTGGCTGAAAGCTCCTTGAGCACCATCAACACCTGCCTTTATCCACAGCTATGTTCCCATACACTAAGACACCATGTGAGAACAAAGTTTTGTTGATTGTAAAGATTTATTTAATGGTGAGGGAAAGAAAGAGAAATCAGAACACAACTCTAGTAAGTGCAGTGCTGGGGATCAAACCTGGGTCTTGTGATGACTCTACCCAGTATGCCACCTCCAGGTTGAAAATTTTAGATGACTAAGTCCGTGGTTATTACCTAGGGTGGGGGGCTGTTATGTCTCCACAAGATAATATTTGGAAATATTGTGCTGGTCACAACTGTGTGGTCCCCGCTGGGGTATAAAAGAGAGAGGCCAGAGATGCTACCAAACATTTTATGATGCACAAAACTGTCTCCTCAAATCACTCAGCCCAGGGGAGGTTGGGCACCCCTGACTGAAGAGAGAATGAATATTGCCATCATATTGAGTTTTCTAGAGTCAAGTCCTCCTGGAAATACATTAGCTGCCCCCCCCCCATGCTGCAAGAGAGACTTACACACAAGCATATGCGTGAGTTCAATACCCAGGACATGTCCAACATGGCTTCTCATACTCCCCAGAGGGCCAGCACAGAGCTGGAATGTACTTGTTTAACATCACCAGTCAGGAAACCCTCATTTAATCCAGTCAAGGACAGGGAATTGAAAGCAGCCTAGAGCACTACTGAAGGTGCCACCTTATCTGACACTTGGGACGAAGGTGCAGCAAAAGCTGGTGACATCACAAGGGGGCCCCACCCACTGGCCACACCCCTTAAGAGTCACAATGGTTGAGGCCTTAAATACCTAGATCCCACAGCCCCGGGCCCTGCACAGCCCCTCATTTTGGCAGAAATCACGATGTCGACCACTCGCAAATTTAAGAGCCACGGACTGAGGAAGGGCAAGAGCCGGGCCCCTCACAAGGGAGTCAAGAGAGGCAGCAGCAAGAGAAAATACCGCAAAGGCAGCATGAAGAGCAGAAAACGGTGCGATGATGGTGAGTGAGGGGTGGGTACAAGAGCAGCCAGCCCCAGGGGGGGACACCAGGGGCCCTCCCCCTTAGCCTTGCTTCCCTGAGGGGCCTAGAATCTCAGGCTCTTAACTCTGGCATTTCCAGTGACAATTCACACGGGAGTGCTCACGGGTACATACTAGCCAGCATCCCTGAGGCCAACCTGCGCTCTCTTTCTGCAGCCAGCCGCAACTACCGCTCCCACCTATGACCCCATCAGCGGGCTCTGGCCTGGTGGACCTCACAACCACCACCGGGCAGCAGCAAGAGAACAGAAGGGGGACTGCCAAGGAGACCTGAAGTTAGATCAAAGCCAGAGATGCCTATCATGTGGGCAAAATGCCAACCATGATGAAATGAGGAATGTATCCATGTTGGCTGTTTCTCCCCAACATCTCAATAAAATGTGGAAAACTGAAAAAAGTATTGTTTCCTTTCTTTTCCTTTGGGGAAAAGGTTCGTCAGTTGGGGAAAATGACTTGGATTAAGAAGTGTCAATTGTTTGTCCTGTGGTTCCCCAGGTTATTCATAGACTCAGACTCTAGCCTGATTCCCATCCCAATTTTTGCCACCAAGGTACTGGCACTGCAGACCCTGCAGACCCACAGGCCCGCAGGACAGAAATTAAGACACCTGCAGACCCACAGGCCCGCTTCACCATGAAGCACCCCCTGCAGGTGTTGAGCAGGGGCTCAAATCCAGGCCCTTGTGCATGGTGATTTGTGCACGTAACTGGGTATGTCACCACTCAGGCCCTGTACACCATCACTCCTCAGTGCAGTTTAAATCCCCAACATGCTAAGGAAGAGATAAAGCGGGAGAGTCAAATGCATTCATATGTAGCATAGGGAGAGCTAGACACAGCCATGGACACACCAGTCATATCCCAGAGATAGAAAGGACACAAGTACTTCCAACCCATCTGGATGGGCAGCATCAGCAGGTCCTTAAAAGATTTTCTCCACAGAAACAAAGTGGTTGTTTGTGACCTTCACATCAGCTGATGTGACTGATATCATAAATGACCCCCAGTCAGGTGTGTCTGGAAGTAGGAATGACCTCAAGCTGGGTGGGACGTGGCTGATGATGGGACAGGGAGAAACTTGTCTTCAGCCATCAGCCTAATTTTACCTTGACTGTATGTCTCCAGCCAAGGACTTCACAACCTCCTCTCAGAACCCACCCACACAGAAGGGGGAAATATTTTCTTAGTGCTTCCTGTTGCCTCTGAGGCCGTACCAGGGTGGCACTGGATGGAACTGAGACTCATGTTTAAAGCAAGCCACCCACAGGAACAAGCCACCCACTTGGATTCTCAGGAAGCAACTGGGAAAGAAGAGAAGCAGGAAAGAATGAAATGTAAGGTTAGACAAGAAGTTTCCAACATAAGGGAGGTGTGTGACAAAGGCTCTGGTGGTGACATCAGGAATGGACACCCCTGAGGAGGGTCCGTGTGTCCCAGTGAGACACTGGTGAAACCCATGGAGGTGTGTGGAGACCAGGAGACTTGAGCAGTGTGCCAGAAAGGACTGTGAGCCCCTACATGCCCTCACTTGTTGGAATGAGTGAAGACTGCTTCATCCTGTCTCTTAACTCTGGAGAATGTTTCCCTTTCTTTTTGAGATGAGAGGAGAAATTAGGGTAAAGGAAATAGTTCTTTTAGCATCTGACAGTTCATACCCATCTTTGAACTGAACTTGAAGTGTCCAGTTTTCACTAGAGACATGACCCTCACTATCCACAGTTACACCCATTTTACCTCCTAAGCATTCCTTCTGCTTGGCCCTACTTTTCTTCCCCCTCCTCCTCCTCCTCCTCCTCCTCCTCCTCCTCCTCCTCCTCTCTTTCTCCTTCTCCTTCTCCTTCTCCTTCTCCTTCTCCTTCTCCTTCTCCTTCTTCTTCTTCTTCTTCTTCTTCTTCTTTTGCCTCCAGGGTTATCGCTGGGGCTCGGTGCCTGCACTATGAATCCACTGTTCCTGGAGGCCATTTTTCCCATTTTGTTGCCCTTGTTATTGTTGTCATTGCTGTTGTTGAATAGAACAGAGAGCAATGGAGAGAGGAGGGGAAGATAGAGAAGGGGTGACAAAGATAGACACCTGCAGACTGCTTGTATGGTGACGCCCCTGCAGTTGGGGAGCCAGGGGCTCGAACCAGGATCCTTATGCTGGTCTTTGCACTTCACTCCATGTGTGCTTAACCTGCTGTGCTACCGATCTGTCCCCCGGCCCTGCTTTTCTAACCAGGCTCAGAATAACCTCTAACACTCCTCTGTATCTCAGAACCCACCCACACTAAAAAATATTTTCTTAGTGTTTCCTGTTGCCTCAGAGGCTGTACCAGGCTGGTGGCACAAGATGGAGGCTGTCTACAGGACTTCAGCCCCCCACCCCAACCCTAAGTCTGGGCAGTACATCTCTCTTACCCTTGCATATCTGGTTTAGGACACATTGTGTGTGTGTGTGTGTGTGTGTGTGTGTGTGTGTGTGTGTGTGTGTGTGTGTTTGTGTGTGTGTGTGTGTGTGTGTGTGTGTGTGTGTGTGTGTGTAAACATTACTCAGCTAGTAATGATAAAGTCACCTCCTTCACCTCATGCTGGATGGAGCTTGAAGGAATCATGTTAAGTGAGATAAGCCAGAAAGAGAAGGATGAGTATGAGATGATCTCACTCATGGACAGAAGTTGAGTAGAAAGGAGAAACACAAAGCAGAACTTGGACTAGAGTTGGTGTATTGAACCAAAGCAAAGGACTCTGGGGAAGGGGAACAAAGAGAGGGGGACGTGAGGGTGTTTCAGGTCCTGGGAATGGATGATGGACCTAATTTAGGGGTGAGAGTGTTTGCAGACAACTATCTTGGTGAGATGAGGAATTGTACTGGGGGCCCAGAGGTGGCACACCTGGTTGGGCATACATGGTACTGTGCACAAGGACCTGTGCAAGGACCCAGGTTAGAGCACCACTACCCTCCTCCCACCACTTGCAGCCAGGATGCTTCACAAGCAGTGAGACAGGCCTGTAGGTATCTATTTTTCTCTTTCTCACTCCCTCTCTGTCCCCCCTCCCCTCTCAATTTCTCTTTGTCCTATCTAATAAAATAGGAAAAAGAAAAAAATAATGGCAGCCAGGAGTGGTGGATTCATGGTGTAGCACTGAGTTCCAGTGATAACTCTGGTGGCAATAAAATAAATAAATAATACCTATTTGCTGACAACTGTAAATCATTAATCTCTCATTAAAAAATAAAACGATTGTAATGACCTTGGCCACAAGCCTTTCTGGGTCATGTTGGCCATCTTGGCCAGCAGACTTGGGATGCACAGCAGCTGCTCCACTGGCCCTGGGGTGCCTCATGTGGGTGGAGAACATGCCGAGAGGCTACAGGAATTGCACAGCCCCTCCCACCGCCACCTTGGCCTTTAGCAAGTGACCCCACAAGCGCCAGGCAGACAGGAAGCACCGAGAGACACTCTCAGAGCTGAGGGATACTCTCAGAGCTCAGGACAGGCAGCTGGGTGGGTTTTATGTGCCCAGGAGGCAGTCAGACCTGGCCCGGGGGCTGGCTGTGGAGTTCACCTAAAGCTTCTGTCCCTGAAACCTCAGCCTGGCTGATTGGCTGTGCAGACTGGGTGCCCACTCTCCAAGGCCACCCTGGGGAAATAACTGAACAGGATTGGTCTGGTTCCAGACCTCTGGGGCACTGTCTCAGTCTCCCCTGCTCCCACCCGACTTGGCCTCTGAGAGTCTCTCCTTTCTCCCAGGCCAGCCACCTGAGCCTTTCATCAGCCCCAGTGCGACCTTTCATCCTCATCTGAGCCCCGCCCATCCCCACTGTCCCTGAAAGGTCACAGACAGCAGTTCTGTCCCCTAAAGGAAAAGGCCCAGCTTCCTAACCCACGGGTCTGAATTCCCTCCCAGCCAAGCTATCTGCTTTGTGGCCTTGGCCCTCCCTATCAGCTTGCTTGCTTCCCAGTCTCCGCCCACCTCCTCTCTGGCAGCTGGGGCCATCATGTCTACCCTGCTTGGTTGTCACCATGACCCAGCCCAATTCAGGAAGAGGAGTCTGAGGTATCTCCAGGTAGCCAGCAAGGGAGATGAGCACTGATTATGCTAGTAATGTGATCCCAGGAAGAGTTTTTCGCCTCCACTAACCTCATCTCTCTTATCTGTGAAATGTCAGCCATGACAGACTTGCAAGAATTTATTAATAAAAAGCTGCCATGAGCACCTTTGGAAGACTGCATGGAGACTCTTTAAAGAAATTATCTTATGATCCAGCAATTCTACTCTTACACATTTATCCAAAGGACACTCAACCACTAAGCCAAAGGGACATATGCACCCCTATATTCATAGCTGCATTATTCACAATAGCCAGAGAGTAAGAAGCAGCCTAAATGCCCATTGATAGATGACTGGCTAAAGCAGTTAAGGGATATATACTCCATGGAATACTACTCTGTAATCAAAAAGATGAATTTGGGATACTTCACAAATGGTGAAGCAGGTCTGCAAGTGTCTTTCTTTTTCTCTCCCTCTCCACCTCTCCCTCCCCTCTCAATTTCTTTCTGTCCTATCTAATTAAAAAATGCAAAATAATGTCGCTGAAAGCAGTAGATTTGTAGTGTTGGCACCAAGCCCCAGCGATAAGCCTGAAGGCAAAAAAAAAAAATTAATTAAATTAAATAAAAAGGGCCAGCAAAAGGGGGAAAGGATGAATTTGTGTCTTTTGGGACAAAAATGAATGGAACTGGAGGTGATTCTTATCAAAATAAGAGATGAAAGACAACCACTAGATGCTTTCACTCATATGTAGACTTTAGAAAACTGATAGACGTAACTTGCAAAAAACAAAACCTGTGTCTAGAAATCTGTGAGAACTAGGGGGTGGTTATCTTTGGGAAGGTGGGGACACAAAACCTTGGTGGTGGTACAGTGTTTAACTATGTCCTGCCATCTTACAGTCTTGCAACCCATTAGTTATCACAAATTAAAAAAAAAAGACTTGGAAAAAATACAATAAGAATAAAGTACTGCCAAGGATCCCCCCTGAGTTAGTAGGAACCCTGTCTCATTCTTGCTCCCTCTCGCTCTCACGCATGCTCTGTTGACTACCACTCAGCAATAGCTGTGCTTGTTTCATTCTTATTCATGGCCCTTCTTCCTGGACCCTGGGTCGGGGCATCACACCACCTGAGGCCAGGCCTGAACCTGCAGAGCGCCATCCCCAGGCAGCTTCTGCCTGCTCTGTAGAGGATGCCAGGCTTCCACTGCGACCAAGAGAGTCCCAGTCTCTCCTCCTCAACCCTTGTTAGGCCAGAGCCTAAGGTCAGGAAGCTCCTGCCTCTCCTATAAAAATGTCAGTTGGGAGTGATTTCTCTAATGAGACTGTATACGTCTCAGAGCAGGAACCAGCCATTCCTGAATGGGGGGCAGAAGGGCACACCAACAGCCTTTGTTTCTTTGGAGACAAAGCAATGAACCCGCCCACCACTTCCCAAATATACTATGTAAACCACACTGTGAGCGTGGATGTCAAGAAAGAAGACCAGGAGTGGATCAGCAGACTCGCTGACTAGCATGTTTGCTTTCTTTCCATGAGCTGAAGGCAAGCCTCTGTGTAACTAATTAGCTCCGAGGTCCTCGGGTGTAATGCACAGAAGGTGTCAAAAGGCATGAAGCCCTGGAAGTTCCCTGTGGGCTGGGGTCCACCTCAAAAGTGCCTCCCAATGGAAGCTGACGAGGCGAGTGTCTCAAATCAGATGGAAGCTGGACCTTGACTTACTGCCCAGCTGTTCCCTTCAGCAGTGTGAAGGGTCAGTACCACACAAGGGCCAGCAGGTCCTTGCATCACGCCCTTTCGTTCTATGTGGTTTTGTTATAGGGAAGAAGAAAATAGAACAATTGATCTGATCACCAGGGAGCCAAGACCCTCCATCCCCTGTCTGTGTGGAGTTGTCATGTTCTCCCCTTGGCTGTGTGGGTTTTCACATCCCAGAGGTATTGAGGTAGGTTCATGGGCATCACAATGGTCCCAGTCTGGACAAATGTGTGTGTGTGTGTGTGTGTGTGTGTGTGTGTGTGTGTGTGTGTGTGTGTGTGTTTGTCTGCAACCTGTGATGGAAGAGTGTCCTGGGAGCCAGTGGTGGCACACTTGGTTGAGCACACATGTTACCATAGGCACAGGGACCTGGGTTCAAGCCCCCTGTCCCTACCTGTAGGGAAGAACTTTCACAAGCAGAGAAACAGGTCTGCAGGTGTCTCTCTCCCTCTCTTTTTATTTTTATTCGATTTACTGATTGATTCTATGTATTTTAATGTAAGTCCAGAGCACTGCTCTGTTCTTTCTTATGCACTGTTGGGGGGTCTATCTCCCTCTCTCTCCCTGCCTCCCCTCTCAATTTCTGTCTCTATTAAGTAAATAAGATGTTTATTAAAATAAATATAAAATAAAGGAAAACAGAAAAGACCTGGAGGACAGATCAGCGGTGGGGAGCAGGAATTGCGCAGGCACACGTTGATCAGGAGATCCAGTTCATCTCCAGCACTGCATATGGAAGGGTTGGGTCGTCTCGTGCTCTTCTCTTCTGTTCTCTCTAGTGCTCCTCTTTTTCACTTTCACTTATGCTTTCTCTTAAAAAATTTCTAAGAGTGGCACAAAGCGCAGGTACCGGCATAAGGATCCCGGTTCGAACCCCGGCTCCCCACCTGCAGGGGAGTCGCTTCACAGGCGGTGAAGCAGGTCTGCAGGTGTCTGTCTTTCTCTCCTTCTCTCTGTCTTCCCCTCCTCTCTCCATTTCTCTCTGTCCTATCCAACAACGACAACAACAATAATAATAACTACAACAATAAAACAACAAGGGCAACAAAAGGGAATAAATAAATATTAAAAAAAAAAATTTCTAAGAAGGCGCAGTGGATAAAGTGTTGGACTCTCAAGCACAAGGTCCCACGTTCATTCCCCGGCAGCCCATGTGCCAGAGTCATGTCTGGGTTTTTTTTTTTTTTCTCTCCTCCTATCCCTCTCATTAATAAAGAAATAAAGGATTAAAAGAAAAAAAAAAGGAAAGAGAGAAAGGAAAGAAGGAAGAAGGGAAAAAAAAGAAGAGAGAGACCATTACCACTGCAGGAAAAATTAATGCCAAGGCAACTAGGTACAGTGGCGTCTGCCACCGAGCACAAGAAGCAGGATATGGGTATCACTACGGAGACCGAGAGCTCAGCACTCCCGCGCACACTCCAGCTGCTGCTGTGAGTCTGTGACCACTGTTGGAATACACGGTTCTTCCTCTCACACTGTTTTCTTAGCTCAAAGGATTTGCTTAGCATCTACGACATGTGTTTTACTCTCACAGGCATAGCTGGAGACCTTTTGTTTGTTGGAGCGACTCCCATTTTTCCCCACCCAGAGCTCCCTGAATTCTCACAACTCAGTTACTCCCCATCTCCTGTGCTTTCTGCTCCTTTTTTTCAGGCCAACACCTTCTCAGTCAGCCCAGTACATCCTCAGTACGTTGTGAATATCAGTTTCTTGCTGACCACACCCCTGCCCTTAATTTCAGCTGAAACCAGCCAAGAGCCCCTGCAACTTTTACATACAGGCTTATTCTGGAATAAAAACAGGCATGTAGGTTTGGGGGTGGGTGTGGGGAGCTGTTCCAGAACTGAGGAGTGGAAACCTTCATGTTCTCTGTGACGTATCAAGTCACATGACCCTTGCCATCAGAAGATGCCCTGCCACCCTGCAAAGTAGTGCCCAAAAGAAAGGACTGTGAGCGCCCTCTGGCATCACAGAAGCCCTTTGTGTCTCCCTGGAGAGAGGAGGATGGGGTCTGTGCTAGGGGGAGGAGAGGTGAACCGCAAGCTGGCAGCCTGGGCTTCATCTAAGCATCTCTGGCCTCATGCCCAGCCTGAGATGTTGGAAGGGTTGGGTTGATTGGGGCCCAGAGAGGTAGAAATAGGTGTATACAAAGAGCAAAGACTGGGAAAAAGAAAGGTGACTTTTTCTTAGTTCTTTGAGCCTTTCATTTAGTTGGTTAAAATGTGTCTTTAGGGAGTCGGGTGGTAGATCAGCGGTTAAGTGCAAGTGGCACAAAATGCAAGGACCAGCTTAAGGAACCCTGTTCGAGCCCCTGGCTTCTTCCACCTGCAGGGGTTCACTTCACAAGCGGTGAAGCAGGTGTCTTTTTTCCCCCTCTTTGTCTTCCCCTCCTCTCTCCATTGCTCTCTGTCCTATCCAACAACGACAACATCAATAACAACAACAATAACTACAACAGTAAAAAAACAAGAGCAACAAAAGGGAATAAATAAATTTTAAAAATATAACTTTTAAAAAAATGTGTCTTTGAAGCTATGTGTGGGTTCAAGCCCCAAGTCCCCACATATCTCTCTCTCTCTCCCCTGGCTATGTCCCCCTTTCCTCTCAAATTCTTTCTGTATCAAATATATACATAAATAAATAAATAAAATATGTGTTTTTTAAAAGGCTAATGTTTGGAACAGAAGAACCTGAGGGAGAAAAATATGGCAAATGACACAATTCAGGCAGCAAGTCACACCCACAAACTTTGAGGAGAGCCTATGCCATGTCTGGACTGTCCAGGCAGAAACCTCAGTCCTGGAAGTGTAGGTGCTAATCTCAACCACCCCACCCCGCCCCCTCTAAAACATGAAAAAAGCGGAAAAGTTGACCCAAAACTGAGAAGATAGTATATAGAAGATACAGGACTCGCACTGTAAAACCCCAAGTTGCATTTCTGGCACTGCATATACCTAAGCTCTGATCTCTTCCATTCTCTCTCTCTCATACAAGTAAGTCATTCTTGGGGCTGGGTGGTGGAGCACTGGTTGAGCACACATATGACAGTGTGCAAGGACCTGGGTTCAAGTCCCCGGTCCCCACCTGCAAGGGAAAAGCTTTGCAAGTGGTGAAACAGTGTTGCAGGTATCTCACTGTCTCTCTTCCTTCCTATCACCCATTTCTCTCTCAATTTCTAGCTACCTCTATCCAATAAATAAAGATTTTAAAAAATCAAATAAGTCATCCTTTTTCTACTGAAAATGCAAATGGGCAAACTTTTGAACTCAAGAGCTTTACCTCATGGCAGCAGCTGTAGAGAAATCTTTACATTTCTGCACAAGAAGGGGTCAGTAACAGTCACAGCAGCACAGAAATGAACAAGCCTCAAGCACACAAAGTCAGCAAACAAGAAGCAGCCTTCTATGACATCTAACACGCAGCCACATGTAGTCGTCCACCCGAGGGGACTGGGCAGTTAAAGCCAAGACATCAATACCACAGGAAAGTGGAGCTGTGTGAGTATGTACATACAACCACAGGGATAAATAGTTTACTGACGTGGGAAAGAGCTCCAACACATACTATGTGTGTAGCGGGGGTGGGGGAGGGGAGTAACAAGACTGCGCACAATGTGACCCCCTTTAAAGTTTTGTTTTTGAATTTTTGTATTACCTTTACTTATTTATTGGATAGAGACAGCCACAAATTGAGAGGGAAACACCTGCAACACTGCTTCACCATTCACAAAGCTTCCCTGCTGCAGGTGGGGGTTGGAGGCTTGAACACAGGTCCCTGCGCATTATAAGATGTGTGCTCAACTAGATCCTTCACCACACGGCCCAGATCCCCTTTAAAGTTGAAGAAGACAAAAGGATGGGGAGATAGCATAGTGGTTATGCAGAAAGACTAACATGTCTAAAGGCCCAAGGTTCAATCCCCAGAACACCAGAAGTAAGAATTTATCAGTGCTTAAATTAAAAAAAAAAAAAATTAAAGGACTAAGGATTCAGGAGATAGTTTACTCCATTACACCGTCTCTTTTAATATTTATTTGTTTATTCCCTTTTATTGCCCTTGTTTTTTTATTGTTGTAGTTACTATTATTGTCATTGTTGTTAGATAGGACAGAGAGAAATGGAGAGAGGAGGGAAAGACAGAGAAGGGGAGAGAAAGACAAACAGCTGCAGACCTTCTTCACCAATTGTGAAGTGACTCCCCTGCAGGTGGGGAGCTGGTAGCTTGAACTGGGATCCTTACACTGGTCCTTGGCTTTGCGCCACCTGCGCTTAACCCACTGCGCTACCACCTGACTCCTCCATTACACTTTCATGCTTGAAATCCTGGGTTCATTCCTGGTGCCATATAAAATTCAATTAACACTAATAAATTTAGAGGATAAAAGTTTTTATTTGCAAAAATACAGTATGGGTATGAAAGCAAATATTTCGGGGAGTCGGGCTGTAGCGCAGCGGGTTAAGCGCAGGTGGCGCAAAGCACAAGGACCGGCATAAGGATCCCGGTTCGAACCCTGGCTCCCCACCTGCAGGGGAGTCACTTCACAGGCGGTGAAGCAGGTCTGCAGGTGTCTGTCTTTCTCTCCCCCTCTCTGTCTTCCCCTCCTCTCTCCATTTCTCTCTGTCCTATCCAACAATGACGACGACAACAATAATAACTACAACAATAAAACAACAAGGGCAACAAAAGGGAATAAATAAATAAAATAAAATATTAAAAAAAAAGAAAGCAAATATTTCTATCTATCTATATATGTATGTATAAATATAGTATGTTTATATATACACATACAGTATACATATGCCCACACACAAAATATATAAATATAGACAAATATGCACACACATAGTTTTGCACATGGTTTTATGCTTTCAAACAACTGGTGGTGATCACTTCTGAGAAAAGTAAAATTAAGCGATGAACAGTGAAGACTTTGATTCATCTATATCATTTGGACTTTATTTCACACCACTTCTATACTTAAATTTTTAAATTTTCCTCAATCTGCAAGTAATTTCTCTCTGGGCATGAAATGTAAACATCAACAGTCCTCTAGTATAGAGAGTTTCTTTGTTCTGGGCCAATGAACAAATACCCATTTTAATGACATAAACGGAGAGTAAAGATTGGCTTCTGGTCTTGAGATGTGATTGCCAGGAAGAAAAGTTTTTGGAGGGTGGGGGTGGGGCACGTAGAGTGCCAAGGACCAGGAGAATTGAACAAGCTGGGTTTCTGAGGCTGTGTATCCTCCCTGAGAAAGGAACGAGGCTCCGGAGAAATGACAGATACTCACTTTTCTCCCTGCAGCAGAAAGTGCTGCATCTGAGCTCCTGTGCTTGCAAGTTGGAAGACAAGGGGCTTGGAGTATTTTCCCTAAGATCTTTCTTGAGTCTGGCTGTGCTCTTTCTATATCCAAGTGACCAAATGAAGCCCTGAGTCATAAGATGCCCTTGTTCTCTGCCCTAAATGGACACAAGTCTTGGGCTGAACATGGTGACTCTTGTAAATGGCATCTTTTTCCTCTGCTTCATTTTTAATAGATGGCTACTGGTATGCAATAAAGTTCTAGATTTGTGTATATTTATTTGGTATCTGACTAGCATACGGATAGCTTACTTGTTCTCAGAGATTTTCAGTTCCTTCTCTCCATTTTTAGCTATGACATCCTCTCTTATAGACTGAGTTATGTTCCTCCCAAAATTCAGTGCCAAAGCCCTAACTCCCAGAACTTCAGAATGTGGGAGTATTTGCAGATTTAGCCTTGAGAGAGGCTGTGGAGCTATCACTAGGCCATTGGGGTTAGACTTCAATCCAACCTGACTCGTTTTCTTATATGAAGAGGGAAGTTGGACATAGCGGGACACCATGTACACACAGGCACTGAGGGGCGGAGGATGGAGAGGCAATAAAGAAGAATGGCCACCTGAAGTCAAGAAGGCTCAGAAGATATCCACTTACCAGCACCTTGACCTTGGATTTCCTTCTCTTGATCTATGAGAAGTAAATTTCAATCTCCCAACTTTGGGAGGAGGGAGAAGCTTAAAGCTTAAAGCAGTGAAGCAATGTTACAGCTCTCTCTCTCTCTCCGTCTCTCTCTCTCTTTCTCCCTTCCCTCTCAATGTCTCATCTGTCAAAATAAGATTTTTAAGCTAAAAAAAAAAAAAGATTAAAAGCATGGAAAGAAAAGCTAACAGTGAAATTTAAACACTCACTGCTGATTTCTTAACTTGGTTGTGTGTGCAAAGATCCTATTTTGTGGTAAGGGAGATGGTGTAGTGGATAAAGCATTAAACTCTCAAGCATGAGGTCCAGAGTTCAATCCCTGGCAGCACATGTACCAGAGTGATGTCTGGTTCTTTCTCTCTCTCCTTCTAACTTTCTAATATAAATAAAATCTTTTAAAAATATATAAAAGATCCTATTTTTAATAAGTTCACATCTGTAGGTTCTGGACATAACACAAAGATCTCTCTCCTCTCTCTCTCTCTCTCTCTCTCTCTCTCTCTCTCTGTCTTCTTGCTCTTTTGCCTTCTGTTCTACCATTTTGAGAGCATTTGTTCAACCCAACAGGGGTATTTTCCCTATCTCCTCTCTCCTTTTGTGTTCCATTTGTGGCGCCCCTCTGAAACTATCCTATCCTTTTCTCTAGAATTCCTGTTTATTCTGGGATGCTGGGACTGCTAGCCCCTCCCCATCTCCACAAATATCTACGTGTGTCATGTGATTCCCACTGTGGTTAGTCTCCATGTGCATCTGTGTTTCTTGTTTCTTCCTAAAGCCTGAACACACTTATAAACAGTCCTTCACTTGTGGTTGCTTGTCATCTTTTTAAATTATTTGAATTGGATTCTGGGGTCCTGAAAGAATATATATACTTGCTTTATACACATAGAATATTCACATTTTCAAATAACTTTTTAAGAAAAAAAACATCTTTTAGCTTTATGCATGTGCACACATGCAGGAGTGGAGATGCGGCACGCACTGCCTTACGGATGTGACTAGTTCTCATTCTCTCCAGTTATACTACTAAATCAGTAAAAAGCTAGTAGGAACACTGGGTTGAAAAGAAAAGTGAGTCGGTATAGTGAGTCAAATAGTCTGACCAAAAGAGAGATCTTTAGGGCCTGGAGGTGGTATACCTGTTGAACAAACAAATTACCATGTGCTTGTACACAGGTACAAGCCTCCAGTCCCCATCTGAAGGGGGGAAGCTTCACTCTCCTTCCCATTGTATCCCCCCCCCCCAGTTTCTATTTCTACCTGGGGCGGGGAGATAGAGAGATCTTTGTCTTATTTCCAGGACCTATATTATTTCCAGGCACCCAGATGTGGCCTTATTTTAAAATAAGACCTTTATATACAACCAAGTTAAGAATCCAAAAGTGAGATCATCTGGATTTACACTGCTTCTTGAATCCATATATTTGTGTCCTTCTCCATGAGAAAAGGGCTGACAGAATAGCTCACTTGGATAGTACACTGTTTTGCCACATAGCAACCTGGGTTTGAGTGTGGCCCTCACTGCATTGAAGGAAACTTAGCTGTTGTGGTCTCTTTCACTCTCTCTGTATCTGATAAAAAGGAGGAGGAGGGGGGAAGGAGAGAAGAGAGAAGAGAAGAGAAGAGAAGAGAAGAGAAGAGAAGAGAAGAGAAGAGGAGGGGAGGGGAGGGGAGGGGAGGGGAGGGGAGGGGAGGGGAGGGGAGGGGAGGGGAGGGGAGGGAGGAAAGGGAAGGGAAGGGAAGGGAAGGGAAGGGAAGGGAAGGGAAGGGAAGGGAAGGGAAGGGAAGGGAAGGGAAGGGAAGGGAAGGGAAGGGAAGGGAAGGGAAGGGAAGGGAAGGGAAGGGAAGGGAAGGGAGGGGAGGGGAGGGGAAGAGAAGGGAAGGAAGAACAGGAAAGAGTGGGCCAGGCAGCAGCACACCCTGTTAAGCGCACACATTACCATGCACAGGACCCAGGTTCAAGCCCTCGATCCCCACCTTCAGGGGGAAACTTCATGAGCAGTGAAGCAGGTATCTGTCTTTCTCTCTATTTATCCCCCCTCCCCTCTCAATTTCTCTCCTGTCAAATAAAATAGAAAGGTAAAAATGGTAGCTGAGATCAGTGGACTCAGTGCTGGCACTGAGCGTCAGTGATAACCTTTGCAGCAGTTAAAAAGAAGAGAAGGAGAAGGAGAAGGAGGGAGGGAGGAAAGAAGAAAGGAAGGAAGGAAGAAGGTGGTGAAGCAGAGCTGAATAAACGAGAATGACATTTGCAAAGCATTGAACACCAAGGATTTCCAGCAGCCAACAGAAGCTAAGAGTCTGTAGAAGGAGGTAGCTCTGCCGACAGCCAGGTTTCAGATTACTAGCTCCCAGAACACTAAGAGAATAACTTTTCTGTTTTCTTAAACTACCAAGTTGATGGTAACTGGTATGGCAGCCCTAGAAATCTAATATAGTCTGTCTCCTGACTCAGCTGAATAGTGCTGTGCACAGCCTGGGCCCAGAATCTGCCATAACTTTTCTATCCAACTTGGACAGTTTAGAGATTCATGGGCCTATAGGAACAATTCTTCCCTGGGAGTCTTCCTTAGAAACACTGGCTCGGCATATTTTCTACATCAGGGAATCAGTGAGATACACTAGATTTAGCACTTCAGAAAGTACTAAACAATGACCCACAAGAACTCAAAGACAGATTGAATGGGTTTTCAGCGTCACTTATAAATGAGGCGTGTGCACGTAAGCCCACAGCCTCAAGGCACAGGCAATACTTATTTCACTTAGACTCCTTTGTACTTTCTTCCTGTCCTCATGCCTGTGTGGTCATCTTACATGCATACAACATAAGATCAACCTTTGACGAAGGAAGGAAAGAATAAAATAATTCATTGGTTACTCAAGTTTAAGCCAACGAAACAAGCAGGTTGCTCTTGGATACCTCAGAAAATCCCTTACTAATCTACCCTCCTGAGTTAGTGTAAAATACTAGACTGAGGATCATAAATCGGTGGGAAAGTCAGAATTTGAACCAAATTAAATTACCTGAGCTGAAAACTGGTTCAGACTAGCCCA